>NW_024063532.1:0-420000 GCF_006381635.1 Hibiscus syriacus
AGCATAGACCCATTTCCTACTAGCTCTGCTCCAGGAATCACTCAACTATGAATTGTCGCGACAAGCTCCAAATCGTGAGTAGGAAACTATCATGATGCTGATGCATAGGCTATTATCTTTCCCTTGTGCATGAGAACACACCTAAAGCCATTCAATAATGCGTCATTGAATAATACAAATCTTTTCCTGACTCAAGATTGCCAGGTATACATGAATGAATCAAACAAAGTATCTATATGATCTCTGAAGAGAAAATTTTGTTGACATCATTTTAAAGGTGTCCTTTGCTGAAACTTGAATCTCATCTTCCATGGTGATGGGTTTGGGCCAAAAAACATTGGTGTTTGAGCAGAACTAGTAGGCTAGCTTGATTTTCCACTGCCTCCACAAGCAGTACATGATCGAGTGGAAGAACATTTTGTGCAGTCTCCATTTCTTGGGAAGTCTGAAATGAAGATTAAATCTCAAATGCTTATTTAACATCTCAACCAACATGCAGGGAAAGAAATAATGAGGAAACATATCGATATACCCAACTGTGTATCGAGTGGCCATATTCTTTGCGGTCAGTCTCGCCCTTTCGCACTTCCTTCTGACATTTTCTTCAGCACAAATCCTTCGCCTTTGCACTCTGAACATATCCCAGAACCCACACAATCTTCACATGGTCTCCAAGGAACCTTCCATTTCAAAGCAAACAACAGAGGAGAAGGTTCCGGCAACGCAACATGAGTAAATGCAGTTGAAGAAGTACAAGGTAATTTTAAGGAATATTTTACTTAAACGTTTATGAAACCGACATTTGAGGAAACATGAAGTACGAACCTCGGTTGCATCATAGGCTTTAGTTCTCCTAACAAGAAATGTTGCTGCACCCCACAACTGCTGCAGCAATTGCTACTGAAGCAGTTGTTTCCGGCAATGCCGGAGAACGTATGGATAATTTGTGTATGTTGTTGTGATTTCACATTGATCAAAGAAGATGCTCTATATCCAGTGCACTCTGGAGTTTTGGCACGAATCTCCACATGCTGCACAACATCAGAAGGAAATATCAAAAAATCAACCTTACAATAAATTGCTCAAAGGAGCTTATGTGGCCTTTTTAAGTGTTCGGAAATTCCTTTTACTTTATATTATACAGAATTTATCAATCAAATCAGTGTAGCTCAAGCAAATTGACATTTGCCACAATCCAAATCATCAACCAGTATAACTCAGTCTCCAACAACACAGCCTACACAGGTAACTACTTTCTGTGGAACAACATGAAATGAAAAAAAAAAATGCAGAATGTATAGAGTGACTTCAACAATAAATCAATCTGCTTGTGAAAGATCGAGGAAGCTTTGTAGTCAATCCAAAATCCAGCTTAAAGAACTGAACAGACAGGACACCAGAGCCCAATTCCCAGTGGAACTGAAACTTGTTTCCATCTTACTCGAAGTATCTAAAGCTATTTGTTAAAAGAAGTTAGGGCATATCAAAGGTTTTCTTTCAATCCAAGAAAAGAATTCTCCTTGAAACAAAATCTCCAACTAATAATACCTCTAGTTTTTGTGTTCTTTTCACCACCCACAATTATCAATAGCATGAAAGAAAACAAGTTCGTTAGCTTAATTGATTGCACCATTAAATCAGAAACCTTTCTTCATCAAGATCACAATGAATGACCAATGGAGTTTTCAGAAAACCTGCAGCTGACCCATACAAATTCACATTTTCAGATAAAGCAACAACCCTGTGGAGACCAAGGCCTACTCTTTAATGGGTAATTGCTAATTTTTCATTAGAGGTATTCTCATTGCTTCGAAATTTCAGTGCATCTACACCTACTGCCTGTTGATTTCATAAAGCTTGAGTGGTTAAGTTCATGATGAAGAGAAATAAGTGGTCTATAACTAATTCTTATGTATATATCAAATGAATAAGACTTTATAGTTTGTTGGGGCCAGCTTACCCTTGCAGTGGGATGCAAACGTTGAAGAGTGAAGTGCACCATTTGAAACGGGTCTTTTACTTCAGCTGACAGAACAGTCTCAAGTCTCTTATCTACGCTGTCGTGTAAAACCCCCAACAATTAACTACTATACTAAGTTGTTACTGAAGATAGCTTTTATGTTTCTTCCTGTTCAAATCATAAGTGCATTTATTTGAAGGGACACAAATTCAATATATATCGGCAACAAGCTTGAACATGCATAGACAAAACGTGAAACTAGTCTCCAATTTGCATCCAGGAAATTGCAGGACCGATTGAGAAATTACTCCCACAGAGTTGATGCATCTAAATAATTAAATCTCAACACCACTAAACATTAAATCGTTTAAATTTGGACATTCACCCCTTCTCTACCTACTGTTAAATTAAGGAGAGTGATTGAAAGATTTTCAACTTTCTTTCTTTCTTTCTTTTTTATAAAAAAGATTTCAACTTAAAAGTAACCCAGATATATCAAGCTTCTACGTTATTCTTGAAATTTGGTTATCTTTCATTAATGGGGAGTTAAGCTTAAACACCAACTACATTACATCAAATGCAGCCAAAATCACCCAAGTTTATTTGAAGCTTCAGCTCTATTGCAAAATTGGGTACATAATTGTTTTGCTAGCAGGAGATGCATATGTCATCAGAATAGACTGATAAATGGCCAGAAAAATGCAAATAATAATAATAATAATAATAATACACAACCATTGGAATTATTGGTGTTGATGAAGAGGCAGGCAGCAATTAACAGCGGAAGCTAAAGAAGTTTGAGCTACTTGTCCTAAACAAAACCAACCAATTTATTGGACGATTTATGATTATTATTTACTATTACTTTCTTTCTTTTGAAATATATTTTTTTATTGTAAAAATGGGGGATACTCATACTAGTAAGTGTCATGTGATGAGCTTATAGAGTCTAATGAACCCACCAAATTGGCAAATTTGCTCGTGTGTGGTTGTGGAAAAAATGATTGTCTTGTGTAGAGTCTCGTCGGAATTACATTTTGGTAAATGATTGGCTCGTATAGGGTCTCATCGGAATTACTTTTTGATTTAATGTGATTGCTACAGTACTCGTCAGAAGATGTCGGAAACACAATGTGTCTTCCGTAAGACGTGGCGACTAGAATGCGACTCATGTTTTGTTCCTTTGATAGTCTTGATAGTTTTGGGGTTTTAATAATTTCAAAAATGAGAAATACACATTATGTTATTGGTGTCTTCCCGATACTGTAACGTTCACACCATCTCAAAAATAATTCCAATGATACCCTAAATGAGCCAATTATTTTTTTCCAACGCCCCACCCGAACAATTCAACCCACCAAATTAGAATGTTTTATTATTCAAGAAGAAAATTATATTTTAAAATCTTTCATTAATGGGGAGTTATAAATAGTCTCACTTTGTTAATTTGACTTAATTAAAAATAAGTGTAAATTATACCCTAAATTAGCTTTAAGTGCTTAAAGAATGTTTTGTTAAAAATATGTCTAACGTTTTCTCTGTTACACTTTTAAATATTTGGTTCGTCACGACCGTTAAATTCATCTATTATTTAACACGTCCAGATTTACAAAATTTTGAAAATTTTATTTTTAAAAAAAATTATTTTTAAAAAACCCTAAAATATATATAAAAAAAACCCCAATAATCTTCTAAAATATCATGAAACCCTCCTAAATTTCATAAACCCCCAAAAAACTTGTTGACCATCTTTGTCGGCCAGCCTCGTCGCAACCATTGTCGCCCTTAAATCTTTACTCATCGGTCTCCCCATCGTCACATGCGTTAGCTCCCTAGAGACCCAAATCCCCTATTCCCCTAGGGTGCGTTTGGTTCACGGAATGTAAGATTACCAATGGGAATGTAAGATTACCAGTAGGAATGTAAGATTACTAGGGAATAGGATTACTGAGAATGTTGTATTTTGTGTTTGGTTAGCTTAGCATGAATGTAAGATTATTGTGTTTGGTTAAAGGAATAAAATATTATTGGAATGCGTATTTGACCAAATTATCCTTATTATATATTGTTTTTAAACTATTATATATTTGTTTGGTTAAAATAATCTCACGTGAAACATACAGTAAAAAAGGGTACCCAAACCAACTCACCAACCCAGTATTGCATCAATCTTCGGGCCTAATGCAATCAACGCTACAGTCTTTATTTTCACCTGCTCACAATCCTATTTAATAACACCACCCTCCTTTGCTCCCTCCAAAATGTCTGCCACAAATTGTTTCATCATTTTCATGTATGTAATTGTAGACACTTATTTTCGTCTAACCTCGCATGTTATTTTTATTATTTTATTATTGTATTTATATTACATAATACATATTATATTCTTAAATAACTATATATTACTATTATTATTATTTTATTTAAACTAATATTTTTCCTTTGTTTTGTTAAATAACAACCCCAGCTTTGATCCCTACATTTCCCTTTTCGGTGATGCAAGGATTGAAAATAGAAGCTCCAAAGTGGAGCTCACGCACTCTCAAGTGCCAAGTTCCAGTCATTTATTGCTGGACAAGCCCTTCAAGTCAACGTTGGCGAGGAATTAATTGATATTCATGGTCTTGAATATGTTAAGGCCCCACATTCAACCCCACACTCACCATTATTCCACGAACCCACCATGAATCCACGAAGTCTTATAAAATCCCATGATTTACGGGATCTTAAGGGGTTAGCAACGAATTATAAAAGAAGATGATGCTTTCTTTTAGGGGGAATAACAAAAAAGTAATTGAAGAGAGAAAGAGATGTGCTATGGCCTCTCGACCATGGCATAAAACCACCCGGCAGTATACTCTTGCCACCAACCTCCTCAACCTGTTAGCCTCCTCTGAGAAAATATACATCCATGGCGTCAACTAACCCTTCAGACCCACAACTTCGTCAATCTACAAATCGCAGTGTCTCTCTCAAGCTCCCTCGTCAATCCCGTTCCATTGCTGTCACTGTCCCCAAGCAACAGTTTTTTCCGTACATACTGCATCCAGGAAAGCAGTAGCGGTTCTTAAAGGCAATTCCAAAGTTGAAGGTGTTGTCACCTTGACCCAAGAAGACTATGCTTTCTGTTGGGGGGAATTCATTGGATATTTGAGGAGAAAGAAATAATCATCTCCAACTCCGAGTCGAATAATTTCCACGAAATAAAAGAGGCTTACGTCAAGTTTTTGGCAAACGACGTTCACGGCTTGAAGAAGATTTACCACAAAAACCTTGAAGCATTTTTCAGTCGAGTCACCGTGTGCAGAGACACTATATTTCACGTCGCGGCTTACCGTGGGAGCGAAGAGATGCTAGAGATATTGGTTAAATTACTGCCGCCGGCGAGGAAACGCGAGCTACTCAGGATGAAGAATGTTTACGGAAACACCGTTCTGTACGAAGCGGCGGCCACCGGGAAAATCTGAGCGGTTGACTTGTTGATCAGCGAGCTGTTGTTCTCGCTCTGGCGGGTATATCAGATGCGCTTGTTCAAGGTGGGCTCTTCGGGGCGGCTGGGGAATTGTCGGAACGCTATATGCAGGTCATCGTTGCCGGATCCGACGGTTCTGGGGTCCTTGTTTCGCTGCTGAAACTCCTAACCAAAGCTGTATTTCCATAAGATGTTGATGGCCTGAGAAAAAATGCATATCTCTATTTATTCCTTCACGAGCATTGTGTTCATGGTTATATACATAGTCTTGTACAACGTGGTGCACAGGCTTCCGATTATGAGGTACTATGAAGAGTTGAAGATCGAGGCTGTTAAGGAGGAAAACATGGAGAAAAGATATTAATCACAACTTGCAATTTCAATTCAACTAGAGGGACCTACCAAGGAATATGTGCATCATGATATGGCCATGCATTTGAGGTTAAAGCATAACTGTGATTGTGAAGCCCTTTATTAATGTGGTGTCACCACTTACCACTATGTGGTATTCTTTTCATTTCCAAGTTCTTTTTTTTAGATTTTTTTTATTCATTTCATATTTAATAATTCGTTTTTGTATTTATTTATTTTTTATTTTTTATCTAACATTTTTGAATTTTTTACAAGAATTACAACCAATCAAAAGGTAAGTAATTCGAAACAAATGTTTTAAATTTCAATTTTAATTTTCGCAATTAAAAACAACCGACAAATTAATTGGTACTGAAAGGGCGATTCAAGGGTGCTAATTCTTCCTTGACTATAACCGACTCCCGAACCCGACACATTTCTGGTAAAATGCAGATCAGGTAAGATTGTGTCCGATCTACCTAAATGTCGTTTTACAGTGATCGGTGGCGACTCTAACCCATTTAATCCACGTCGAAGCCCGATTCCGGGCCCAACTGAAAGACGGTTCCGACAGCTTGGCAACACCACTGGGGACAGGTAAGTGAGTCAGGCCGAAATTAATTTTCGGTTATCTTCTTATGTGACAATGCTAAATTTAAATTTAAATTTAAATTTATTTATTCGATTCCAATTATTTACCTTTGATTATTTTTTAAATAAATAGTTGTACTGACGTTTTTTTAATGATTCCAGATTTTCAAAGTTTTTTCATCTAAAGCTCTATACCCGAGCTCTGAACCCTATTTAAGTGGGGGTCAAAGCGACACCTTTGTGAGAATTTATTCTCCGTGCGGGCCTAACAAGTAGCCTTCAGGATTCATATACCTTATGTCTTCGTGTGAATTTATTCACCGTGCGGGCATAAGGGAATGTATCATCTCGAGTTTAACTTAGTTCACACAAGCTTGTAATGGGCTTAGGACTAAGGGTCTGACAAGACCAAGGGGTACCAGCAAGGAGAACTTGGGTACCCTTTTAGAACCTAAATCGGGAGAGTACAGAGAATTAGAGCCTACCCCAAAACCTCATTCCAAACCTTATATTGTTTTGTTTCTTTCTCTATTTTCTGTTCAAAGCATACAAACTAGACAAATATGCGGTTAGGATTTGTTTGAAATTAGCATGCGAGATAGAAATCATGTCCGGGTATGAATACTAAGCATGTTCGGGTAGATATCATGTGGGTTAGGACTTTTTATTTTCATTATTTTTATTATTATTACCCTTATCTCACTAATTTTTTTCCATTTCATTTTCCTTTTTCCTTTTTTATTTTTTTCATGTACATCATTCAAAAGAGGTGTTGATTCACCAAAAACGTGTTTGTTAGACATAATTAATTTGCATTAATGGGCAAAGGGGTTGTAATACAAGAGATGAAAATGCAGAGGACAATCTACAATGAGACTATGTGGTGCCCACAATTGAAGAGTATATCACTCTGGTGCATTATAAAGGACTCAGGATGAACCGAGTCTACATCAAGCACAATGAAAGTCTATCTTTGAAGAACTGACTGACAAAGGTTACAGAGCAAAATGAGGAAAATGTTACATACCCGGACGCTTCTTTCCAAAACTACGAGAACAAGATGGCGAAACCCTAGCTGAGCTGAATGCCATTGCTGACGAATTCAAGAAGAAAACTTCGGATAGTTTCTATTGATGGAGGGCTCCAATGGTGTTGCTGTTAGGGAACAGACTCAACAGAGAGTGGAAGCCGGAGGTGTAGTCCTTCGAGACTTTTTTTGGGGCAAAAAACTCTTCATTTGCACGGTTCATCCAAAGAAGCCATAGCGGTCCGACAGGTTATTCAACCGGTGACAGACGAAGACATAAGACTAGTCAACATATTAGAAGCTGTCATGATATTTTGTCTCTTAAAAGATAAAACAATTTTGTCCCCAATAAGAATTATTTCTAATAACAGACACATTTTTGGATCAATGCCTCGAACATTGCATGCATCGTGCATTCTGCATATTTCGCATTACTTTTCTCCTTTTTATTACATTCACATGTCTAATAAAAAATGAGAACATTTCAATCCTATGACATATAAGGAGCTTTACCAACAGTTGTTGGCGCACACGTGGTATCATCATATCCAGATAAATCCATAAAGCCCCCGTACCCCAGGTAGTGTGATGAGAACGCTCATTGTGAATATCATAGCGGTGTCCCAGGGTGCACTATCGAGAACTACTTCACATTCAAGAAAATTGTACAGAAAATACATAACAAGAACTGGATTGACTTCAACAACTTGGGGGCATCCAAGTGAGGAAGATTATTTCATCATTTGAGGCATTCTGTTTGAGTTTTTTTTTTTTCTCAAGTTTTTGTAAGAACATTTGAATAAATTTATGTTACTTTAATGATGACGAGCAATGAATCGCATTTGCAAACTTGCAATTCTTTGAATATCAACTGAATTAATAAACTTTGTAAATGGTTCAAAATTACAGATCTCTGACAAAGTAACATGATTTAAAACAATGACTTCTTACCTTACCCATAATATACACTTAAACACCGTACCCTGCTCTTGCAATTAACCAATGTAACCTTCTCCTTTCATAAGGTGCGGACAACATGGGGCATCATTTGCATATGACAATTACTATACTTTTTGTTTAAGGTGTTCGGTGATGATAATAATCTTCACAGATGGAATATCGAGTAGGCAAATCTAGTTTAAGTCAGTTACTTGGAAATTGAACTCTAAAGATGGGATTTCTTAACTTTCAAAGACACCTAGGCTATAACAGGTTTCTCTTGACAAACTTAAGAAATTGGATCCGAATACCCAGATTATAATATTATATATACAATAAAGCTTGAGTTGTCCCTCTAAAACAATTGGTTAAACACCCCGACTTTATGGATAAGAGTCAGCTAGCCTGATAAAGGTGATTATACTATACAATAAAGCTTGAGTTGCCCCCCTAAAGCAATTAGTTAAACGCCCTGGCTTTATGGATATTATTCAGCTAGCATGATAAATGTGGTAATTATATTTATACAATAATATTGAGTAGTCCCTCTAGAGCAATTGGTTAAACGCCCCGACTTTATGGATTTAGCTAGCCAGATAATTACAAATTTAAATAAGGAGTTTCGGTAAAATTGACTAAGGGAGTTAGGGAACACCTGTTATAGTCAATTTCACACGAGCACTCAAGAATTTCATTTTTAGACTGATATTTCTGCACTACCTTTGTTAGAGGTGCTTACAAAACTTGAACAAATGGAAGATTTCAGAGGACATAAATAAAATGTCTAGTAATTGATCATGCTAGTTGCGTCATTTTGTCCGCACCCAATTGAAATGCCAAAGCATGTTACGATATTTAAAAAAAATGACATTTTGGGTTACCAAAACCTTAGAAAGGAGGTCAACCTAAAGCCAACTCATCCGTTTGAACATTTGTCAAAGAGTTGTAACTCTGAAAGCATTAAAAGATCTCTTGATTCCTTTGATATTCCTTGAACTCATGTTTACAATTTGATTCAATTGCGAACAATATTTTACAACATTTTTATCATTTTCCCTCCTAAAACAAGAAAAAGGAAAAAACATTTTCAAACAGAACAATCTCAGATATGAAGGGTCTGTAAAGCCCAAGCTTGAAAAAAGGATGGGGCATGATCGATTCCATGTACCAAATTGGCAGACAAAACACGGGACTCTAGTCCAAGAGATAAAACATAATTCATTCATGTTGTATGCATCTTAGACATACCTAGGTGCATCACATTCATCATTTTAGCATACAATATTTTTGCAGCTTTTAGAGTCAAGTTTTGACTTCAGGATGAAGGATACTCGATTCGCAAGCGCCTTTAGAGAACGATGGTGGTTGCTTAACTCAGTAGTGAGAAGCTACACCTCAACCGACTTGACATATCTACAGATCTCAAAATCAATTTCAGATAGGTTCGAGAACCAATTCAGAACAAATCCAGTTCAACTCAACTCTACAATGAGCATCATGTTTCCAGTTAATGTCTTCAAGCCAGATTTTAATTCCACAACAGAAGATATCCGGCTGTCAGAATTTATCCGTGGGTTTTTCCCTAAGAGATGAGTCATTCAAAGATTATCTCATTTGGTTCAAACTCGCTCAAAGGAACCACCTAAAGAATCATGTCCGACTTCGACCCGTGAAGGGAAGCCATTTTTTAAACAAACTATTTGCAGCATAGCTTAAGTCAAGAAGGGATATCTACCAAAGACCCTCGAGTTCGACTACGCTCAGCTTCGAGGGCACATCATTTACAGCATAACTCAAGGCTAGAAGGGTTATCCGTCACCAAAAGACCTTCGAGTTCGACTACGCTCAGCTCTAAGACATATCATTTGCAGCATAACTTAAGTCGAGAAGGGTTATATGCCAATAAAAGACCTTCGAGTTCGACTATGCTCAACTCCAAGGCACATCATTTGCAGTATAGTTTAAGTCGAGAAGGGCTATATGCCAAAGACCCTCGAGTTCGACTACGCTTAGCTTCGAGGGCACATCATTTACAACATAACTCAAGGCTAGAAGGGTTATCTGTCACCAAAAGACCTTCGAGTTCGACTACGCTCAGCTCTAAGGCATATCATTGTAGCATAGCTTAAGTCGAGAAGGGCTATCTGCCAAAGGCTTTCGAGTTCGATTACACTCAGCTCCGAGGGCACATCATTTACAGCATAACTCAAGGCTAGAAGAATTATCTGTGAACAAAAACCTTTGAGATTGTTTCCCTTTAAACAAATTTTGTCTCTCTTGAGATAGTTTCCCTTGAAACAAATTTCGTCTCCCTTGAGACAGTTTCCCTTGAAACAAATCTTTGAATTTATTTCCCTTAAAACAAAATTTATTTTCCCTTAAGACAGTTTCTTTTGAAACTAAGTTTTGTCTCTCTTGAGACAGTTTCTCTTGAAACAAATTTTGCCTCTCTTGAGACATTTTCCCTTGAGACAAAGTTTTGTCTCTCTTGAGACAGTTTCTCTTGAAACACCAATCTTTGAATATGTTTCTATTAAAACAAAATTTTGTCTCCTCTAAGACAGTTTCTCTTGAAACACAAAAAAAAACCTTTGAAAATGTTTATCTTGAAACACCAAAAAAAACCTTTGAAATTGTTTCTCTTGAAACACAAAAAAAACCCCTTTGAAAATATTTCTCTTTGAAACCCAAAAGACCTTCGAGTTCGATTACATTCAGCTCAGAGGCAAACCAAATTTACAGAATAGCTCAAGGCAATAAGGACTATCTGTCAATGAAATTATCGAGTTCGATTCCATTCAGCTTGATGACACCTCAATCACACTACTGTCTGGCTGCAATCGAGGTTTTCAAACCGAGAATAAGATATGGGTTGTCTGTGCCTTAGTGACAAGGAACTGTTTTCCGACAGCATAACTTAAGTCGAGAAAAGCTATCTGTCAACGAAGATCTTTCGAGTTCGATTTCATTCAGCTCGAGAAGACCGAGGTTGACTACAATTGGGCAACAAGAAGTCATATCCCGATTCCGAACTACAACTTCAATTTCGTATCACTTCAAGATGAACTCGACTTCGCGACGGAGGGGCCATATGCTACCCAAGTTGACAGAGAGTTATTCTTCAACTTCACCAAACGAAAATTTGTGTCTTTTTATCTTTGTCCTATTTTTCGTTCCACGAAAAAGGACAAAGAGGGGCAGCTGTAGACACTTATTTTCGTCCGACCTCGCATGTTATTTTTATTATTTTATTATTGTATTTATATTACATAATACATATTATATTCTTAAATAATTATATAATACTATTATTATTATTATTTTATTTAAACCAATATTTTTCCTTTATTTTGTTAAATAACAACCCCAGCTTTGATCCCCATATTTCCCTCTTCGGTGATGCAAGGATTGAAAATAGAAGCTCCAAAGTAGAGCTCATGCACTCTCAAGTGCCAAGTTCCAATCATTTATTGCTGGACAAGCCCTTCAAGTCCACGTTGGCGAGGAATGAACTGATATTCATGGTCTTAAATATGTTAAGGCCCCACATTCAACCCCACACTCTCCATTATTCCACGAACCCACCATGAATCCATGAAGTCTTATAAAATCCCATGATTTACGGGATCTTAAAGGGTTAGCAACGAATTATAAAAGAAGACGATGCTTTCTGTTGGGGGGGATAACAAAAAAGGAATTGAAGAAAGAAAGAGAGGTGCTATGGCCTCTCGGCCATGGCACAAAACCACCCGGCAGTATGCTCTTGCCACCAACCTCCTCAACTTGTTAGCCTCCTCTGAGAAAATATACATCCATTGCGTCAACTAACCCTTCAGACCTACAACTTCGTCAATCTGCAAATCGCGGTGTCTCTCTCAAGCTCCCTCGTCAATCCCTTTTCATTGCTGCCGCTGTCCCCAAGCATCAATTTTTTCTGTGCATGTTGCATCCAGAAAAGCAGTAACGGTTCTTAAAGGCAATTCCAAAGTTGAAGGTGTTGTCACCTTGACTCAAGAAGACGATGCTTTCTGTTGGGGGGAATTCATTGGATATTTGAGGAGAAAGAAATAATCATCTCCAACTCCGAGTCGAACAATTTCCACGAAATAAAAGAGGCTTACGTCAAGCTTTTTGGCAAACGAAGTTCACGGCTTGAAGAAGATTTACCACGAAAACCTTGCAGCATTGTTTAGTCGAGTCACTGTGTGTAGGGACATTATATTTCACGTCGCGGCTTACCGAGGGAGCGAAGAGATGCTGGTTAAATTGGTACCGCCGGCGAGGAAACTCGAGTTGCTCAGGATGAAGAACGTTTACGGAAACACCGTTCTACACGAAGCGGAGACCACCGGGAAAATCAAAGCGGCTGACTTATTGATCAGCGAGCTGTTGTTCTCGCTCTGACGGGTATATCGGATGCGCTTGTTCAAGGTGGGCTCTTCGGGGCGACTGGGGAATTACTGGAACACTACATGCAGGCTATCGTTGCAAGATCCGACGGTTCTGGGGTCCTTGTTTCGCTGCTGAGACTCCTAACCAAAGCTGTATTTCCATAAGATGCTGATGGCCTGAGAAAAAACGCATATCTCTATTTATTCCTTCACGAGCATTGTGTTCATGGTTATATGCATAGTCTTGTACAACGTGGCGCATAGGCTTCCGATTATGAGGTACTACGAGGCTGTTAAGGAGGAAAACGTGGAGAAAAAATATTAATCACAACTTGCAGTTTCAATTCAACTAGAGGGACCTACCAAGGAATATTGGCATCATGATATGGCCATGCATTTGAGGTTAAAGCAGAACTGTGATTGTTAATGTGGTGTCACCACTTACCACTATGTGGTATTCTTTTCATTTCCAAGTTCTTTTGTTTAGAATTTTTTATTCATTTCACATTTAACAATTCGTTTTTGTATTTATTTATTTATTTTTTATCTAACATTTTCGAATTTTTTTACAAGAATTTCAACCAATCAAAAGGTAAGTAATTCGAATCGAATGTTTTAAATTTCAATTTTAATTTTAATTTTCGTAATTAAAAACAACCGACAAATTAATTGGTATCGAAAGGGCGGTTCAAGGGTGCTAATCCTTCCTTGACTTTAACCGACTCCCGAACCCGACACATTTCTGGTAAAACGCAGATCAGGTAATGGTGTCCGATCTACCTAAATGTTATTTTAAAGTGATCGGTTGCGACTCTAACCCATTTAATCCACGTCGAAGCCCGATTCCGGACCCAACCGAAAGATGGTCCCGAAAGTAATTTTGATGTTTTCTTCTTCTTGGGATGTTACTATGGGCGGTCAATATATCCCATCTAGTGTTCCCAGAACAATGAGGCCTGCATCCGTTGATTACGTGAAGATTAATCCTCAAGTACTACCGAATCATAGACACAAGGTTAACCATGTCAAGGATCAAGTAAAGGGTAGTATGCCCAAAGGGTTCCGCCATTCATCTGCTCCAAGCCGCTATGTTAACTATCAAACTCTTGGCTCTTCTTGTGCTACAAGACCCCACTCATCTAAAAATTAAACCTCGACTCATCGTACCATACTTTCTTCGGATTTTGAAAGAAACTTTGTAGGTTAACCATGTCATGTATGTATGTATAATAAGGATACGTTTTCTCCTGTTTTCTTGAGAGATGAGGGGGAATGCCCATGTCTTTGGCCATATATGTGTGAACAGATAAGCAAATGCCTTAAACTGCTGCGAAGTCTGAACAGTGAGCAAATGCCTGTTATATGATCAGAATATCTGCATCTTCATCACCTCTTTATGCCATGCAAATATTTTCAAGTTAATAATGTTTGTAGTTATAAAGTTATCACCAAGACAAATATCAATATTTACTGGACACAGTGTACAGCAAGCAAAACATTCAAAAGACATGATAGGCCTGTCATAAATATTTTGCTGGTTTAAAATTGTGAATATAGTAAGACAAATTTTTCCATTTTGAACTCTGGGCCTGTCATATATTAAAAGAAAACTTAAAAACTCTGGGCTGTTCAACTTTGGGTATTTGACAATGGAGAAATCCCTTCAGGGCTTGAACTTTGGGGATTTATATGTTAAAGCAAATACTTTTTATTTATTTCAGAAAAATCCCAACCCAATGATTAAGGGACGATAGTCAGGTGTATCAAACAAGTTAAAAAGGTGAGCATATGTGGGTTGGGAATCAATTGCAATGGAATTATGAGAGGACACCACAGTGCGCAACTCATTGGTATTTCCTTGAATTACAAGACACTTCAATTTATTAGTACCCTGCACCCTATCCATCATGACATACACTATACACAAATATTTCTTTAATACTTTAGATAAATGCAAGAAGTAGAAAAGTAACTAATTAAAAGAAAAAGGTTGCAAGAGTTTCATATATGTGACCCACATCTTCTCTGTATTGCTTTTTAATACAGCACTATCTTATCAACCTTACTGGTCAAGAAAAACACACACACCAATGAATGATTGACATCCAATTCATCGTCCCGCCAAAAAAACAAACCAAGTTATCTACCCATTGCTAGATAGATTATACAAAATATTTTAGAAGATTCATTCTTTTATTTTATTCAAATTTCCACTTCTTTTTATAAATAAAGAAAAATAACCTCAGTGACAAAAAATCCATATAATATACGATTTTAACCAACTTTTTTCGGATTTGTCAAAATGACCAACAAAATCGCAATGCGATCGCTAATTCGCAATGCGATCGCTAATTCGCAACGCGATCTCCATTATCGCAAATTCGCGTTGCATTTTCGCAATGCGATAGTTGAAATCGCGTTGCGATGGTCTACAGTGTCGTTGCGATTTTCCCAATTCGCAATGCGAATAAGTAAATCGCAACGCGAATTGGGAAATTCGCAATGCGAATAAGTAAATCGCAACGTGAATTGGGAAAATCGCAATGCGATACTGACTATCGCAATGCGATAATAAAAAATCGCAACGAGATACTTACTTTCGCAACGCGATACTGACTTTCGCAACGCGATAATACATAATCGCAATGCGATTTTCAAAGCGCCATTAGTATCCTAGCCAAGTATTTTATTTTTAAATTCCAAACATGAATATAAATATATTGGAACACTGAACTGTCCACAGTATATCCCGTAATCACAACTCATAACCTAAAACCTAAAATCACAACTCAGTCCATCTCCATCTCTCACTCTCTCACCCATCTCCGACGAAATCCGTCCCCATCTCCGGCGAAATCCGTCTATCTAAATCTCTCAGAGCCACCCTCACAATCAGAAATGGAAAATCAACCAAATCAACCAACGATAGTTAGTTTTTTAATTATTTTCTTTTTGAAATTTTTGCATTATTATTAGGTTTTTCATATTGAAATTGATGATAGGTTTACTGGTAATTTCAATAATAGATTAACCATTTCACTTAGATTGCTTATTAAATCAACCAAGAATCGCAACGCGAAATGCAAATCGCAACGCGATTTTAGTTTCGCGTTGCGATTCTCTCGTTGCGATAGTCATTTTCGTGTTGCGATTTTCATTTTCAGAAACTATTCTTCTTCTGCAAATTGAAACTTGAATGAATTGCATTACTTCAACCAAAAAACAAAGACAAATACGAAATTCACAGTGTTGCATATTTAAGTTTGAAGAATAAACTACTACTATTTATGTTTATTATTGTTTTTGGTATATCTTCACAGTGTAGTTTTTGGTATATCTAATTTAGTATGTTTATTGTTTTTGTAGAACTTTTATTCGGCTCAATTGACCTTGAGAAATAAAGTCAGCCTGGCCAAAACAATTGCGTCGAAGCTTTCACCTGCACAAAGAAAAATGTTTGAGGATACATGCTTCGGGCCATGGCTGAAAGTACAACATCCCGGTGGAGATGCGATGTTGACACACCTGTTTCTTCAAACCATGACTAGAGATCTACCAGAGACTATACAACGTCGTGATGAAGAGATATGGTTTGATTTTCCACCGGCGTATACGTGTTTTGGGCGGGAGGAGTTTTGCTTAATCACCGGTCTACGCTTCGGACACGATGATGTAGGTCGGTACACTAGACACATTACCCGCCCATCATGGCTATCCCGGGTTTTTCCTGAGCTGGAGAGGCCGAGTCTACACGTAGAAGACCTGACAAGATTTTTGAATAATAAAGATAGTTTTACTCGGATGGATGACGTCGACGTTGTCCGAGTATGCCTTCTAATTCTTTTGTATGCCGGCTTTTTAGGTAGAGAGGCCAGACAACCTATTCCAAATGATCTAATCAAATTGGTAGAAGACCTAAATGCGTGGAACCTGTTTCCGTGGGGCTCGTATTTATGGAAAGCTACATGGAATAAGTTATCGTCTGCCTTGGATGATCGAAAAAGTTTGCATGGCGATGGTTCCAAATACACTTTGACAGGCTTTATTTGGGCCTTTAAGGTAAGAATTTTTATATAATGTTTCCAAAATTATAAGTAATTATTTAACAATTACTAATGTTTGTTATTATATTGTTTGTAGATTTGGATATTTGAGGCCTTTCCCGCCATGAAGACATATGCAATAAAAACTTCAAATAATATTCCCAGGGCTATTTCCTGGAAGAGGAAACGAACCTTGCAATGGGAAGATTTACTACGGTATACGACAATAAATAATGTAAGTTAACATAAATACTACCATATGTTTATAAACAAGTTATTACTAGTACACATTTAACTTTGTTTAAGCTTTTATATTGTTAGGAGGCCAACACTCCTTTACAGAGGCTGACACCCACGGAAGCTGAGCTTGCCACTGATTGGTGGCAAGCTAGTAAGCGTTTTTTTGATGGAACGGTTGATGAGCAGCCTCCACTTCGGGAGCCATCACCTCGCCCAGAGCTATCACCTCACCTAGAGCCATCATCTGATCGACCCGGCTATACACCTCCACAACGATAGCCATCACCTATTCTTTCACATCATCGAGCCTCTTCTCCACCATCACCGCAAGATAGGCGACCGGCAAAGATATGGATCATCATCAAAATCCAAAGATCATATGGTGTCAAGAAAAAGGCAATCAAAATCGCAATCATCTTTAAAATCCCAATCACAACTGGCTTCACCTTTTGGGACTGTTAACTTAGGTAATTTTTAAATGCAAACGTTGTATTATGTAGATTTTATGTGTGAACTTTTAACATTTTCAGTTAGGCATATATTAGTAACTTGAGTTTGAAAATTGCTATGATCTGTTCCAGTTGTTATCACTTAATAGGCAATCATCTTAATGTCCATCGCAACGCGGAAATTACTATCGCAATGCGAAATGAAAATCGCAACGAGAGAATCGCAATGCGATAGTACTTTTTGCCTTCAACATAATGCATATTGAAATCAACAAAATCAACCATTACATTTCAATCAATTAAACAAGCACAAATAAGAATTATGTTAACATCAATTAAACAAATCAACTTTTACAAATCACCTTTTACAAATCAATTAAACAATCAAAAAATAAGCAATAATTATTAGAGAAAATAACACTTCTACTATTGAATCAACTTTTGCAGCCATACATCATTTTCACGCAGCTCACTTCTGAGATTAACCTGCATAAACCAAACATTTGCTCAAACAACACTTTCTACACATCTAAAACCTACAAACAACAAATTATTGAATTCTAGGTACTTAACCAAACATTTTCAAACCACAAGCCTATAAACATACCAATTGTTTATGGACATTTTTATAACGCGGATGCAGGTAGGCAGCGTCTCGTATATATCGATCTAGCCATATAATGTCGAAACCACAAGCCTACTGCAGCTCTATCTATATCGGTGGGAGGTAGATACTTTATACTTCCTGTGATCAAACGGTCCAACGCCAAGCATACGAGAGGACCACAATCCCCTCTGGGTCCTTTCGTTTGTTGTGGTGCGGTCTCGTCTCTGCTAACTGTAATATTGAGCTTCTTTGGCTTCTTGTTTCCAGAACGAGTCCAATAATTTATCTCATCCAAGTATTTAGCCAAATAAGAGCTCCATCCCTTAATAATATCTCTTAAATCAGCCAATGATATGTAATTTATCATGCTGTCATATACTATTGCCTTAAGGGATGGGATTGAAGCTCGACGAGAAGCCAATGGTTACGTTCCAAAACAGGATAAACACCTGCAATCATAAGTAATAATTCATTCATTTGCGCACTTATTTATGAATACCTTTAAACTCAATCTAAAATAAACACTAACCTTATCGACCTCCCACCATGCAGGATAAAGTTTAGCTTGTCCATTGCCCAACGCAAATGATTCATCTCGTTGATTCTTCAAGTGAACTGCGTTAAAAGCCGTCGGCATTATTGTATACCGTGTATTTCTTTTATTTTCCTTAAGTTTCCTAATTATTAGTAGACGTGACACCCACGCATCGATATGCTGTTTTACAAAAAAATACATATATTAGTGAATTACATTAATTTTTAAACAAATTAATCAAATGAAAATATAAGAAAAATATAAGACTTACCCCTCCATCAAAATAGCCATTGTCTTCGACCCCTAATAATACGCCCCACCAAGACCGATCAAGCAACAAATAGATATCATCATTGAGCTTGCATATGTCAGTGAAACACCCCTGGCTTCGCTCGTGTAGATAAAAATCAACTACGGTCTTAGCCCAAAGGGTGTTATCCAGAATTGTGTCCGGTAGTTGTTTCCTCTCCTCTTCAGATACCGGTATGGTACTGGCCGGTAACTCATACGAGAGCCAACTTGAATCCATCATGTCCGGCACGTCAGAGGGTTTCTCAAGAATCCTACATATGACGCCATGTGAATCGAGCTCTTGAATGGTGGGAGGGACCTCTTCAACGATGACAGTGGCCTCTTGAACGGTGGGAGGGGACTCTCGAGGAATGATAGGGGCCTCTTCAACGATAGGAGTGGACTCTTGAGGGATGATAGGCGAGTCGGGCTTCTTCTTGCGGTGTCTTCGCACTATTGGGGTATACGGAGACTTAATAGCACGTGCACGCCGTCTGATGCGTGAACTCTGTCGTGCAAGAAAAACCCGACGTAAAGCATCCACCTTATCGGTCCGCTAAATAAAAATACAAATATCAGTAATAAACAGACATGATATTTAAACAGTGAAAACAAAGATAAATATATTTCAAACTTTCAACCAAAAGACAAAACAAAGACAAATACTAACTTCACAGTGTTAAAGTAAAAAGTTTAGCAGTTTTGGCAGCAACCGAATAAATTTACTAAGCAATCTAAGTGAAATGGTTAATTTAAGTGAAATTACGAGTAAATTTATCATCAAGTTAAATATGGAAAATCTTAAACTTACCTCGTTGCGTAGAGTATGAACCTCATTCTGCAACGATACTACCATCTCACGTAGAGCGGCAACCTCACCACGTAAAGTAGACACCTCCACACGCCATGCACCATCGTTATCGCGTAGAGTACCGATCTCCTCACGCAAGGCATTGACCTCATCACGTAACTCCCTTGACTCATCCCGTGGAGGTGGAGAACAGGTAGATAGAAGTCGTGGCATCTTTGTCGGTCGCCTATCATGAGGTGATGGTGGAGAAGAGACTCGATGATGTGACGGGATAGGTGATGGCTCTCGTTGTAGAGGTGTATAGTCGGGTCGATCAGGTGATGGCTCTGGGTGAGGTGATGGCTCTCGAAGTGGAGGAAGTGGAGGCTGCTCATCATTCGTGCCATCAAAAAAACGCTGACTAGCTTGCCACCAATCAGTGGCAAGCTCAGCCTCCGTGGGTGTCAGTCTCATTAATGGAGTGTTGGCCTCCTAATAATATAAAAACTAAAACAAAGTTAAACGTCTACTATTAATAACTTGTTTATATATGATAGTATTTGTGTTAACTTACATTATTTATTGTCGCATATGGTATTAAGTCTTCCCAATCCAACATACGTTTCCTCTTCCAGGAAATAGCCCTAGGAATATCATCTGAGGATTTTAATGCATATGTCCGCATGCTGGGGAAAGCCTCGAATATCCAAATCTATAAACAATATAATAACAAACATTAGTAATTGTTAAATAATAATTAATTATAATTTTGAAAACATTATATAGAAATTCTTACCTTAAAGGCCCAAACAAAGCCTGACAAAGTGTATTTCGACCCATCGCCCCGCAAACTTTTGCGGTCATCAAAGGCAGATGACAACTTAGTCCAGGTAGCTTTCCATATATACGAACCCCACGGAAACAGATTCCATGCATTTAGGTCCTCTACCAATAATATTAGCTTCTGAGGAATAGGTTGTCTGGCCTCTCTGCCTAGAAAGCCGGCATAAAAAAGTAGTAGAAGGCATACTCGGACAACATCGACGTCATTCATCCGAGTAAAACCATCTTTCTTATTAAACAATTTCTTCATGTCGTCGACGTGTAAGTTCGGCTTCTCTATTGACTCATCAGGAAAAACCCTGGATAACCATGATGGGCGGGTGATATGACGAGTGTACAGGCCTACATCATCGTGTCCGAATCGTAGACCAGTGATTAAGCAGAACTCCTTCCGCCCAAAACAAGTATACGCCGGTGGAAAATGAAACCATATCTCTTCCTCACCACGTTGTATACTGTCGGGTAGATCGCTAGTCATGGTCTGAAGCCACAAATGGGTCAAACTAGCATCTCCACCCGGATGCTGTACTCTCAGCCATGGCCCGAAGCAGGTTTCTTCAAACAATTTTCTTTGTGCAGGTGAAAGCTTCGAAGCAATTGTAGTGGCTAGGCTAACTTTATTCCTTAATGTCAATGAAGCCGAAAAAAATTTCTACAAAAAAACAATAAACATACCAAGTTAGATATACCAAAAATTACACTGTCAAGATATACCAAAAACAAAACAATAAACATAAATAGTAGTTTATTCTTGAAACTAAAATTTGCAACACTGTTTCTGTCTTTTGGTTGAAATGAAAATCGCAACGAGATAATGAGAATCGCAACGCGGAAATGACTATCGCAACGAGAGAATCGCAACGCGAAATGACTATCGCGACCAGACAATCGCAACGCGAAATGAAAATCGCAACCGCGAAATTAAAATCGCAACGCGAAATGAAAATCGCAATGCGATTTTGGTTTCGCGTTGCGATTTTTATTTCGCGTTGCGATTTTTATTTCGCGTTGCGATAGTCATTTCCGCGTTGCGATTCTCATTCTCGAAACTATTCTTCTTCTGCATTACTTCAACCAAAAGACAAAGCAAAGACAAATACTAACTTCACAGGCTAAACAGTTTAGCAGTATTGGCAGCAATCGAATGAATTTAATAAGAAATCTAAGTGAAATGGTTAATCTATTATTGAAATTACCAGTAAACTTATCATCAATCTCAATATGAAAAACCTAAAATAATGCAAAAATTTCAAAATAAAAATAAAAAAAAACTAACCCTCGGAGGTTGATTTTCCATTTCTGAATGATTGTTAGGGATTTTTGACTTTGAATGGTTGTGAGGGATTTCGCCGGCGATGGGGACGGAAATCTTCGGAGATGGGGACGGATTTCGCCGTAGAGAGTGAGAGATGGAGATGGGACTGAGTGTTGTGTTTTTGGGTTTGAGGTTATGAGTTGCGATTACTGTGGACGGTTCATTTTCCGATTTATTAAGAAAAAATACGTGTTTGGAATTTGAAAAAAAAAATACGCGTTAATACGAATGGCGCTATGTAAATCGCGTTGCGAAAGTCAGTATCGTGTTGCGAAAGTAAGTATCTCGTTGCGATTTTTTATTATCGCATTGCGATTTTCCCAATTCGCGTTGTGATTTACTTATTCGCATTGCGAATTTCCCAATTCGCGTTGCGATTTACTTATTCGCATTGCGAATTGGGAAAATCGCAACGATACTGTAGACCATCGCAACGCGATTTTCAACTATCGCATTGTGAAAATGTAACGCGAATTTGCGATAATGGAGATCGCGTTGCGAATTAGCGATCGCATTGCGATTTTGTTGGTCATTTTGGCAAATCCGGAAAAAATTGATTAAAATCGTATATTATATGGGATTTTTGGTCACTAAGGTTATTTTCTCTAAAATAAATGAGGGACACATGAACACAATAATAATAATAAAATAATAGTGGGTTTGTTAGCTTTGGAAAACAATTCCCACATTCATAAAATTTGATGCAAATTAGTCATGGAAAACATTTTTAAAAAAAAGTACTGAAATGGATTAATGGAAGCGTTCGGAAATGGTGTGATGGCAAAACAAACATCATTGAGTTCTTCTTCATAACAAATTAAAGCGAGCCTTGGAAAACAAGAGACTTCAGAGTTGACAGAGTGATGACAAGCAATGATTAAGAAAGCAAAGCAAGAAATATTATATATCTATCCATTTATTTTGTTGTATAAAACAAAACACAGGTTTCAACACCAACGTCTTTTCCCTTCCACTCACTCGCTCCACTCTTTTCCCTTTCCTCTTTCTATTACTCAGATCCAGGTTTGCTTCTTCCTCTCACTTCCCTTTAGCTTTTGACGCTTCGTATTATTGTTATTTTTAATTTAGATTGCTTGACATGGAATCTTAGCTTATTTTGTCTGCTCTTGGATGTTTAAGTTACTAATAAGAGACAAAAAGTTTGAAGCTTTCAGGTTTTTAAGTTGATTATATTTAACTCAGAACCAGCTTCTTTAATAATCAGTAATTGTACTAAGAAATGATGGCTACTGTTCACAGTTTTGGTTTTTTCTGTAGTAGATAGCGTTATGGGTTTCCTTTAGTAACTAAAAAGTTCTGTTTTTGTGGTTGAAGTTTTCATTTTTGGAGTAATTTCCTGGTTTTCCATGGAGTACTGGGTAGTTTGAATTCTATCAAATGTGCGGTCAATGAACTACAGAACTAGTATTTTGCCTTGACATCCTGGCAAATAGATTACTTTTGATGTGGATTAGTGTGTTGTTTGTAATTTAAAGATACTGGGCCTTTTATAGTTTTGTATTTATGCTTCATTGATTGTGTTGCATTTCATTTATTATCTTCATGGAAGATGATCTTCCTGATTTTGTTTGAAAGGATATAGACAATCCTTTGTTTTATTTATTCCGCAATAATGAATACAGGCTGAGTTTTTTCATCTTTTAAACCCCTTTTTTCCTGAGGAAAACAAGTTCAAATTTCAGAATTATTGCTTAAGATTGATTATTATTTAACAGGTGACATTGTGTTTTAATTAGGAGTCGTGAAAGCATTGAAAGTGTGGATGGTTAGATCTTGCATGCAGTTACAAGTTGATGTAATCCCTTAGTTATTTAATCGGGGTTACCAGGAAGTTTCACTGTTCATTGGCAATTTCCATTTTTTTCATCAGAACATCTGGAAATCAGGAGTAATAAATGGATGAAATACAGTCTCAATCAGACAATTATAGATCATCATCCTCTTCAACCAGTAGTCCTGCAAATAGGGTGCCTGCATTTAACTTTTTCTATTTGCGGAAGCCTGGTGCTCTTGGACAACCTATCTCATTTGAGGATTCGCCTGAGTGGGAGGATACAGATGTTGATGTTAGGGTGGAGGAAGGAGGCAACTCCATCAATGCTGCAACCACTCCAGTCTCATCTTCTCTCTCAAAGCTCAATAGTGGGTCCTTGCCTTCACCGCACCTGCCAGAAGGTGCAGCTGCTGCAAGAAAAATTGATGGCGCATCAGTTGCATGGAAAGACTTGACTGTTACTATAAAGGGGAAAAGGAAATATTCTGATAATGTCGTGAAGAGTTCAAATGGTTATGCACTACCTGGTACAATGACCGTAATCATGGGTCCTGCAAAATCTGGGAAATCCACACTCTTGAGGGCTATTGCAGGTCCTTTAGCATGCCTCTTATGTTCGCTACTCATTTAATAATGATTTTTTAGACGTTTAAGACTAAAATGTCGTTTTCTCTTTAGGAAGATTACCTCCTGCGGCTAAAATGTATGGCGAGATATTTGTGAATGGGGCGAAAATGTACATGCCGTATGGTTCATATGTGAGTTTTGGCTGCATTTTTATGAAGGGTGAAATATTCAGATGTTATATTTGATGCCCCCTATGGTTCTTAGGTTAATAGTGGCAATTCTTTGCTGGTAAAGGTAAGTATTTTTTTTCAAGGATTGTCTTTTGACTTTGAAAATCCAACCTGCAGGGATATGTTGATCTAGAAACCACTCTAATTGACTCACTCACAGTCCGGGAGTATCTATACTACTCTGCTTTGCTCCAACTACCTGGTTTTTTCTGTCAGAAAAAGAGTGTTGTAGAGGAAGCCATCCATGCCATGTCATTGGGTGACTTTGCAAACAAACTGATCGGTGGTCATTGTTATATGAAAGGGGTTCCTAGCGGTGAAAGAAGGCGTGTTGTCATTGCTCGGGAACTTGTAATGAGGCCACATATCTTATTTATAGATGAGCCTCTTTATCATCTTGATAGGTAGCCTATTGATTAATTTATTTTTCTTACTTCAACTCTTAACTGTGTTTTGTTTTTCTTACTGCTTGTCTCTTGCATGCTCTAGAATGCTTACTTGCTGATTGTTGTGTCATCTACGTTCCAGAGAATCAAGATTATTTACGATGTTACGGCTAAATTTTAGTATTTTGTTTTATTCAGTGTGTCTGCCCTTTTGATGATGGTAACACTGAAGAAACTTACAAGCACAGGATGCACTCTCATTTTCACACTTAATCAGAGCAGTACAGAAGTTTTTGGTCTCTTTGATCGTATCTGTCTGCTTTCAAATGGAAACACCCTGTTTTTCGGGGAAACATTAACCTGCTTGCAGGTAATTAGTAATATGAATATAATTTTTTTTTGTTAATCCTTTGTTTTGATGTTGTAGTGATTTCATTATGTTGGCATCATTTGATATGGATGAAAAAAAAGGTCCATCTAAAGATAATGTGGAGCAAGTAAACTAAGATAGAACAAATTTAGAAAGATTGGAACTTATTTTCTTTTAATTTTTCATATGGTCATCTTTTCTGCCTTATGATGATTCTAATTTATCTCTTTTCTTGATGAAGCACTTCTCAAATGCTGGATTCCCTTGCCCAATAATGCAAAGTCCTTCGGATCACTTTCTACGTGCCATAAACACTGATTTTGACAGGATCATTGCAATGTGCAAAAATTGGCAGGTATCAAATGATTCTCATTCTATATAATGTAGTTCAATGCCTTAATTTTAATGTTACTTGCTACAAGTAAAACCTAAAAAATAAGAGTAAGAAAAAAGTCTCGAACTTGATTGGGATCTCAAAAGTCATCGATTCTTGTTGGCTAAATATGTAAATTAAGATGATTAAAAGTGCTCGTGAAGTGTATCATATCATTTTGTTAATACTATAGTATATTTGGTATTACCATGAACTGTACCTTGTCCTTCATTTTTGGGTGCACCTCTTATGTCTTTTAAATTAGAAAATAGTCCGTACTGAGTTTGATTCTACCAAAATGAAAGCCTTATCGATCTGAACTTTTTCTATAATTCTGTATCTTACATTGAAAAGTGGCTTCCTCTTTATTGTTTCTACTTTTGTAATTTACTTATATATGAACTGCTACATTGTGACAGGATGACAATGGGGAATTCTCATCTGTGAACATGGATACTGCTGTTGCAATATGTACTCTCGAGGCAACGTATAAATCATCAGCCGATGCCGCTGCAGTTGAAACTATGATACAAAGACTCACAGAGAAGGTACATTATGTAGTCTTATTTGTCTTGAAGCTGAACGCTTTACTATAATCATTTGCCGCATGTGTTAGATTTGAAGCTAATACCGCTGGTCCCCAATATTGATGTTTAGTTATACATCAGTAGGATCAATTTAATATACCTCATGTCTACAAATTAAAGGTGCTAGAGCAGAGGTAAGCGGATGATGGGTGCAGCTGGCTGATATATATTTACGTACCTTAGCATTTTTCATGCATGACTTCCTCAAGTATTATAGTAACTATTAGTCAGCCTTGGTAATTTTTGTTCACTTTTGTTGCATTCTATAGGAAGGCCCACTTCTGAAAAGCAAGGGCAAGGCTGGAAATGCCACACGAATTGCAGTATTGACTTGGAGATCATTACTAATTATGTCACGGGAATGGAAATACTACTGGCTTCGTCTTATTCTTTATATGCTTCTTGCATTGTGTATTGGAACTATATTTTCTGGCTTGGGGCATTCTTTGTCCTCAGTTGTGGTGAGTAAATCCGTTTGCTCGTGATTAAAAATATATTGTCTTATGTTTTGTTCATGCACAGGCGCAACCAAGATCAAACATTAAGAGGGGCCAAATTACTTAACTTAAAAAATACAAGAGCCTATTAGGTATTTAAACTCTTTTTTTGGGGATGGTTAATCTGTCTAATATTTAAACTTACAGGGACCTAAATTGACACTAGACCAAAGAGCATTTATACGGGATGCTCATATGTATTGTTATTATAGTTGCATCATGTTTATTGTCTGTAGGATATTTCTTCTTACTGTTATAGGCTTACGTTGTTTGTAGATGATTTGCCAGTCATTATGTGCTAGTGTCATGCTTTTATGGTAAGTGGCTGATAGTTTTGATCTTCATGGTTCGACTTCTGCTACTTTCTTCTGTGGATTCGGAATTTTCTCAAGTAACCCCAAATGATTTTAAAACTGTCATGGTATCAGTCATTTTTGTCGATTGACTTTATCCATTGATGAACCAATAGTAGTAGAGATGCATTGGATGGACATGTTTGTAGCAAATTAGAGTAGGAACCTTTTGTGATAAGCAAGTAGAAAATATAGTTTTTGATATGCAATAGTTCATCATGTTGATTCATGTCCTTCCTCTTTGACATTTTGGATTTGTGTTCTGAAACTGTTTCACTTATTATTATTATATGAAAAGAGTAACTGATTCACATACGAAACATGGGTGTATTTCTCACTTTTATCTCTTGTTATTGCAGACGAGAGTCGCTGCAATTTTTGTATTTGTATCATTTACTTTACTTTTAAGCATCGCTGGGGTACCTGCGATAATGAAAGAAATCAAGGTAATCCTTCTCTTTATTACCTTGTCTTTTTTGGCTTGAATATAATGACTATTTGAAGTTCTTGGCCAAGATGGTAACCTAATGGAAGCCGCCGCATTTTGCCTCTAAAGGAGCTCTCTAATTGGACTACCCCATCTCCTATCTTAACCAAAAAGTTTGAGTTCCTAACTAATTTCTGAAAAGTTTTGAGTTCCTAACCAATTTCTGAAGTTGCATGATCGGTTGCTTTCCTTCTTTCTTTTGTTCTTTCATGCTGAAATTGTGTGTTCTTTTTTTTTACAGATATATGTAAGTGAGGAGTCAAACCAACATTCAGGAGCTTTGGTCTTTCTGTTTGGGCAACTACTCTCAAGCATTGCCTTCCTATTCCTCATCTCAATATCATCAAGTCTCGTCTTCTATTTCTTTATAGGATTGCGAGATGAATTCGGTTTGTTGATGTACTTTGTGGTGAATTTCTTTATGTGCCTCTTAGTAAATGAAGGATTGATGCTGGCTGTTGCTTCTTTGTGGAAAAATATTTTCCGGAGTGTCTTAACTCTTGTAACCATACATGTGAGTTTTCACTATTTGAAAGACAATTAATCTTGCAATTTTATAAATATTTTCATTTCCAGTCTTGAGCTTTTACTACTAAGCCTTCGCTCTGCTAATCTTGTGATCAAAATGCACCATGTTTCAGGTGTTACTGATGCTTGCGGCGGGCTATTTCAGAATCCGAAATGAGTTACCTGGGACTGTGTGGACATATCCGTTGTCATACATAGCTTTCCACACCTACTCTATCCAGGTGTGTGCGTGTTCATAGCATCTTGTTATTTTCTTTACTTCAAAATACATTTGCTTGTATTCGGATTCCGTACGCATGAGAGAATCCATTCTAGGCAATCTTATCATTTCTGAAAGAATCTTTAAAACATGTGACCTATGTTTCTGCCATAGGGACTTTTGGAGAACGAGTATCTAGGAGTGAATTTTGGCATTGGACAGGTGAGGACCATATCGGGTTTTCAAGCACTCCATGGTGCTTACGATATCTCTCCTAGCAGTAACTCCAAGTGGGAGAATTTATTGGTATTGTTCCTCATGGCAGTTGGATATAGAATTCTTGTGTTTGTGTTGCTGCATTTTCATGCAAGGAAAAATGTATCCCTACGTAGAATTTGCGAGTGTAGTCGCGATTCGACGAGCTGAGATGAATGGAGGTGGTACTGTCATCTTTGGCAGCCATTCAAATGGTATAATCTCGTCTTTCCATTGTCCAATCCAATGTTATCGTCCATAAATTACCCAAACTTTGATGCGTCATTCATTAGCGCATGAAATTTTCGAAATGCTCAATCACAGTTGCAGAATGAATCCTTCTTTGGCTTTAATAACGTTCTTTTCTTGTTCGTCTCTTCTCCTCCCTTTCCCATGTCTTGGAAAAATCCACAAGCTCGTATCAAAGTCTTTTTTCCCCTCTTGAATCTACTCTTTGATGAAGTCTGCTTCCAGTCACGTGGGCTACTTTGCTGCATGAATGTCACATGATGGCATATTTATGTACATGCCTACCAACCACATCGTGAATCAGGATATTATAGGCGCACATACTGAGGAGACAGGTGTGGATGAAAAAGGCTACCCACGATATGTATGCATAATTTTATGGTAAGAGTAAAGATAGACAAAAAGGCTACCCACGATATGTATGCATAATTTTATGGTAAGAGTAAAGATGGACAAAAAGGCTACCCACGATATGTATGCATAATTTTATGGTAAGAGAAACAAACTTATAAAATTTTATAAAATCAAAAACAGATTATAATTAAAAAAGTATAAAAAATTCTAAATATATAATAATTTAAAATTTTTAAAGTAATACTGTCCGTTAATTCCGCTCTATCCATCCCTTGTTACCTGAATCTGATGACGAATTTCGTTGAAAGAGACTGAAATGGACTATTGTTGGCACAAGGAATCCATTTCTAAAAATGGAGACAATGACTGAGAATAGAGCCAATATCAAGGGCAAAATTGTTATCTCCTACATAATCTATAATCTGCAGAGGATATATGCTGAACTTATTCCTTCTTAACTCAGATAGATGTTACATTAGAAGTAATTTTTTAATAAATAATATTAGTTAGTTTTATGAAAATTTGAATTTATAGATTTTTTACACTATTGCATTAAAACTATTTAATCTCTTAAATAGGAAGATAAAACATGTTTAAGCGCGTTCATATTTATGAATTTTTAGGTATTGTAATAATAATTTAAAGCAATCGAATTAAATTTAAGTTTAATTATGGATGAATTTTTAATCTAAATTTTATTTTATTTTAAATTTCTTCTGATTTTGGTTAGATATATTATGGTATAGATTTTAAAATATTATAATTATCAATTCAATCATACTTCATACTTTATCCGTCTCACTAGATGTCTCTTTTGATTTTTAAAAGTCTCATTCAAAATGGTTTATTAGAAAAATTGACAAACAACAAAATTTATATTTCTCTTTTTACCCTTGTATGTCCCACTCTTTTATACCCATCAAAATAAATCTATCAAATCTATTAATCATTTTTAGGGATAATTTTGATATTTTCCTAGATCAAATATATTTCCTAAAACTATGTAAATAGTCAATATAAGACAAATTATGGGACGGAGAGAGTCATAGTTAATTTTAATAATGATTATTCAAATAATATTTATAATTATAATTGTATTTAGGATTGTATTTTTGAAAAAATAAGTATAATTAAACTAATAGGATCTTGAATATGATTATTCCAACCTTGTTCAGCATATCAAACTTCTTTTAACATGTTTATTCTTTATAGAATATAATTACAATTATAATCCATAAATAATTAATACATTCAATTAAAATAAAATCAATTATTATAAAGTATAAATAATTAGAAATAAATTTAATTACAATTTATATATAATAATTCATGACCATAATAAAATCTGAACATAAATTCAACCGTACATAAATTGCTACATTGGCGGTATGGATGAATGTGTTCAAATTTTATTTGGTTTATGTATAAATAATTAGAAATATATTTAAATAGAATTTATATACGTTGAAATTTGACTATGGTGTGTACAACATGAAACATTGGCTTTTTATTGCAGACTGTCGTGGTGACGGTTGTGTCCCCTTTTATGTTAATATTTATTAGGCGTAAAACTTGAGCACAGGGACTGGGATGTGTCTAGGCTGTAAAATTAGATAATCGGATTGGTTTCAATCGGATTTTGACAGGTCGAGTAAAATCGGGTACATGTCAAGTCAAATCAATTTGATGGTTTGACTCGGATAAGTTCGGATACATGTCAAATCAATTCGGGTCATTTTTAGTTGATTTAACATCAGATTCAGATCGAGTTCAGATCAGGTCATTTTTAGTTCGGATCGATATCAGTTCAGATCCGAAGCAGATAAAAACCAGGTTAATTCAGGTTCAGGTGGACTTCAGTCAGATCTCGTTCAAATCGGGTGTTTACCGGATACAGATTGAGTTCAGGTCGGGTCGTTTTTATTTTTTTGATTAATTATTTTGTCATCTTTCGTGATTGTTGAATTGCAAGTTGTAATTGTATATGATTTCGAGTAAATTACAAAAAAAATCATGGATCAATTTTGTAAAAAATATAAATTTAAGTACAAATTTGAAGAAATATAAAATTACAAATAAAATTTTAAAATATAAATTAAACAACACGCATAGGTAAGGGACCAAATCGAAATAAATTTAAAATGTGAGATTTAAATTAATATAAAAAAGACTAAATTATACCCATTTAAAAAATTATGATTAAAAAGTTATGAGCCAGTTACAAAAATATAAATAACAACTAGCAATGGGCCAAATGAATATGCAAATATAAATTTAAGGACTAAATGAATACATATATGTTGAAAACATTTTGATATTTCGATATAACAAATTAAGTTAAATGAATTTTAAGATTTTCCACAAAGTTTTCTAAGTATATTCGATATAATTATTCGAATATCAAAATATTACTCCAAATCTTTCAAATGTATTTTTAATCCTTACTCAAGTGTAAAATTAAGTTTTAATCTTAAAATAATTTCAAAACGATTTTACAAAATATTTCGAACCATCTCAAAACCAAAAATTCCAGATTGCTTAGAGGGAACCGATTCCCCCTGAATGGTTTGGCTCTGAGAATTCCAGTATGCTCTGAGGGAACCGATTCCCCCCCGGGGGTATCGATTCCCCCCTATGTAACGGTCGAAATATTTGAATTTTACACTTAGGGAATCGATTCCCCTTAAGGGATACCGATTCCCCCACGCTCCAAACTGTTTTATTAATTGATTTCACACTAAAACGGCTATATTATCTTCATTAATGATCCCCAACGTTCAGAAGTGATTCAAGGTGTATTTAAGCAAGCTTAGAAGCCATTGATCAATAACAAGAAACATCAAGCAACTAGAATCAAGAGAGAATCAAAGAAAAAGCATCAAACCTCAAGTTTGAGCATTTCAAGCCTATTTTTCATTCAATATTCATTTTGCTTTCAAGAACACTTATTGTGCTCAATTGTATTCATTCTTGAGTGTTCTTTTCTTTGTTCTAGAATTGTGCAAACAATCTACCTTGTGAGGATTTCCTTGTAAGTTTGCAAATTTGTATTGTTCTCTTTGGGAGAGAATATTCTCAAGAATTTGGGTATAATTCTTGAGGGTTTGTAAGGTTACTCTTTGTCCTCAAAAGAAAGACAAATTAGTGAATTTGTGGAAAATCCTTAGTGTGGATAGTTAAGGTAGTGGACGTAGACTTTGGTTGAGAAAGTCGAACCACTCTAAATCGCTGTGCAATTTCTTTCAATTTTCTGCAAAAACTTCCACCAAAATTTTTATTGCCAATTCACCTCCCTCTTGGCCAATTCCGTCAATCGATTAACTCAACAATTGGTATCAAAGCCTAACTTATTTGAAGGTTTAATCGCCTCTTGAGTCGATTCGGGAAGAGTTACATCGATAATCAAAGTCATCAATGGCCTCTACTTCAAACTTCGACTCCGGTCTCGATTCGATGCTCGTAAACAAACCTCCTTTCTTTAATGGGGCTAATTATGCCTATTGGAAAAATAGGATGATGTACTTCATTCAAGCAAGTGACATGGGAGCATGGAATGTCGTAGAAGAATGATACTTCAAGCCTCTCACTCATCCAAGATTATGGAGTGAAGGAGAGACAAAAATGTTTCAGCTCAACTCCAAAGCCATCCATATCATATTTTGTGCTCTTGGACTAGATGAATACGGAAGAGTTTCATCTTGTACAACCACCAAAAAAATATGGGACAAACTTCAAGTCACTCATGAAGGTACCGATGAGGTAAAGAAATCTAAAATTAGTATTCTAACGCATAGCTATGAAAATTTCAGGATGAAACCAAATGAAGATATCAAAGCTATGACGGATAGATTCTCAACGATTGTCAATGGTCTCAAATCATATGGAGAGATCATTTCAAATGAAAAGCTTGTGAGGAAGTTAGTCTACTCCCTCCCAAAATCGTGGCAATCAAAGAAGACGTCAATCATCGAGTCTAAGGATCTAACATCCTTAACTCTTGAAGAGCTAATCGGTTCACTCCTCACTCATGAAATGATGCTTGAAGATGAGGTGGACCTTGATAAGATTGAAGAGACACCAAAGGAGAAGGAGAAGAAGAAAAACATTGGAGTTGCTCTCAAATCCATAAAAAATAAGAGTGATTCGGATGAAGATGACGATGACGAGAAAATGGCATTATTTGCCAAACGGTTCAGAAAAATGATGAGACCTTACCGAGGAAGAAAATTCAAACGAAATGAAGGCCTCAAAAATGAACCAAAAGAGAAGGACCCGATCATTTGCATTGCCCATAACTGAAGAGAAAGGGTCAATCAAAAATTAAGCACAAGGCTCATATGGCTACATGGAGCGATGAAGAAGGTTCCGATGAAGAGGAACACGAAATAGCAAACTTGTGCTTGATGGCATTAGGGGAAGATTCTAAGGTAACCTCTAACTCATCTGATTTTGATGATTTATCCTATGATGAGTTATTAGAGGAATATAATGGGTTGGCTACGGATTATGAGAAATTGTTTTTAAGATATAAAAATGATGTTTCAAAATTGAAAAATGAAAATAAACTCATATCCAAAACCAACAACGATCTTGAAAGTAAAATCAAAGATTTGCAAATCAAACTAGAAGAGTTTGAAAAGAAAAATTTGGATTTGCAAAATTTACTTTCAAAGGTCAATGATGATCATCAAAAGAAAATTGATGATCTTAAAACTTCTTTTGACAAAGTTGAAACAAAACGTTTTGAAAATGGAGAAAATTCAAAATCCAACTTTGTTAGAAAAAGTTTTAAAAACTACAATCATAGAGGTCCCCAAAAAACCTCTAATGGAAAAATCGTTAGAAGTATATGGGTTCCTAAAGAGCTCATTACTACTAAAGATAATGATATCCTACACAAATGGATACCTAAGGGGACTAGGATTTTGGAAACTAATGAATATGGACCCAAAAGAATTTGGGTACCAAAAATTAGAAATTAATCTATGTTTGTAGGAAAATGAGCATTGCTACAAGGTACGGGAAACAAATCCAAATTCATGGTACCTTGATAGTGGATGCTCAAGACACATGACCGGAGACAAAAACCGGTTCATTGAGCTTAACGCCAAAAATGGAGGAGAAGTGACTTTTGGTGATGATTCAAAAGGTCCCATTGAAGGTATTGGTACTATTGGTAATACCTATTCCATACAAATTAAGAATGTTTTATATGTGAATGGATTAAAGCATAATCTATTGAGTATTAGTCAATTTTGTGATAAGGGATTCAATGTCATGTTTGATATTAATGGTTGTAAAGTCATTGACATTGCATCTAATCGGATTATGCTTGTTGGTCATAGAATATGAAACATATACATGGTGCATTTAGATTCTATTGATATAACTAATTTGTGCCTAGTTGCTAAGGATGAACATTATAGTTGGTTATGGCATAAGAGACTAGGACATGCTAGTATGAGTATTTTGCAACGGCTAACTCAAGGTGATTTAGTTCGAGGGTTGCTTAAGCTTAAATTTGATAATGATAAAATCTGTGATGCTTGTGCTAAAGGAAAACAAAAGCGAGTTTCTTTTAAATCTATTAATGACGTATCAACTAGTAGAGTATTACAATTGATCCATATAGATCTTTTTGGGCCAACTAGGACTACTAGTTTGGGTGGAAAACAATATGCATTTGTCTTGGTAGATGAATATTCTAGATATACTTGGGTTCTATTCTTAAGTACTAAAGATGAATCATTAGAAAAATTCATCACGTTTTCAAAAGTAATCCAAAACGATAAAGGTTACTTTATAACTAGTGTTAGGAGTGATCATGGCATTGAATTTGAAAATCTTGGATTTACTGAGTTTTTTAATTCTAATGGTATTAGTCACAATTTTTCAGCACCTAGAACCCCTCAACAAAATGGAGTTGTTGAGAGGAAAAATCGAACTTTAGAAGAAATGGCTAGAACTATGCTTTGTGAAAATAATTTGCCAAAATATTTTTGGGCGGAAGCCACAAATACCGCTTGTTATATTGTAAATCGAGTAATGATTATGCCAATTTTAAAGAAAACTATATTAAATTTTCAAAAATAAAAAGCCTAAAATTAGCTATTTTCATTCTTTTGGATGTAAATGTTTTGTTTTGAACAAAGGTAAAGAAAACCTTGGCAAATTTGATGCTAAAAGTGATGAAGGAATTTGTCTTGGTTATTCCTTAAATTCTAAAGCTTATCGAGTATTTAATAAGAGAACTTTAGTTGTACAAGAGTCTATACATGTTGTTTTCGATGATAATCCCCTTCCGAGGAAGAATTCTTGTGTTAATGATGATGTAGGTATTATAAATACAAATGACGTTAGATATGACGTTGGAGAATCATCATCAAAAGAAGAAACGAAAGATGAGGAAACTCATAATCCCCTCGAGAATCCAACCATTGAAGAAAGGGAAGTATCTTATCCAATAGAGTACAACTATGTCAAGGATGGTGAGATTATAGGTGATCTATCCAAAGAGGTAACAACTCGATCTTCTCTTAGAAATATTTGTAATTATGTTGCGTTTATTTCATGCATAGAGCCTAAAAATATTAAAGAAGCATTAAATGATGAACATTAGATTATGGCTATGCAAGAAGAATTAAATCAATTTGAGAGAAGTAAAGTATGGACATTAGTTGAAAGGCCTAGTAATAAATCTACTGTAGGTACTAGATGAGTATTTAGGAATAAGCTTGATGAAAGTGGTAATATAGTGAGAAACAAGGCCAGACTTGTTACTCAAGGGTATACTCAAGAAGAGGGCATAAACTATGATGAAACATACACTCCCGTAGCTAGGATGGAAGCAATTAGAATGTTATTAGCATTTGCATGTTTTCATGAATTTAAATTATATCAAATGGATGTTAAAAGTGAATTTTTAAATGGTTTTATAAAAGAAGAAGTGTATGTGGAACAACCTCCAGGTTTTGAAGATTCAAAATTTCCGGATCATGTTCTTAAATTGACAAAAGCGCTTTATGGTTTAAAACAAGCTCCTAGAGCTTGGTATGAAAGATTGTCAAATTTTTTAATTGAAAAAGGTTTTTCAAAAGGGAAGGTTGACACTACATTGTTTTTAAAGCACAAAGGTAAAGATTTATTAGTAGTTCAAATTTATGTTGATGATATAATATTTGGTTCTACTAATGATGTTCTTTGCCAAGAATTTTCTAAGCTAATGCAAAGTGAATTCGAAATGAGCATGATGGGGGAGCTCTTATTTTTCTTGGGACTCCAAATCAAGCAAAGAAAAGATGGCATCTTCATCAATCAAGCTAAATACGACAAAGACATGCTTAAGAAGTTTGGACTGGAAAATGGCAAACCTCATGACACTCCAATAAGCTCTTCAACAAAGCTTGACTTAGATTAAGGAGGTAAATGTGTAGATGTTAAACTATATAGGTCAATGATTGGATCTCTACTTTATCTAAGTGCAAGTAGACCGGACATTATGTTTAGTGTTTGCTTATGTGCTAGATTTCAATCATGCCCTAAGGAATCACATTTACTAGCTGTTAAGAGAATCTTTAGATACCTTAAGGACACTCCTAGTTTAGGACTTTGGTATCCTAGAGACTCTAGCTTTAGCTTGCATGCCTTTTCTGATGCGGATTATGGAGGATGCAAATTAGATAGGAAAAGCACCTCCGGTACTTGCCAATTCCTTGGAAATATGCTAATTTCTTGGTTTTCAAAGAAACAAAATTGTGTTGCATTATCTACCACTGAAGCCGAATACATTTCAGCTGGTAGTTGTTGTGCACAAGTTTTATGGATGAAACAACAACTTTTTGATTATAGAATTGAAGTAGATACCATTCCTATCAAGTGTGACAATACTAGAGCTATTTGTCTCACTAAAAATCCCATCCAACACTCTAGAACTAAGCTGTAACACCCCCAACCCGTATCCGACCCGGATACGAGTATGAGGTGTCACATTGACTTTTCAAACTTTGACTCTTGACAAAATTCAAAGAATTTTTAAAACATTTTATTAAAGTAAAAGCGGTTTAGTTACATAAACTGACCACAATAACCAAAATCAATCAGAGCATATTTAATTCAACTAATTAGTACATGCCAACTATACTCAAAATAACCAAAAACATTTAAATCCTCTATTTTCTGATCTGAAATTTTATAAGGGAGGTGCTGACCTGTCTTACTCTTATTCTCTTCTCTTTTTGCTTCTGTAACCTACTTGTGAAACAATCACATGCTAAGTCGAAGACTTAGTGAGGCAATAAACATATAAGGTAAACGGTAACTAATAATCATACATAAACAATTACTACTATCATTTCATACAACTCATACTTCTACATGTAGCAAATATATATATATACATACATATATGTCATTATCATTCATATCTCTTATCTCATGTTCCTATGATCTCTTATGTTCATATCATATATCTTATAAACTTATTATTATATCATCATTTCAATCAATTATACTCATTCACATATACCTTAACATGTACTCATGTATATCATATAACATATACCATATATACTATCATAAAACACGTACACCCAGAAAACTATAATATCATCTTCATTTTTATTAATATTATATATTTAATAGCCCATGATACACATGTGAGAACTAAAGATATGCGAGTACATAGAGGTTGTGCACTAATGCTGTCACCACAGCTCATATAATTGCACCGAAGTGCCACATATAATTGCACCGGAGTGCCGCATAGAATTGCACCGTAGTGCCATATAATAATGTCCATAAGGACCACATATCATTCCTTAAGAATCATATACATATACTAGGGATCAAGTATGTGTCTCACCAGACTTCACACATGTTCCAAAGAATACATATATGTCCCGAAGGACCACATATCATTCGTTAAGAATCATATACATATGCCAAGGATCAAGTATGTGTCTCACTAGACTTCATACATGTTCCAAAGAATGCATATATGTCCCGAAGGACCACATAGACCCTCGACTCTTGGCATGCCAACTATACCCCTAGCTCTCATGCCACATAACATGGGCATTAATATTTATGTTAAAATACATTCACATATACACATAGTCATGTAATCCTTTCACATAGCTCATTGTCATATAAATCACATATCCCATATACATATAAACACATGGTTTACCTACACATAGAACATTTTCATATAATCACGTAGTCATATAATATTTCATATAACATATATTTTCTCTTTCATATATCTCACATCATGTATCATATCTTGTGATCATATAATCATGTTACTTATAATCACATAACTTCTACTCATAGGGTTCAACATCATTAAACTTAGTTCCCTTTTTCATATCATCATACATTTATATATTCTTATATGTCCTATCAATAGCCTATAAACTCACTCATATTCTCATATATTCACATAGGTAATATCATAGGACTTATATCTTTTCATATGATTTATGTTTATTCTCTTATATTCACATACATGTAATATATATAAAACATGTTTACATAAATCATTTCTAATTTAGATAATTTATGGTCATATAGTTCCTATTACAAGTCACTTATCTTATCTCATCTTCTCATATGTTCATATTTATCATACACCACATAAGTTTTATTACATACTTATATCACATTCATAATATAATTTACATCGCATCATCTATCTTATTCTTTATTCCTTGGTATGCACTTATATTACATAACCTATTTTATACTGATAAACGTATATATATATATATATATTACTTCTATTATTTCTTTTATATACAAATTAATCAATTTACTTAATTCAATTTCATATAACTCCTATAATTTTCTCATATCACTCCATATTCAAGTTTCCTAATTGATACATCATTCTCATTTCATTCTATAATTCAATCTTATTTAGTTTCTTTCAATTCACATTAAATCATATAACGCTATTATATTAAATTCTCATAATTAATTATACCACTATGTACAACTCATAATCCTATTATTTATATAACATTTCCACATAATTACCTAGTTTCTATCGTTTCTCGTGGATTCACTTTCATCATATTCTTTTATTTTTACATATTTTATTTCATAATCCTATACTCCCTTTATCATATGAATTATGTAGATTCTCTTATAACTCTTCATAGACATATATTTTTAATTCTATATATCATGTAGATCTTATCATATGACATATTCTTTATACTTACATAAATTATATAACACATACCAACATATCAGCTCATATAATCAATCATACATACATTTCATGTCATTCACCTACTTATAATCAACACTTCATGCATAATAAAATAACTATCGGAAATAGACTTATCACAAGTCCAATTTCCTTATAATCCTATAAAATAAGATGCACTCACCTGGGCCTCAATAAGTTAATATCGATCTCTCATATTTCCCCTTGATCGATCTTATTTGTCAAATATTCCGGAACTGATTTAGGCTCGGTATCTACACAAATATACAATTTAAGGCAATCTATCAAAATCTAACCTTATAACTTGATATTAATAGCTTAAACAACTTTAAGAAATCAACATTTCCATTTTCCTTTAGGGGGTATCGATTCCCTACTGTGGGGGGTATCGGTTCCCCTCTGGCATTTTGGAATTCCATGTTCGTTTGAGGGGGTATCGATTCCCCTTGAATGGGTATCGATTCCCCTAGCCCATAAATCCCATTTTGAACTCGAAATTCCAGAAATCCCATTTTGAACTCGAAATTCACTTCATTTCAGCTTAAACCTTCATATTTTACTTCCTTTAATATTCCTAACTTCCATACACATATTTAAACTCATTTCTATTCCATAATCACTTCTTTAAACCCAAAATTCCATCATTTACATTGTATTCAAGAATCACACTAAATTTTCAATGTGTTCTAATTCCAATTCTAACACTCCATACTACTTAATTAGATTGATGACAAGTCAAATTCATCCATAAAACTTCAACAACCATACCATATCAAAATTTCATCTTAAAACTCATATTACAAATTCCTTCTTAATTCCTTTATCTTATTGTTTAAATCCCATATAAGCTTTCCTTAAGCTTATTTAATACCCAAAGAATCAAAATCCACTTAATATTTAAAGTATATAACTATAAAAACCCAACTTACCTATTGTAGCTAATCCCCACGTGAAGAAGAGAAAGCAAGAAGAAGAAAGCTTCCAGATAGCTCTCTTCCCACGTTTTTCACTCTTATAAAAGGGGAAAAATATCTTTTAAAGGAAAAAGACCATAATACCCTTCCACTCTTTCAATATTTACCAGATAATCCTCTTAAATAACATTCTCAATTAAGTCCTTGAACTTTTAACTTATTTCGAAATCGAGCTCATAATTTTTAAAATTTGCAATTTAGTCACTGACCCTGATTTGGGATGTTACAAATCTCCCCTCCTTTAAAGAAAATTCGTCCTCGAATTTTCACTGCATACATTGATAAGAACATGTCTGCTAATGTTCTCATGTTGTTTCCTTTACTTAATTTTTTTCCCTTAGTTCTTCAACTATTTTTTTATACATCCTTATCATGTCACTTATCATATAACCAATAACATCAATTCTTATCACTCAAAATCATTAATCAATCAAATTCCTTATCCATATTTAATTACCTTGCAGTAAGCAACTTTTATTTCATCATCACTTAATTATTTCTTAACCTTCCTGAATACATATAAATCATTCTTTATTTCTCTGACTACGTCTACCTGACCAAGAAACATAACCTTTATCACATCTGATTCTTTAAACTTTTTCCTTCATTTCCTTATTCCATTATTCCTTTATTCATTCAAAAATCAAAATCTCCTTATACACAAATCATATATTTTCTTTCATGCTCACGTACTCTTTTCCTCTCACTTATGCTCATCTCTGATTACTAATCTTTATCATCTCTTCATAACTTTGATAATCAACACTCCTTGTACATACCTTATTCTGCGTAAAGTCCTTATTCAAATCATAATACACATATACTTGACTTCCTTTAAACATATTAATCCTTTACTCTTTCCGGTCGAAACTAACTCAGTATTAATTTGTTTAACTCATTCAACTCACATTATTTCTCATTCCCAATGCAAATTTCATGGGTTCAAACTCAATCATTCTAACTTTCTCTATCTTATAAACTGATTGCTGATATATTGATTCTTGAACTTTTCTATTACTTTATAACTTTCCTTAACAATACGAATCCTTATCTCCTTCACTTCATCACATTTACATGATCGAGATACCCAATTATATCCATATCCGTTTCATATTCGGTTAACTTATCCTAACAATATCTTCAAATCTTTTAACTCCAATACACTTTTCGTCACATAATCTGGTTAGCCGACGCTAACTCTTTTCATCTAGAATGCCAACCCTTATAATATCCACATTTTGCTTATACACAGTACTATCTCTTTGTTTTAAATTCATCACACTGATTGCATTTATCTTATAAACTGGTCATTGATTCATTTATTCTTGAATTCTTCTACAATTCTAGCCACATCCTTAGATCTTTTAACTTTCTTATGGTGACACTTGTTCACCATATTCAATCATATCCATGAAATAATAAGAATACTTCATATCATTTTTCCGATTCAGACCTGTGAAAACTTTCTATCACTATTCTAATATGATTTCAACTTTCTGAAATCAGCCTTTGATCTTATGAGGTACTTCCTGAAGTGTCCGCTCTTCCCCCTGCCTGGCCAGGGCAGGTGAATTGCTATCACAATCAGGAATATCACCTCTTACTTCACTTCGAAATTACTATAATCATACTTCTATTATTACTTAGCAATATAATTCTATTAGCAAGACAACACACTCCTTACACTATCAGATCAGATTTTTCACCTTATGTTGGCATGTACACATTTTATGACACTTTGGACTTTGGTTTATACCGAGAATCGGCTAAACCTTAGCTCTGATACCATTAAATGTAACACCCCAACCCGTATCCTACCCGGATACGAGTATGAGGTGTCACATTGACTTTTCAAACTTTGACTCTTGACAAAATTCAAAGAAATTTTAAAACATTTCATTAAAGTAAAAGCGGTTTAGTTACATAAACTGACCACAATAACCAAAATCAATCAGAGCATATTTAATTCAACCAATTAGTACATGCCAACTATACTCAAAATAACCAAAAACATTTAAATCCTCTATTTTCTGATCTAAAATTTTGTAAGAGATGTGCTGACCTGTCTTACTCTTATTCTCTTCTCTTCTTGCTTCTGTAACCTACGTGTGAAATAATCACACGCTAAGTCGAAGACTTAGTGAGGTAATAAACATATAAGGTAAACGGTAACTAATAATCATACATAAACAATTACTACTATCATTTCATACAACTCATACTTTTACATGTAGCAAATATATATATACATACATATATGTCATTATCATTCATATCTCTTATCTCATGTTCCTATGATCTCTTATGTTCATATCATATATCTTATAAACTTATTATTATATCACCATTTCAATCAATTATACTCATTCACATATACCTTAATATGTACTAATGTATATCATATAACATATACCATATATACTATCATAAAACACGTACACCCAGACAACTATAATATCATCTTCATTTTTATTAATATTATCTATTTAATAGCCCATGATACACATGTGAGAACTAAAGATATACGAGTACATAGAGGTTGTGCACTAATGCTATCACCACAGCTCATATAATTGCACCGAAGTGCCACATATAATTACACCGGAGTGCCGCATAGAATTGCACCGTAGTGCCATATAATAATGTCCATAAGGACCACATATCATTCCTTAAGAATCATATACATATACTAGGGATCAAGTATGTGTCTCACCAGACTTCACACATGTTCCAAAGAATACATATATGTCCCGAAGGACCACATAGACCCTCGACTCTTGGCATGCCAACTATACCCCTAGCTCACATGACACATAACATGGGCATTAATATTTATGTTAACATACATTCACATATACACATAGTCATGTAATCCTTTCACATAGCTCATTGTCATATAAATCACATATCCCATATACATATAAACACATGGTTTACCTACACGTAGAACATTTTCATATAATCACGTAGTCATATAATATTTCATATAACATATATTTTCTCTTTCATATATCTCACATCATGTATCATATATTGTGATCATATAATCATGTTACTTATAATCACATAACTTCTACTCATAGGGTTCAATATCATTAAACTTAGTTCCCTTTTTCATATCATCATACATTTATATATTCTTATATGTCCTATCAATAACCTATAAACTCACTCATATTCTCATATATTCACATAGGTAATATCATAGGACTTGTATCTTTTCATATGATTTATGTTCTATTCTCTTATATTCACATACATGTAATACATATCAAACATGTTTACATAAATCATTTCTAATTTACATAATTTATGGTCATATAGTTCCTATTACAAGTCACTTATCTTATCTCGTCTTCTCATATGTTCATATTTATCATACACCACATAAGTTTTATTACATACTTATATCACATTCATAATATAATTTACATCGCATCATCTATCTTATTCTTTATTCCTTGGTATGCACTTATATTACATAACCTATTTTATACTGATAAACGTATATATATATATATATATATATTACTTCTATTATTTCTTTTATATACAAATTAATCAATTTACTTAATTCAATTTCATATAACTCTTATAATTTTCTCATATCACTCCATATTCAAGTTTCCTAATTGATACATCATTCTCATTTCATTCTATAATTCAATCTTATTTAGTTTCTTTCAATTCACATTAAATCATATAACGCTATTATATTAAAATCTCATAATTAATTATATTAACTATAGTTTATAAACTATAAATTATAATTTATAAAATATAGTTTATATTAATATTAATTTTATAGACTATATTTTATATTAATATTAATTAAAAATTATAAACTATATTATATTAATATAAGTTATTATTAATTATAAATAGTTTATTAATATAAATTATATAGGGATGAAATTGAAAGAATTTAAATTATAATGATTAAATTGAATCATTAAAGTTGGACTAAATTAAATAAAATCAAAACAAGTGGACAACGGTACAATGCGAAACGAAGTTAAAAAACACGTGGATCTTGAACCCAACCCGAACGGAGAGACTATATAAGGTAAAAGTTTTTGTTTTTTTTCTTCTCATTTTCTGGTTTCCTATTCATTCTCCCATTTTGCTCTCTCTCTCTCTAACTCTCCGATTCTCTCAAAATTCTCTGTCTTCTCTCTAGAAGTTCATTCATGTTCTTTAAAAAAAAACCTTCATTTGATCTTCAAAAACACCAAATCTCAAACATTTTTTGGATCAAACACACGAAAATTCTTAATTTGTTCATCATTGTTCATACCAAAACCCTCATTTGATCTTCATAAACACCAAAACTCATACAATTTCTTGTTTTTTTTATCAAACACCCAAAATTTTATCCCATGTTCATCCGTATTTATCTCAGTTTACATTTTTTATTCACAAACACCAAAACACATACCATTTCCCTTTTTTCGATCAAACCCCAAACCTAAGCAACATTTTATCCTTATTCTTCCCCAAAGCATTCTTTGATCCTTACAAAACTCAAAAGTAAAAATCAATTTATTTTCTTCGATCAAACCCAAACCCTAATACCAATTCATCTTCTATAATCCAACCCCAACCCAAAACTCAAACCTTAAACCCAAACCTGAACCTAAATCCAAACCCGAATCTGAACCCAAATCTAAACCAGAACCTAAAAAACCCTAACCGAGCCTTTTCACTTTCTGTATCTTTTCATCTTTTATAACCACAACTGTTCTTCATGTTCTTCCTCTTCTTCCATCTAGGTATATTTAATTTTTTATTATTTTGTTTTTTATTTTAATATTGTTCATTAATATATTATTCATTTATTTTGTAGGAGAAAACCCAACAAATCAGAATGAAGAACATTATGAAAGAGGTAAATATAATGTCCTCTGTAGCTACTGTTTATTTGTTTACTCTATAGTCCTTGTTTGTGTTGTTGGTTGTTCATTCAGATTGGTTGTATAAGGTTGTTAGTTGCCTTTGTTTGTAGCTTAATCAAGGTTTAATTTTTACCATACTAACCCTAGTTTTTTTTTTTGCAAGGGGATGTAAATGATATATTGTCCGAAACTGTTGATATAAATAAATCCTCTAAGAGGAAGTCCACTGGTTCATCCGAATTTGGGAGAAGAACCTCTCCTGTTTGGGACCACTACACATTCACTAAATCTAATGATGGTTTGTTTATGTCGAGTGTAAGTATTACAAAGTGAAAAAGGTATAAAGTTGATTCTTATATTAATACATCTAACCTTAGAAGGCATACTCAAAAATGTCAAGCTTATAAGAATTTTCTTGCTGAAAATCCTGGTAGTGTAACTTCTTTTAATCAAAACAAATACTGTGAATTGTTTGTTGAGGCTATTATGTGTCATGGTTATACATATAGTATTATTGAGAATGAAAAACTTAGGAATTTACATCATTACCTTAATTCTTCTATTAAAGATATATCTAGGTATAATGTTATTAAGCAATGTTGGAGCATGAAAAGCATAAAAAATACTGCTTGATTCAATGCATTCTGTCTCAAGTCGTGTTTGTTTTACATGTGATGCTTGGTCTGCGTGCACTTCAGGTTCTTCCATCAGCAATAGCATTGCCATTAGCATCATTTCCACCATCTCCACCGCTATTGCCACATTCGTTGTTCTTCTTCTTCCCGCCACCTGCACTGCCATTTATATCATCATCACTACCACCACCATTCTTTCCACCCTCCTTGTTTCTTTCTCTTTCTTCAGTGGAACAATCTCAACATTCTTTTTGAGTTTCTCTTTCAGAGCCTCAGCCAAGGCCTTAACATCCATTGACCCCTTAACCGTGACCAGCTCCTTCTGCGTGTCTACATTCAACTCGTGCACTCCTGTGTCGCCGTCGAAAATCAAAAGTCAGAAACCGAAAGAAGATTCCAACGACGTTACAGCAACGGAATGGTTAATATAAATCGATGCTATCTACAACCCAAAACAGTGGATAAAGCCACCACCTTTGGTTTCAGAGACAATTCTGCGAACCTTTAGAATGCATCCCTGGCACTGACATTTCAATTGCACCTTCAAATCCGCCGTGATTAACAGGGCCTGATCAAACAAAAAAGAATATTACTAATTTATTTTACTTAAACAGCAAGAAAGTAAATAAATTTTGACGTGGATGTTGATTTGAAAGCACTTCAAAACCAACATGCAAATACACAGTTATTTGTTTGTGGAAAAGTAAAGGGAATGACAAAATGGAAAGGAAAAAGAAAATACCTCATTGGGTTTTTTCTCTTGTTTATGATCGGAGGCCTGGTTTTTGTCTCTGTCAGGTTTTTTCTCTTCTTTGTTATCATCTTTCTTAGGTTGAGGAACAACGACATCAACCTTCTTCTTGAACTTCTTCGCAATGTTGTCTTTAATGGCTGTTGGGTCCACGGCTCCTTTCACTGTCACTTTGTTTGCATTTCTCTCCGTTTTCACTGTCTCCACCCCTGCAGAAAAAATAGAGGATGAGAAAAAAATGTAAAACCAATTAACAAAGTGAAAACATGCATAAGTTTAAAAAGACATGTGTACCTTCTAATTCACGAACACATTTGAGGATTTTGGAAGCACAACCTTCACAAAGACAATCAACTTTGGAAAAAAAGGTCAAGGAATCATTTTCCTTCTTTGGTTTATCTCCTCCAGCTTTCTTGTTTCCATTGTTTCTCTGCAACGCAGACAAAGAAGAAGTCATATAATATCATTAACCAAAAAAGAAAGAGAGATGAGGGACATATGTACTTGATAATAAACCTCTCCCATAGTGAATGAAAAACGGGGTGGAAATAGGAGGAAACGAAGGAGTGAAGGGAAGTTGGAGTATAAATAGAGGGAGGAGATGGCATAGTGGAGTCAAATGCTGAGGATGCATGGATGGATGGGCTTGAAATTTAAAAGCGAAGGGGTGGCTTAGGAAAAGTAGTAAAGTGGTTGGGGTGAGTAATCTGTGGATTTGGAAGTTGTTGGCTCGGCTCGGCCTTGGCTGTTTCCTTGTATCTGTCCATTTATGCAGCTGTTTTTAACAGTTATTTACTCAAAGTACTACCCTCTTGAACACATCCTACCCTTCATTTATTTTCATTTCTATTCTATTTCTACCACTTCAATAGTGTTAGATATATAATATAATAGAATGTAATTAGTTGGTATTGAGTTAGTCGAAGGTTGATTAGTTTGTTAGATCAAATTTTTAAATTTGGTTTAGTGGTATTATATAAGTGATGTTTGTAATGAGTTGTAATTCATTTTTATTTACTGACGTATACCTTTCGATCATCTTCTGATCAGTATGTCTCCTTTCTCACAAATAGCAACTAACTTCAATCTCACGAAAGAAAAAGAAAAACCCATCGAGAGTTGAACTATGACTATTTCAAGCTAAAAATGTAGCACTTAAATCATGCAATAAACTTGGAAGTCGGGCCTTGTTAGTGAATCTTCTTTTTTTTTAAACATGACTAATGATTATGAGCATTCAATTTTAAGCTGATGGTTGATAGGGTCAGAGATGACAGTTTGAATCATATGATCAGATCTTAAAATATATTGGATTTGATTATTATAAATTAAAAATAAAATAAAATTATGATTGGTCATTTCTAAGGATGAAAACATAATATTATCTGGAACCCAAATACTTACAGCTGGAGTATAACCTAATAATATCTATGGCCCACAGCGATCTTGTAAAAACTGGGCTCCAGCTTTTAGAGGAGTAAAATGAAATTAATCTGGGCTTCCATTAAAACCTACAAACTTCCACCAACTACTTTGGGAGACCAGATGATTAGCTACTTAAAAGAGGTAATCTCACCAAAAGCAACTTGTATCATAAATTATTTATATGGATAACATCAACCAGCCACACGGAACAACAATTATTAAATATCTACATCAATCATAATTTCTGGACAACAATATACTATCTCTATTAAATTAAAACTTATTAGTTGTTGGTATAAAAAATATATATGATTATTATTTAATATATCAACAATGAAAATAATAATATTACGATAGTGATAAATATTATATTTCTCTATTTTTAAAACATTTTAAAATAATTTAATAACATTTTTTATCATCTTAACACTGCTTATAATATTATTTTTTATAGATATTATATTAACTAATAACTCTTTAAAACATTATATTTATTTTATATTTTTATATCATACTCAAAATTATCAAATAACTTACATTTAAAGGACATACATATAGTTATCGATTAAATGACATAAAAACACTGTTTATATCTATTTTACTACAATGACGTGAATCATAACTTACATATAATTGAGGTACTAAATACATTATTTAACCAAACAAATAATATTACTACAGTGAAACGCCACGTGTATATCACAACCTTTTCTCATCCATTGTGTTTGGCGGATGGTGTCAGATTGTTTTATTGAAAGTTGAAACATAAAATCAACCTATCTTCAACGTTATCCAATTAAGGAAAAGGAAATGTTAAAAGGCCACCCAAATCAAAAAGGAAAAAAACCCCATCGAAACGAGGAACATGCCTTGCTGGGCAAGAAAAATGCCAGGAACTGTGAACACAGTTAAATTGCTTTCCCAGGTCAATGCATTACGTAAATAAATAGAGTGGGGAAAGTAGAGAAACTTGAACGCCATCCGGGAAAATGGATTTAGCTGTAAACATCAACTTGAAAAAGAAATCTTGGTAGTAACAATTTTCAAACTGAGTTGGTTACTTTTGCATGCAATAAATTACCCTGGAGACAAATTTAGTTGTTAAGCCATCAAAATTGGGATTGGTTCTTTCCCGTTCCCTCTAATATTTAATTATCCTGGACTATAATTTTAATACCATCTTTCAAGGTAACATCCTCCGAAAATTAATTTGAAAATAGGTTGTTAACAAATAATATTGACAACTGTGAGTAGGCATCATTAGAGTTTGACCTTCACTAGAAGGACATTCCTAAAGATGCTTTCCACGCCGCTTAAATACTAAACAAAACTCTACTAGCAATTTATTAAGCCAAATACCCTACAAATTAGATTCATATAAGTAGAGATTTCAGATGGGAACAGAGTTTGTTTATTTTTATGACAAGACAAGGGTGGTGGATCTCATGGAACAGTGATGCAGCCTGACAGAGATGTTGTGATCATCTAATTCTGGAGCCTTGTGGACTGTTGGATTCCCACTCAACACTCCAAATATATAAACTTAAATCTTTCTTGGATTCATACACCCGCACATTAATTCATCTTCATCTTTATATATAATATTTATTCATCCAAGAATTCTAGTGTTAACCACCGGCAAAGGAAATGGAAATTATTTAAGCAATTAGTTGTATTTTTCGTCTAAAAAGATATGAAAGAATGTCCAAACTCAGCAAAGCTTACGGCATTGCATCTGCCAACTAATTCCAAACATACATTTCAATATATTATTTATAAATAATTAAAGAGGACTGCGTTGGAAAAAATTGGGATTAAGTTTAACTGTAAGTCATTTTTAAAGCTTTGCATCCTCCATAAAATTCCAAAATCTCCAGCCTCATCATTTTGTTTTAAAAAAACATGGAAAAGCTTAAAGTCTGACAGTGTTCATTAAAATAAGGTCCCGGCCCTTCAATATTTTGGACAAACTGTGCCAGCAGAGAACCTAAAAAGATCCTACTGCCATTCGTTGGAAGAATACACAATATTGTTTCTAAGGATTGAAAATGTATTTCAAGGATACTCAATCATCGGTAAATGAGTTGTTGAAAATTTTAAAAGCAAAAGGGAAATAGAATAAACGTAGGAAATACAGAACAGTGTATGCTTGGTTTAGCTTGATAAATAGATTCATTTCATTGTTCTTCAATGATGGTTACTTCTCCAGCTTTCATAAACACATTTTTTTCATCAATAACACCATCATCACCTCTATAAAAGGAAATTGCGTTAAAAGAAAAAAAGCCTTTTAGAGCTTTCCAATGTCTGTCAAAAGTAGAAATGTTTCATCATACACAAAACCCCATAAACTCAAACTCTTGAATCTACACAATATCAAATCCATCAATCCAAAACCCCTCCCCTTTGGCCCTTACCCCATCAAATCTTTCTGATGTTACACCTGCAGTCAGTGGATTCAGTAATAGTAGTACATGACTGTCTTCTGTCTTGTTTTCATCAATGAAGTTGTCGTTACAGCCATTAATACTGCTAGAGCTAATCAGCTTCTTAACATGGTCAAGATTTTTGCCTAAATTATACCCACTTGGCTTCTCAGTCCATTGGTTAACATCTTCACCTCCTGTATTGGTGCACCCATGGCTCAACATGAACTTAAGATTATCTTCATAGCCATTAGAGGCACCCAAACCCTGGAAATTGCTTATGTTTTCTTGCTTGATCTCTCTGCCATAGCTGATTTGGCTAGAGCTACCATCAGAAAAACTGCAGCTTAGTTCTCCACTTCCAAACATGAGAAAATTTTCTTTCGCTGGATGATACTGCATGTAACTCACCAAACTCTCCGGCGTGTGACTAAAAGAAGAATTGGTGGCCAAGGTAGTGTTGTCATTGTTCAAAACACCAGGTTGAACCGATGACATTGGTTCAAAGGCTGTGAAAGATCCGGTTGTAGTGTAATAAGTAGTGTAGTCTTTGTACAGAGATGAAAATGAAATAGATGGAGTGTGATGAAAAGGTGGTAATGGTGGTGGCTTTCTCTGGGACTGGGAAGTCATAGTCATGGCCATAAGTTTCTTCTTAAGCTTAGTGTTCCAGTAGTTCTTGATATCATTGTCAGTCCTTCCTGGTAACTGAGCTGCTATTATTGACCATCTGAAAATTGCATGTTGAAAAAGAAAACGTTCCATAAGAAGTAAATAAAATCCATGCTCCCTCCCCAGGAGTTTAAGTAGATGATGATGTTCAAATAGGACTTGGCAAAATGCAAGCAGAAGAATAATATTTTCTTGCAATACAAGTTTTTTTTCCCTATAAAAAGTTTCTTCTATTTGGTACTCTTTTAGGTAAACTTCATTAAATATTCTTCATCAAGTTAGAAATGAAAACCTACCTGCTTCCAATGCTGGCAAACAGGCTGCAGATAATCTTATCTTCCTCATCAGTGAAATCACCATGTTTAATGTTGGGCCTGAGATAGTTTAACCATCTCAATCTGCAGCTCTTCCCGCATCTTTTCAGACCTAATTTAAAGGCGACAAAAATTAGCCAAGAAACTAGAAGAAAGTCAGAAATAGAGATGGTATAGATCTGTTTTGGTGACAATGAATATGTTTACCAGCTTTCTGGGGGAGGGCAATCCAATTCCCACCAGTTCCGTACTTCTCTATGTAGTCCTTAAGCTTTGAGTCTTCTTCAGTGGACCACGGCCCTTTCTTCGCATTCTCCTTGTCGCAGCAAGGAGCCCTCCCCATGTCTGTGATCTTGCTTATGTCTCTTAGATATACACGCTGATCTGTTTAAGAAACCAGTAAGTAAAATTGGGTGCATGAGAGATCTTGCTTATGTCTCTTAGATATACACGCTGATCTGTTTAAGAAACCAGTAAGTAAAATTGGGTGCATGAGAGATCTGGCATGGTGCCTCATGCCTTTTAATGACAAAGAGTTTTTACAGTAGGGAAAAAGGACACGACACTTAATATAATTAAGTTCTGAAGAGGTACATCTAAAGTCAAAATGATAGGCACCTTTTATCAGTTTCCAGCCCCTATATGATATTTAGTCAATCTATACGGTACAAAAAACTAAAGTCAAATCCCATGATATGATAATTACAAACAACTTAGACGTTGTTCGCGACCAGTAAAATAGACATTTATTATTGTTATTATGGCTTCAACTGGTTACAAAATGTCGGGTTATGATCATAATACATATTCACCTTAATTTTGTTTCCCTTAGTAAATGTATCTTAGGGTAAAAGTATACAAATGATTATTTGATTATAAGATATTATTTTATTGAATTTTCTGACTATTAAAAATTATAAAATGATCAATCGACTATTCATATGTTCTAAATTCATTATTTTTCGTTAAAAATTTGATGATAATTTGAATTGAACGTTAACATGCTAACAGAAATATGTTAAAACTTGATCTCAAAATCTCAAACAACTATCATATCTTAATCAGTATGTTAATGTTCAACTTAGACGATCGTCAATTTTTTTTACTGAAAAATGACGAATTTGGAACATATGAAAAGTCAGATAACCATATTGTAACTTTCAATAGTCGAAATACTCAACAAAGCAACATTATGTAGTCAGTGGAACATTTTACAACTTTTAATAGTCATGAAACACAATAATGCATCGTCTTATAGTCGGAGACCATTTGTATATTTTATCATGCATTTTAGAATTCAATCTTAAATAAGAATTATGTTTATTATAATAATATTTTTCTTAATATTTTTATTTTCTGTCAATGTAGTTGAACTTAAAATCACAAGAGAAAATAACATTTTTTTTAATTATTGAGGCCATTCAATGGATTCAATATTTGACTTAATATTTAGACTTAGAGAATTGGTTTGATTTAATCATTATTCTGGAATATATATGCTTTAGCCTGGTTTTTTTTTTATCATGCTTGATGTCTACTTTAATCATTATTAATATACATACTGTACTTAATGCCATCACACTTCAACGTATTTTTATGTTTGTTTGTATGTGTAAGCGTATATACCATTGCATAAACACCTAAACCCCCTAATCCTACATGTAAAAGGGTACTGCTTTTAATTAATAAACACATAAGACAATTAAATATTGATCCCAAATGACTTCTCTAGAAAAAGGAATCCTTATAGCTTTGTCTCTTCTTGTCAATGGAATCTTTGAATTTGGATTAAGAAAAAGTATAATTTACTTCCAAAATTTCACAACTTGACCCTTCAACTTTTCTATGAAACATATCACTTTTGAAATTTTATTTTTTTAATTTAATCATTATATTTAGAAATAGATTATTAATTAGTCAAATCAATATATGGCCGGGTTAGTTAAAATAAGCAATGAAAGAAGTGGAGTGTGATGAACCCATCAGCTGCGTTGACTCTTGGAAAAGGAAGAGAAATAGGTATGGATTATTCTTACCTTTCTCAACGGTTGGCAAACTACGGTGGAAAATTTTGCATGCTTTACCTGCATCGTCACTAATGATGACTAAATTTTTACTCTTATTTATCTATTCAAAATTTCCACGGTGGATCCACTGATGTACAACCTCATTTCCAAATTACCTCTCGAAGTTCCACATTTAATATGTCGTTTTCTAAACAAAGAGAACAAAGAATAATCACAAAATAAAAATGGATGAATGAGGTAGAAATTTCTAACAAATAGTATATACAGAACCCAACAATCAGTAACTAAACCTTAGCCGTTCATAAATCTAAAAATCCAACCAACTCAGCCACATAACCAAAGCTTTACTTTTATTTTAAATGATGGAATCGAGCTGGACTTTCAAACTTAGGCCGGACATAATATAATTAAGCTCATATTTCAAGCCTTACGCAATAGTGTAGTTCGAACTTCGATCTAATCATAGGATAAATCTACTTTAATTTCAATGTTACATTATGAATAAATCTACAGGTTACGTTCATACCGCAACGTATCATTAAAATAATGTATCGAAATACATCACAAATAATTTTGTCTTTATTATATAAATATTAAAAAATCTAAAGATTTTTTTAAACAAATTTAATTATAATTTTGACTTATTTAACTTAAAAATCCTAATTATTAACAAATTAATTTACTTATATTAATTATTATTTTTAATAAAAATAATAATTTAATTATAATGCTATTAAAATTATAATTAAATTTTAATAAATGATTATTTTTAAATAAATACTTATTTTGTAAATATTAAAATTATAATTTTAATATAATTATAATTATAAGGATATATTTAAAATTAATCATTTATTAAAATTTAATTATAATTTTAATAGAATTATAATTTGTCCTTATATTTTTTAGTACTTATATAATAAAGACAACTTTGTTTGTGGTGCATTTCGGTACCTTGTTTTAATGCCATGTTACAGTATACGACCTGCGTTGTAAATTTTTTTGTTACATATAATATAATTTATACTTTTATGCGGATTTTTAGTTAGATATTTATAGATTTTATTATAAAAAATGGGACATTAAACTACAATTTTGTGAATATAATATTATAATATATTTAATAGAAGAATTTTATTAAGTAATAAAACCACTGTTAAACTGTATAACTTTGGTTCATCATCATTCAAAGTTGTTTTCTATAACTGAAACCAATTCATCAGGTCATTTAAACCCAATATTCGTTGGAGTTGCTTCATTCCGGCCAATAGCTTAGCTTATTGGTATAATCACTTTTTTTTTTATTAAAGCTGATCACAAATAAAGATCTAGCTACACTAAAAGGTCCTTCTGCAGCAGCATAGAGATTTCTACCGGTGGATCCTGGAAGATCACAGTACCAATAGGCGCACCTCCCCCCATCGCCGCAAATCTATCAGCAACACCATTTTGCTCCCTTCGAACATGCGTAACTCTCACTTTCCAATCCCGATCACGGAGTTCATGAATAGCAATAATTAAAGAACTTCCGGTTAAAGCATCAGTCGTGTTATCAAAGATACGAGCAACTTCGCTATTATCAGTCTCAAGCTCCACTAATCTGAAACCCAACCTCCAAGCGTGCATTAGAAGATCATGCGATGCCCACAATTCTGCTGTAATGACAGAACATCTACCGAGTAAAACCGAATAACCATTCTCCTTCATGATTTCGAAGAAGACCCCCCGCAGTAACCGTATTATCAACAGGGTGGACTGCTCCATCCGAATTGGCTTTGATCCAACCAATAGATGGTCAAATCCAGTTTAATGGATTATGAGTGACTAGCAAACTTGAAATAGCAGCCTAACCCTACACCTATGTTTCCATAGTTGCCAGCAATAAACCACAAAACGAACAGGTCAATTCTGCACAGTGGAAGCAAACATACCTGGCGACTGAGGATTAAGCTTGATCCAATAACGACAGGGGAGAGCTAAGAAATCTGCCATCTCACTCGTCTGTACAACCTTTGGCAAAACAGCTGTAGCCTGTTTACAATGACGGAGAACGTGGTCAATGTCCTCAGCTCCTCTTCCACAAACCATGCAGCTTGAGAGATAACGCCGAACCCTTTCAACATTGGTAAGCAAACGATTGTGTGCAACAAGCCAGAGAAATGTTCTAACACGATGAGGAACTGCAAGCTTCCAAATCATTTCCCATTTAAACTGGTTGGTCTCCATCATCGTTCCAGTAATTGCTTTATTGTCAGATTTAGATGTGAATCGTTTATCCGCTTCCCATCTCCAGCCAGGGACATCCGATCCTAAACGTTCAAGCGCTGGTAAAACAGTCATGATCTTTTGAACAATATGCTCAGGAAGAAGAGAGGAGATCCTCGTCCAATCCCATGATCCGGAGGGGAGAACCATATCACAAACCGGTGTTGGTGTTGGCGAGTCAATACCCTTATAAGCGAAAACGAGTCTCTCCTCTGTTATCCAAATTCCAACCAGTGATCATACCAAAAAACTGTTTTTTTGCCATTACGAATATTCCACACTATATTCTCATTGAACTCCCTCCAAATGCATTGAAGACCTTTCCAAAGCCGAGACCCATTAACACTTTGAAGTGAAAACGGAACTGGATCCTCCCATTTATACTTCGCACGTATAATCTGCACCCTTAACTTATTCGGTTTGGTAGCTAATTCGAAGGCAATTTCATAAAAAATGCCTTATTCTGATGGGAAAGACTTCATACCTATACCTCCATTTGCAAGAGGTTGTATCATCTTATCCCACTTTACAAGAGGTAAGGCAGTGCTGTTGTTATTTGAGCCCCATATAAAGCGGCAAATAATTCTCTCCATATCATCGCATAAGCCTTTTGGGAGCCACGAAGATTGCATTACATACCCGGAATAGCTTGAAGAACAACCTTCGCAAGAGTGATGCGACCAGTCAATGACAAAGTTCTCGCCACCCAGCCCGATAATCAATGATTCATTTATCAAGCAAATAAGCGTAAGTGGCTTTGGTAACTCTATTGTGTAACAAGGGTAGCCCAAGATATTTCCCTAAATCTTTAACCTCCTCAAAACCTAACTTCCAAGCAATATCATTTCGCATGTCAGAAGAACAATTCTTCGAAAAATAAATCCGGTGTTTTGTCACACTAATTAGGTTACCAGAATCACTACAAAATTCAGCAAGCACCTCATTAATGATCGTGAATTGAGAAGAATCTGCCTCAGTGAACAACACAAGATTATCGGCAAAAAATAAATGCGAAAGCTCCGGACCGTTCCTTGACAGGTGTATAGGCTTCCAATGACCCAAAACAATTTTAAACTCGATCATTTGCGATCATCTCTCCATGCATAAAACAAAGAGATATGGAGAAAGAGGATCACCTTGGCGGACTCCTCTTGAAGTTTTAAATGGAGCAGTAAGATCACCATTCCATGAAATCCTTGTGGACGCCGATCTAACACACACCATAATACGAGCAATGACTTTATCCGGTAAACCCACAGCATAAAGCGTCTCCTCAATATAGTCTCATTCCAAACGGTCATAAGCTTTTTCAAGATTGGCTTTTATGGCCATCCAACCCTTTCTGTCGGTCTTCTTGGCCATCGAATGAATAGCCTCTTGAGCCAAAATAATATTATTTGTAATTTGTCGACCTGGGACAAAACTAACTTGATTCTGGCCACCCAGTTTGGCAAAAAAAGTTTCAATCGGCACACAAGTAGCTTAGTGAGAATTTTATATAAGACATTGCATAAGCTAATATGTCGAAACTGACTTTTCGAAACAGGATTAGTAACCTTCGGGATCAAACCAAGCACAGTTTCATTCACTCAATCTTCAAGAACTCCATCATCAAAGAATGGCTTAGCAAAATTAACAACCGAAATCCCCACTGTGTCTCAATTTTTTTGGTAAAAAGCCACATGGAGCCCATCTGCACCCGAAGACTTCAGCAGAGCCATACTAAAAGCAACGTTTCGAACCTCTTCAACAGAAATATCCCTCAAAAAGGACTCACAATTCCTCAGCATTAAATTGGTGAAAATTGCAATCAATATTAGCAGAATTTCTATTAGAACTTCGCTCACTAGTAAAAAGATTATGGAAAAAATTCACGGCATGGTTCTTTAAAATTACCTCATCTCTGCACCATGCACCATACGAAAGATTAAGCATGCTAATCTTGTTTTGCTTTCGTCGAATCATCGTTGAAGTATGAAAATAATTTGTATTCAAATCTCCTTTGGATATCCAATTACGACGCGCCTTTTGGTGCCAAAGACTCCTCTTGAGAGAGGATCAAATTGAGCTCCTTTTTAAAAAGATCCTCCAATTCCAAAAGATACCCATCTTCTGAACCTTCAACTGCTTTTTCAATATTTTTAATTCGGGCCATAAGAATTGATTTCCTTTTGCCAATATGACCAAAAGTATTTTGATTCCTGATTCTGCTCTTATATGATATCTTCATGTGTGTTTCTTCTACATTTTCAAACATCAAATAAGAAGTTTCGAAAATCCAGATGTTCACTCCAAGCATTAATGTAGCGAAACGGACGATTTTGAGAAGCCAAATGCCCATTCCCTATTTCCAAAAGTAAGGGACGATGATCTGATCCCAACCTTTGAAGATGGAAGACCTTCGAACTAAGAAAGTAATTCGACAAGTAAGAATTGCATAAACATCTATCCAAGCGCTGAGAAAGAGTCCCACGTCTCCAAGTGAATTTCGGGTAACTGAAACCCATATAAATCAGACCCGAATCAAACAAAAAAACACAATTTCTGACACACCCCAGTACTACGTTGAGATCCACCTTATCGCTCCGAACGACTACCGATAATATTAAAATCTCCCCCGAGTACCCAAGACTAGCTAGAGTCAAGTTCCAAAGCTTTCAACTGATTCCAAAGACGTCCCCGGATCCCACTATCGGGGTTCGCATGAACAAAAGTAATAAGGAAACCACAATTCTCTATCGGATTAGAACACCACCCATGTATGTATTGACGAGAAACAACAAGAATCTTAAACTGAAAAGGTTCCTTCCAAAGAATCCAAATGCCACGCGAAAATCCTAGCGCTTCCGCTCTATAAGAATAATCAAAGCCCTAATTTTAAATAAACACATCAGCTGCCCTTCCACTAATTCCAGGCTCCAAAATTGAAAAAATATCAAGCTTTTGAGTCCCCATTAGCAGCTTAAAATACCGGTTAAACTCAGGATTGCGGGCACCCTGGACATTCCAAAAAATTACTCTAGTCATTAAAAATAAATGGAGCTGAAAAAAATAGCAAGCTAAACCTGCATTTCATCGCCATCAATATGAGCGAACATATTATTCGCTCGCCATTGAACCATCACTTCTTGATTTTCATCAGGTTGCTGCTCCCCTAGAGTTGAAGACAAAGCTGCTCCATGCGCTTTATCCAATCATGATTCATTACCGATATCCAATCAGCAAGAAGAGGCTTGATTGGTGTCACATCATCCTTCTTCTTCGTCTTCAATCCCTTCCGTGACAGGCCCTTAACAGTAGATAGTCCTTTGTTTGTAACATTCTGATTCGAGTCTCTAGCTGTCTTTTGTAAGATACGAATATTGTGATCCCTAGGGACTTGATTCTTGTCACTGCTGATCATCTGGACAGCAGTATGTTTATCTTTGCTAAAGGACGATAGAACAAGAACCACTTTTCCTCTCGAAGCAACTATTGCATTACTGACCGGATTAAGTTGGTTCACCGAGTCACTGCCCGGAATCTCAAGTCTCAACTACTGCTTTCCTAATCTGTCTAACACCCCCTTGTTTACTTGATTCTGCCTGAAGGTTAACCATTACATTCTCTTTAACAATACTCGATGGAATCTCAGCTTCCTTCTCTCCCACAGTATTCTCGCTCCCCATGTCCACACTCCACATCTTTGAGTTTCTCAAGAATTGTATAACGCGAACCAAGATTCTGCCCAGCCTTCTGCTTTGAAGTCTCCTCGTTCGCGCTTATCCGACTTGCATTGTTCCTTTTTTTCTTATTGGCTACTTGCATCCAAGGCCCATAGGGGTTTTCCTCTGTGATACTGACTTGATTACCTTTCATATCACCGGAATCGGTACTAGTAATCCCACCATATTGTTCACAAGTATGTTCATACTTCCCACAAGCATAGCAGATTAATGGAAGACCTTCATATTCCACGGTTTGGTGTTGTCCATCTATTATGATTCCAGAAACTATAGGTTTGTCCAAATCCACAACAACAGCAAGTCTCGCAAACCGCCCTCTTTTCCCGTCTTCAGTATTATAATCAATACGAACCACATTTCCAGTAATGCCAGCAATGCACCGAAATAAACTTTTCGTATAGTACCGATAGGGTAGACCAGGAAAAAGTACCCAAACCATAATCTTTATCGGATGGTTGGCCACAGTAGAGAATGATCTATTCCATGGTTGGACAGTAAGATAACTGCCATAGATTACCCAAGGCCCTCCCAATAACACATTATTATAATCATCCTCAATAGCAAAACGGACAAGGTAGTATTCGTTGTCAAGGTCAATTAAATTGATTTCACCCCGTTGATTCCAAAGGGATTTGATTCTGTTCATGAGGGCTTTGTAACCAATTGTGTTACCAAGCAATCTAACAATCACTGAGTTTGCTAGCTTAGCATCAATGGCATCGTGAACACGCCCTCAAAATCTTATTTCAGGGAATTGGCCATTTGTGTCAACGATGACGTCTTCCAGGCTGACTTCTACATCCAAGTCATTAATCAAGTTTCCGTGATTTGTTTCCAGTGTATTTCCTTTCACCATATCACAAAAGGAAGGCATATCAGATTTGATCCCTATCGAATTAGGGTTATTCCCATGTTCCAAACCACCCCTCATATCACTAATACCTTTTCCATCAATATCTCCGGTCTTCAATTCAACAGAGCCAACGGGATCTAGGTTAATCAGCTGTTCTGATCCATTCTCAGGACAGTCCTCCATAATGGAATCAACAAGCATCGAAGTTTGAACCTGAATATTCCCACTCATGGAGACAATATTTCGAGTTTTCTTCATGGCTCTCTCTGCGTCCTCTGCAAGGGGAGGTCCCGGACGTTCAAGAACGACCAAGGATTCCGAATCCACCCCTTCCTCCGGTGGTTTTCCGCCATGATTACCGGACGGCTCAAAGCCAAAGTCGTGCACTAAAATTACGGTAGGGTTGACTTTTTCATAGATAGATTTGCACTTTTCTCCCTTTTAAGTTCCTTTAAATTCAACAGTTTCTTAAAAATATTGGGTAATGTACACAAATGGTCACTCAACTATAGGATAATAATTTTTTGAGTCACTTGACTATTAAAAATTACACCCTTGACTGTAGGGAGTTTCTTTGTTGAGTCCCTCAACTATTAAATGTTATAAAATGATCATTTGACTATTAATTATATTTCAAACTCGTCCTTTTTTGTTAAAAAATTAATGGTCGTCTGAGTTGAATGTTAACATGTTGACTGAGATATGATAATCGTTTAAAATTATGAGATCATATTTTATCATATCTCAGTCAAAATGTTAACGTCCAGCTCAGACTGTCGTTAAATTTTTAACGGAAAATGATGAGTTTGAAACATAATGAATAGTCGATTGATCATTTTGTAACTTTTAATAGTCGATGGACTCAACAAATCAACTCCCTATAGATGGGGACCATTTTGTAACTTTTAATAATCGGGAGACTCAACAGAATATAATCCTATAGTCGAAAGACCATTTGTTTACTTTACCCTAAAAAAATATATATTTATCTATTTTCCATGTCTTTATTTTATTTTTTAACAGTTTCTCAAGATAAAGAAAACTAACTGGTCAGACATAACTAAAAATATGTACATTATGTTGTGAATCCATGCGTATCCTTTTTCTCTTTCAGCAATAACTGGTCAGACATTGAAACATTTTCTTAAAGCCAAACCCATTCCAGAACAAGGCGCAGGATTTGTTCAGCATACATAAATTTCAAAGGTTTGGATTTGTTTAAAATAGCCTCTTGTCTTGTCGGTGATGGAAGAGGTACCATGCATTCACTCCAACTAGACAGCTTTGTCAACTTCTTCATGGTATTATAGTCTACAAAATAGGCACTCTCATATACGTACCGAAAATTATACATATCAGTTAAAAACAGTTCGTAACGTTTTCAGTACAATGCGTAAATGTTTATGTTGAAATTTTCCTGAGTGCATGTTACTTTCATTTTCATTTTGAATGATGTACAGTAAAAGATATGGCAATTTATCATTATGTTTGTTCAATAAGACGTGGCAAATTATTGATTCCTAGAAAATTATATATTTATATATCTTTTCCATTGGCAATTACCCCTTAATTTGCAATATATAGTATATCCAAGCATATGTAAAAACTAAAAGAATCGGTATATAGCAGAGGCAAGGACCTATATAGAAGTTTAAAAAACACCAGATTATGTTTGAACAAAAATCAAACAATAACCGGATGCCAAGAGACTTGAGTTTTAAGTAGGTGGCTTGATTGGTTTTTGTTTAGCTACTTTTAAGTCGTTTAATTTAGCTACTTCGAACTCCGGATATATACCCTAGACTTGCATGGCACACCCTTGAGTTCTTCTTCAGTAACCCTAAAAATACAGATGATATAGAAGTAATTAGGGGGGGGGGGGTTTCAATATATTAAATTGTTTTCCTCATTGATAGTGTCTGTATGGACATTAGAGTGCAAATATCTAACGACTTTTCGATCAACCGACGTGTGATAGAAAATAGAGAGGCCGCTAGTCAATCGTATTGCCAATGGAAGGTTGAAGCCAAGACTATTTAAAGTATTAGCCCACATATTCGACTAATGGTGGAAAAATATGTAAGGTTGTCGCGGATTGAGAGTTGGATGAAATATGTCCAACCCTTTAAATTTTGCATCAAAGACGTAATATTCCTATTCCTATATATTAAACGTAATAAAATAAGCTAGTAGCTCAGTTACTAGCCACGGTTTAAACACTTAGCTTATCGCAAACTGATATACAAACATCCCTCTTTTACAATTGTTTACTTTCAATGTGAGAAAACAAAAGCAGCAAAATTTCCTAGAAAAGCCATATATATAAATATCACAAGATCAACAATATGTCTTAATTTCTCGTAATCATCGTCAGTTTTTTCATGTTCATTTTTCACCATGTATAACTTTCCCATCAACCAACTTGCCACGTTACCTGCATGTTGGGTCCTTCAATCTCCTTATTTATACCAACATTATAGTCAAATTCTTTCATATACAAACCTAATTTCAAAACCTTCAAGTCCAGGTCCCAATCTACATTATGGCTTGGTACTCGGTGTCTTTTCTTTTCTGTCTCCCCTTTCTGGCTTCATTTTTCTATATCTTTCTTGCTTTTCCATGTTTTTCTCAAGCAATGCACAGGGTCCACCTTCCCCTGGATACTCCCCCAGCTCGAGGGTTACTCCTGTGACCTTTAACCAAGGGTTTAGAAACCAATGGGGTCCTCAGCATCAGAGACTAGACCAGGGTTCACTAACAATATGGCTTGATAAAAGCTCAGGTTTTTGCAATAGCCACATCCCTTTGTTTTTCTTCACTTTCTTTGTTATCATGGAAGTTCTTCTCCTGGTCCTGGAGATGATCACTCAACAGAACTATGTGTTGGAAATAAAACACTCACACAGACAACATTTATTGAAACTCAAACAAATATTACAAGAGCACTCTCACTCAAAAACAAGAACTACAACTCACTCTTATAAGACTTTGCTTCTTCACTCACTTAGAAGCTCTTAATTTTTCTTGATGCTTAAAACTAAAATGGGGAGGGGTATTTATACTACTCAAGAACAATCTTACACCACACAAATAAACTAATTTAAACCATTAAAGTCTACAAATACCTAACTCTCACCTAACTAAATTGATGTAAGCAATGACATCATTACTTAAATGATGTAAGCAATGACATCTTTACTTAAATGATGTAAGCAATGACATCAATTTAGTTTGGGTTTGGGTTTAGGCTCCCATAATGGATCAAGTTTATGATCCAACACCCCCCCTTAAACTTGATCTCGTGACCCCTAGTAGGTTCCTTAATCTTATGAAGTCTTCACTTTTCAGTGGCTTGGTAAAAATATCGGTAACTTGATCTTGTGACTTCACGCATTCAACTTCCACATCGTTTCTTGCAACACACTCCCATATATAGTGGTAGCGAATGTCGATGTGCTTGTTTCGATCATGGAATACTGGATTCTTTAATAAGGCAATGGCTGTTATCGACACAAAACCTTGGGTAGGCTCTTCTTGTATCAAACCTATCTCCTTCAATAGATTTCTAAGCCAAATTGCATGACAAACACATGAGGTAGCAGCAACATATTCCGCTTCACAAGTGGACAATGTGACAATCGGTTGATTCTTTGACATCCATGTGAACGCAATATCTCCCATAAAAAATACGAATCAAGTAGTGCTCCTTCGATTATCTATGTCTCCACCCCAATCACTGTCGTTATATCCAACAAGCTTGTAATAATTAAAAACTGAATAGAACAAGCCAAAGTCAATTGTACCTTTCAGATAGCGAAGAATTCTCTTTGCGGCTTTAAAATGGGTGGTTGTTGGAGATTCCATGTAGCGACTAACCAATCCAACTGCATGAAGAATATCGGGTCTCGTGCAAGTTAGATAGCGTAGACTTCCTATCAAACTTTTGAAGAATGTTGGATCTACACTTTCGCCTTCTTCATGTTTGGTCATCTTGATCCCGTATTCTGCCGGTGTGCTTATTGGCTTACAGTTCTCCATCTTGAACTTCTTCAGTATCTCCTTTGCATAGCTTTCCTGTGAAATGAAAAATCCATCCTTTTGTTGCTTAACTTCAATACCAAGGTAATACGCCATGAGCCCCATGTCTGTCATCTCGAATTCTTTCATCGTCACATCCTTGAATTCATTAAACATGCTTGGGTTACTTCTGATGAAGATCAAATTGTCCACGTAGAGGCACACGATCAAAATATCTTCATCTTTGATCTTGATATATAGAGCATGCTCGTAGGGACATTTGTTGAAGCCATTCTCTTGGAAGTACTTGTCGATTCGACTATTCCATGCCCTTGGTGCTTGTTTTAGCCCGTAAAGAGCCTTCTTCAACACCAACACCTTGTCTTCGTGCCCTTTGACTTCATAGCCTGATGGTTGCTGAATGTAAACTTCCTCTTCAAGAACTCCATTTAGGAAGGCAGACTTTACATCCATCTGTTGTATCTTCCACTTGTTTTGAGCTGCCAAAGAAATGATTAGTCTGATAGTCTCCAATCGAGCAACAGGAGCAAATACCTCATCATAGTCAATTCTAGCCTTTTGACTATAGCCTTTAGCAACTAGTCTCGCCTTGTGCCTTTCAATCTCTTCTTTGGCATTTTGCTTTGTTTTGTACACCCATTTGACACCTATCGCATTATGTCCCTTGGGAAGTGAGGTAAGTTACCATGTGTCATTCTTCTCGATGACCTTGATTTCTTCATCCATCGCATCTCTCCATTTCTTTTCTTGTACCGCTTCTTGAAAGCTCACTGGTTCACAATCGGCAAATAGACAAAATAATATAAGAATATCTTGTCGTTCAGTTACCTCATAGAGATCTCTAAGGCTTCTTGTGCGTTGTACAACTCTTTCACTTTGACTCCCACTTGACGATGACGAAGGTGATGAGTCTCCTTGAGTGGTTGATGTTGGTGAAGTGGGTGGAGTTGCAAGCTCTTGTTGAGATTCATCTAGTTGTTCCCTCATTGTCTGCTCATCTTCTTCAAACTAAGGAAAGAAATTGAAGTCATCTGTATGAGAGTTAAAATCCCATTCATCTTCTTCGTTAAAGACCACATCTCGACTAATCACAAACTTCTTATTGTTTGGATTGTACAACTTGTAGCCCTTCGAATTAGCATCATAGCCGATGAAGATAAAACTCACGCTTTTATCATCAGCTTCGTTATTCTCTCATCTGGTACGTGAACATGGGCTATACTTCCAAAGGTTCTCAAGTGAGAAATGCCAGGCTTTCTTCCACTCCATGCTTCTTGTGGTGTCTTTCCCCATACACTTCTTGTTGGAGATCGGTTTGTCAAGTAGACTGCACACGCTACTGCTTCCGCCCAAAATTCTTGAGTTCTTGCTTTGAGCATGTTCTGATGTCGAGGATTGTTCTGTTCTGAGAGATCGGATTGATTGGTCCACACACATCAGTATGGATGAGCTCGAGTGGCTTCTTGGCTCTTGTCTCTGACTCCTTTGGAAAGCTTTTCCTGAATTGTTTCCCGACTAGACACCCTTAACAGAACTGGTCAGGATGGTTGATGCGAGGTAGTCCTTTCACCATCTCCTTCTTAGATAACAGCTCTAGACCTCCAAAATTGAGATGCCTAAATCGAAGATGCCAAATCCATGATGCATCTTTGTAGCAAGCTTTCAGGCACTTTGCAACATCATTTTGTATGTTGATCAAGAACATTCTATTCTTTGACATCGGCACTTTAGCAATGAAGTTATTCTTATCATCTTTTATAGAAAGATTATAATTATTCATATGAATATCATAACCTTTCTCTACCAGTTGCCCTAAACTTAAAATGTTACTTTTCATATTGGGCACATAGTAGACATTTGAAATAAATTGATGTCTCCCATCTTTCAAACGGATAAGAATGTTACCTCTCCCTTTCACTGCTATTGTGAAATCATCTCCAAATGAAACATTTCCGCTTACTGACTCGTCTAACTCCACAAACATGTCTTTCCTTCCACACATGTGATTGCTTGCACCACTTCAAGATACCAGGAATTTGCTTGGCCACCATCAGTTTCCTTTCGTGCTAGAAGAAGAGTTTCTTTTCCATCTATCTTTTCCTCCACGTAATTGGCCTTCTCCTCAATTTTGTTGTTGGGAGCTCTACATTCTGAAGCATAATGCCCAAATTTTTGACAATTATAACATCGAATTTGAGATTTGTCATACTTTGAGTTTGGATTGATTCTTCCATGGCCTCGTGTTGAGCTTTCTCATTTCTCATAGTTGTGTTGGAATTGTTATTGTTGTAATTCCAGCCTCGTCCACGACCTCGACTTCCACCTCGTCCATGGCCTCTACCTCTGCCTTGGCCACGTTGGTTTCTATTATTGCGTTGGCTTTCGTGCATATCCTTGAGTTACAGCTTGAGGAGTTGCTCAGTAAACTCATGCTTATTCTTATTCTTCTCTTCGTATGCTTGCAATGATCCTTGGAGTTGCTCGATCGTCATTTCTTCCAAGTCTTTAGTTTCTTCAATCGTCACGACAATGTGCTCAAATTTGGGATCCAACGAACGGAGTATCTTCTCTATTATCCTCACATCTTCTAACTTTTCACCATTTCTTTTTAATTGATTAGAAACAGCTACTACTCTTGAGAAATAATCTGAAATAGACTCAGATGCTTTCATGTGTAAGGATTCGAATTCACCTCTTAATGTTTGGAGACGAACCTTCTTTACTTGCTCGGATCCTTTGTAAGAGGTTTGCACCTTCTCCCATGCTTCCTTGATAGAGCTTGCACTTGAAATCTTTTCAAAACCATCATCATTTAATGCTTGACAGATGAGGTAGAGAGCCTTTTTTTCTCTCTTTCTTGAATCCTTCAAAGTTGTCTTTCGATCTGGTGTAAGTGTAGCAAAAAACAACATCATCCACAATCTCGTTATAGCCTTTCTCTATGATATCCCACACATCTTGTGATCTAAGAAGTGCCTTCATTTTGATACTCCAATTGTCGTAGTTGTTGTTGTTGAGTGTCGGAACTTGGAATGGTGCCATACCATTTGCCATATCTCTCAATATAATGAGATTTTGTAAAATCCGATTGCACGGATGAATCCGGAACGCCGAAAAAAACCTTGGGAGGGACTTGGACAACTCGGTCAAGGGGCTTTAACTCGGCTGACTCGGCTCAACTCGGTGAGTCAACTCGATTTTCTAGCAGCAGTCTTCCGGCGGTGCGTGGCGGTGCGTCAGAACTCAAATTGAGAAACTTCTGGCGGCGGCGGATTCCTCTCGTCGAGATCTTCGATCTTTCCAACTCTCTCTGATGCCACTTTGTTGGAAATAAAACACTCACACAAACAACTTTTATTGAAACTCAAACAAATATTACAAGAGCACTCTCACTCAAAAACAAGAACTACAACTCACTCTTATAAGACTTTGCTTCTTCACTCACTTAGAAGCTCTTAATTTTTCTTGATGATTAAAACTAAAATGGGGAGGGGTATTTATACTACTCAAGAACAATTCTACACCACACAAATAAACTAATTTAAACTATTAAAGTCTACAAATACCTAACTCTCACCTAACTAAATTGATGTAAGCAATGACATCATTACTTAAATGATGTAAGCAATGACATCTTTACTTAAATGATGTAAGCAATGACATCAATTTAGTTTGGGTTTGTGTTTAGGCTCCCATAATTGATCAAGTTTATGATCCAACACTATGTGCTTATTCTTTTGCATTCGTGGTGAAAATAAGAAGTGGTTTCAAGTTACTTCAGCCATATCAGTCTGGTTACTTCGGTGCTGCCATGAAGCTCCAACCCTGTTATACAGTAGGAGTCATTACATCTTTCTATGCAAGAATTAATTAAGATTAACATTAACACACAAATTTATTGAGAGAAAAAATCGCTTAACTAATTAAATTTGATGTTTTACAAATCGAAAAATTGGCAGCTTTCAAACAGTGAAGATCCCCTTGGAAACCATGATGAAATTGACATCGAGTTCCTTAGAACATCCCCGGATAAATCATATACTCTGTAAACTAATGTGTACGTCAGAGGAAGTGGGGATGGGAATTTAATTGAGAGGGAAATAAAATTTCATCTATGGTTTGATACTACACAATACTTTTATAACTATGCAATTCTATGGACACCTACTAGATTATGTAAGTGTGATCTAACTTGTTATGTTCGTAGTTTTAGAAGCAAAACTGATCTTTCTAAATTATGTGAATCAGATGGATTGATAATTTGTTCATAACTTATTATGATGGGTTATTATTTTTGTTAATGTTGCTTAGGCATTTGTATTATTATGGAAAGCGATGTGCACATTTTGTAAGCTCCCCTAACAAAAAATATATCCCAGTAAAGTAACCCACATAATATTGTCACTAAAATTTGAGATTGAATTTTTTAAACTTGCAAGTTTAAATAATTTTATTATTCAATGAACAGACTTTTCGTAGATGATGTGTCCATTAGGATGTATGAAAAGAAGAGTGATGTCACATTTCTGACGAGACCTATGTGGGTGTACGGATCAATATGGGACGCATGGTCTTGGGCAACTGAGAATGGAAGATACAAGGTTGATTATAGCTACCAACCCTTTGTTGGTAGGTATTCAAACTTCAAACTAGGTGGTTGCACTACAAATAGCCCAGCCTCTGCAACGGGTTCTGGCAGCCTTAGTCAACAAGTGATGGCCATGAATTGGGTACAAACGAACTATTTGGTGTATGACTATTGCCATGACCTTAGGAGGGGTCATACTCGGACGCCAGAGTGCTAAATAAGATTACGATAAATTGTTAAATGTAGGGGAACAGGCGCAAGAGTGGTTGAGCGTCCAAAGCCCTCTTAAGATTTGATTGTCTGCGCGTGTTATTAATTTGTATTGTATTGTATTATTGTGGATGTTGGCATCGTTTGTTGAATTGGATGATTAGAAACGAATGTATGTTAGAGAATTTGAGAATGAAGTAGAAAAACAAATGCTTTTCTTTTCTTTCAGAAGCAAGCCTATTATTAAATATCATTGTGAATATAGTGTTGAAAATTGAGGCACATATACCGAAAGTGCATGAGAAAACAAAAAAGGAAATGAATTAAAAAGGGGCACCGAAAGGTGCAGATTTTGTTGAAAAAAAAATGGTAAAATCCTAAATTTTAGTTATTGTAATTTAGAGTATTTACAAATTAGTCCTTAAGCTTCAACTATAAATACCCTAGCTCATTTAGCTTCAAAACCATCCCAAATCATTCTAGCTTTATCTCAATACTAGAGAATTTAGAGAGTTTTCTCCTTTTTATCAAGATAGAATTATCATTGTTTTTTCCTTGGTAGATCGAGATAAGTTGTAATTTTTATTTTCTCATAGTGAAATTCTTCTACCGTTGCCCGTGGTTTTTACCTTATATTATTTAGGAGTTTTTCACGTAAATTTTGTGTCTTCTTTATCTTTATTTTTATTTTCTCAAATTATCAGTTGCGATTTTGCTCTATCCGATAGCCGTCTTCCGCAACAATTGGTATCAGAGCCAGATTTGAGTGTATAATATATGCTTATTGTCTTTGTGATTGCCACCAAAAGGTGGATTCTCCAACATAAGAAAGTAAGAAGGTATTACCCATTCTTTGAAGGTTCTAGAGAACTATTCACGAAAGTGAAATAGTGTGAGCTATCCGTAATAAAAGCTATGGCAACAAAATTTGATATTGAAAAATTCAATGGGAGAAATTTCTCATTGTAGAAATTGAAGATAAATACCATCCTGAGGAAAGACGGTTGTCTAGCAGCTATTAGTGAAAGGCAGTAGATTTCACATATGACAACAAATGGATCGAGATGGATGAGAATGCTATAGCAAACTTTCATCTAGCATTAGCAGATGAAGTATTGTCAAGCATCGATGAGAAGAAGACAACTAAGGAGATATGGGATCATCTCACCAAATTGTACGAGGCTACATCCTTGCACAATAAAATTTTCCTTAAGAGGAAATTGTACACTCTCCGTATGCCAGAATCTACTTCAGCGAAGGAGCACTTAAACACATTGAACACTTTATTTTCTCAGGTTACATCCTTAAGATGTACAATAGGAGAACAAGAACGGACTGAACTTATACTTCAAAGTCTACCTGATTTGTATGATCAACTCATCATCAACTTAACAAACAGTATTGTCACCAGTCTAGTCTTCGATGACGTTGCAGCTGTTGTTCTACAAGAAGAAAATTGGTACAAGAACAAGGAAGACATACAAGTAAATCTTCAACAAGCAGAAGCATTAACAACGATGAGAGGGAGATCAATAGAACGTGGCCAAAGTAGTAGTCGCAAACATGGTAGATCGAAGTCAATAAGCAAAAAGAATTTAAAGTGTTACAACTGTGGAAAGAATGGTTACTTGAAGAAGGATTGTTTAAGTCTAAATAAAAACTTCAATCCACAAGGCAATACCGCAAACACTTCAGATGATAGAGATGTTCTATGCTATGAAGCATCAACCACCGTGGAAGGCAGAAAGAGATTTGCAGATATATGGCTCATTGATTCGGGAATAACATATCACATGACCTCAAGAAGAGAATGATTCCATCATTATAAACCTGTTTAAGGAGGATCTATGTATAGTTGCAATGATCATGCCTTAGAGATCGTTGGCGTAGGAACCATCAAATTGAAGATGTATAATGGAACAATTAAAGTTGTTCGAGATGTGCGACATGTGAAAGGCCTGAAGAAAAATTTATTATCCTACGGATTGTTGGATAATAATGCAAGCAAGATTGAAACACGGAAAGGAATCATGAAGGTGTTCCGTGGAGCGCTTGTGATACTGAAAGGCGAAAAGATAGCAGCAAACTTGTACATGCTGAAGAGAGAGACTTTGCTAGAAGCAGAAGCCTCTGTTTCCTCATGTAGTTCAGATTCTGCAATGCTATGGTATTAGAAACTTTGACACATGTCATAACAAGGAATGAAAGTCCTTGTGGAGCAAAAGCTACTTCCAAGCTTAACAAATATATCACTTACTTTGTGTGAGCATTGCATAACAATTAAGCATCATCAGTTGAAATTCAACACATCAAATTCTAGAGGCAAAAGTGTTCTAGAATTGGTTCACCCTGACGTATGGCAAGCACCAGTTACATTCCTAGGTGGAGCAAAATATTTTGTCTCATTTATTGATGACTACTCTAGGAGATGTTGGGTGTACCCTATTAAGAAAAAGTCAGACGTGTTTTCAACTTTCAAAAACTTCAAAGCATGGGTGGAACTTGATTCTGGAAATAAGATCAAGTATTTCAGAACAGATAATGGAGGAGAATACACAAGTGAAGAATTTGATGACTTTTACAGGAAAGAATGCATCAAAAAACAGTTCACAGTGGCAAACACTCCTCAACAAAATAGAGTGGCAGAGCAGATGAACCGAACCTTGTTATAAAGAACAAGAGCAATGTTGGGGGATGCATGCCTAGAAAAAATCATTCTGGGCAGAAGTAGTCAATACCGCCTGTTATTTGGTGAATCGAGCTCCATCAACTGCAATAGAGCTGAAGACAGCAATGGAGATGTGGACTGGTAAACCAACTGATTATTCAAACCTCCACGTATTTGGAAGTATTGTGCACGTGATGTATAACTCCCAAGAAATTTCGAAGCTGGATCCAAAATCCAGGAAATGCAAATTATTGGGTTATACTGGTGGTGTAAAGGGGTATCGCTTGTGGGATCCCACTGTTCGCAAAGTGATCATCAGCAGGGATGTTATCTTTGTAGGAGATAAACTACAAAGAAAAAAAGACGATAATAGCGTTGAAAAGTCAGAGATTACACAAATACATGTGGAAAAAGAGGTTGAACAAGTAGATTCTTCTGAAGCAGAACCAGCATATGATGAACAAGAACCAGAGAGTTCTGAAGCTCCAATAACTCGTCAATCAGATCGTGTGAGAAGACATCCCAATTGGCACTCATATTATGTTATAGAAGGAAATATTGCATATTGCCTTTTAACAGATGACGGTGAGTCATCAACATTTCTGGAGGCAATAAACAGCTCAGATGCTTCACTATGGATGATGGAGATGCAAGAAGAAATTGAAGCCCTTCATAAAAATAATACATGGGACCTTGTGCCACTACCACAAGGAAGGAAGCCAATTGGTAACAAATGGGTCTTCAAAATCAAGCGAAATGGTGACGATTAAGTAGTGTCGTGCAATACTGGTGGTCAAAGGATATGCTCAAAAAGAAGGTATTAATTTCAATGAAATATTTTCTCTTGTGGTTCGACTACAACAATTCAATTAGTCTTGGCAATGTGTGCTACATTGAATTTACATCTAGAGCAGCTAGATGTTAAAATAGTTTTTCTTTATGGAAATCTTGAAGAAGAGATTTATATGCTCCAGCCTGAAGGTTTTGAAGAAAAAGAAAAAAAGAACTTGGTTTGCAGGTTGAACAAATCTCTGTACGGTCTAAAGCATGCGTCGAGGTGTTTAGTATAAGAGATTTGATTAATTCATTATGTGTCTTGGATACAACAGACTTAATGTAGACCCTTGTGCTTATTTCAAGAGGTTTGGTGATAATGATTTTGTTATATTATTGTTGTATGTGGATGACATGTTGGTTGTAGGACCCAACAAAGATCATATTGAAGAATTGAAGGCACAACTGGCTAGGGAATTTGAAATGAAGGACTTGGGATCAACAAATAAGATTCTAGGGATGCAAATTCATCGAGACATAAGTAATAGGAAGATTTGGCTTTCACAAAAGAATTACTTGAAGAAGATTTTGTCAAGATTCAACATGCAAGATTGTAAGTCAATTTCTACCCCTCTTCCTATTAACTTCAAATTATCCTCCAGTATGAGTCCTAGCAGTGAACAAGAGAGGATGAAGATATCTCGAGTACCGTATGCATCGGTAGTGGGAAGTTTAATGTTCACTATGATATGCATAAGAACAGACATTGCACAAGCAGTGGGAGTGGTTAGTCGGTACATGGCGAATCTAGGCAAAGAGCATTGGAATACAGTAAAGAGGATCCTGAGATACATCAAAGGGACTTCAAATATTGCATTATGTTACGGATGATCAAACTTACTAATCAATGGGTATGTAGATTCTGACTATACAGGGGATTTGGATAAAAGCAAATCTACAACAGGATATGTGTTCAAAGTTGTTGGTGGAGCTATAAGTTGGGTTTCAAAATTGCAATCAGTTGTGGCTACGTCCACAATAGAGGCAGAATATGTAGCAGCTACACAAGCCAGTAAAGAAGCAATTTGGTTGAAGAAGGGACGGTAGATATGCAGAAGATCCATACCAAAGACAACATAGCAGATTTCATGACGAAGGCGATCAATGCTGATAAATTTACTTGGTGTCGATCCTCTTGTGGCCTATCAGAAATGTAAGCAATATGAAGGTACAAGGTAGAAAGAATGGTGTGAAGATATGATTGTTCAAATCAAATCTTCAAGTGGGAGATTGTTGAAAATTGAGGCACGTGCATCGAAAGTGCATGAGAAAACAAAAAGAAGGAAATGAATTAAAAAAGGGCACTGAAAGATGTAGATTTTGTTGAAAACAAATGGTAAAATCCTAAATTTTAGTCATTGTAATTTAGGGTATTTACAAATTAGTCTTTAAGATTCAACTATAAATACCATAGCTCATTTAGCTTCAAAATCATCCCAAATCATTCTAGTTTTCTCCCAATACTAGAGAATTTAGAGAGTTTTCTTGAGAGTTGATTTCTACTTTTTATCAAGAGAGAATTATTATTGTTTTCTCCTTGGTAGATAAAGAGAAGTTGTAATTCCTATTTTCTCATAGTGAAATTCTTCTACCATTGCCCGTGGTTTTTACCTTATATTATTTAGGAGTTTTTCACGTAAATTTTGTGTCTTCTTTATCTTTATTTTTATTTTCTCAAATTATCAGTTGCGATCTTGCTCTATCCGATAGCCGTCTTCCGCAACATATAGTTAATATACCATCAAGCGATTAAATTTTAGACATTTGGCTTTTTTGAAAATAAAACACAATTCTTTATTTTCTATGAAATGAAACTTCAGAATTTCCTATATCTAGATCTTTCGTAACTACAAATATAGGAGAGGGGGAATCTTTTATGGAAAAAAGATGAAAGTATTGTTATGGTTTTGAAGATGATTAGTTTAGATCAGAATGAGTTCAGTCCAATACGACTTGTTTTTTTTTCAACTACATCACATAAACGAATAGTGTGTAGTTTCGGTCAGATTGTTCTCTTTATGGCATTTGAAGTTGAATCCAGCATGCGATTCATGAATGATTGCTAGTGGCTGCCTTAGTCTTCTTATGTAGCATCTGAACCGACCTTAGCTCAGTTGGTAGAGCGATCTGTAATGGGTTAAATCCAACAGAAAATCCACCAGGTTGGAGTTCAACACCCCCCAACCCCACACACAAGTACTCGTTCTTTTCCAACAATTGCACATGGACGCGTTGAAGTTCCATACTCTTTACACTAACAAGTAACAACGTGCTATCTGAAAACAAGAGTATATTTAGACAAAATAATACGCAAAGAAGAATCTTTTTCATTCTTCAATTGCCAAATAGGAATTGCATTCCAATGTTATAAGCCTCATTATATTTTTGGCACCAGAAGTGCCCTTGCGTAATATAAAATATGGGAGGGAAGTGAAGCTTTTTAAGTTTTGAGGTTCATCATTCAATCTAATCCAATCCAAAGGACCAATAATACAGTGAAAGAAACCTGTAGAAGGAGCGCTTGCTGCTGACACAAAAAGGAAGCAAAGAAATCCGAAACTCAAAAGCCATTACCTGCTAACACTGTGTGGTTGGCCTTGACCCCACTTATCCCCGCAATGGTTTTGTTTGTTTTTATTAATATCTCGCCAGTCGTAACCACGTATTGCATTTAAAGGCCCCTCCCGCTGCTTTCACAGCCAGTGCTCATCCCTTCTTTAATGGGCGTTTTTTTCGAAAAATCACCGGTGATCGGTATATTTATCGATCTAATACCGGTCAGATTATATTTTTTTGATCTAATACCCGTAGCAGTAAAGTGCGCTCTATGTCCCGCGCTATATGCTGATTTGGTACCACGTGGGGTACAATGCGCCCCCTGTACCGCGCTATATGCTGACATGGCTTACACGTGGGTATAGCGCGACCCCTGATCCGCGCTATATTTTTTTATCTGACACGTGAGGTATAGCGCGGTACAGGGGATGCGCTATACCTTTAATTACTCCCCAATCCTCCCTATAAATACTCTCATCCTCTATTACTTTCATCACACCATATTCTCTCAAATTCTCTCAAATACTCTCTCTATTTAAGGTATATTTTATAATATTTTTAATATTATGTATTTAATTTATTTAAGCATTTTACTTTAATTAATATTTTACTAATATAATTTTTTTGCAGATATATAATGGAAGGCGGTCTACATCGTTTGGATGGAAATCATATATCTCGACACTTTGCTGATACGATAACATTTTAATGTTTTAATTTAATTTAAATTATTTGTAATAATTTGTTGATTTATTTAATGCATGATTATTAGATTAAGAATTAATTTGTGTAATTATTTAATTTTAGGAGAAGGACCGTGTATTAGATCCTTTTATTATGAATCTTAAGTTAGTGATACCTAGCCGTGTCTTGCTGTATTTAGTAGAGGCTGGATTTGGTTATATAGGTAGATATCACGGTCACTGTAAGATAGAACCAGACCTTATTTCTGCCTTAGTAGAGCGGTGGAGGCCGGAGACCCACACATTCCATCTTCCGTGCGAAGAGTGCACGATTACACTTGAGGATGTTGCTATGCACCTAGGGCTTCCGGTGGATGTAGATGTGATATCAGGGATCTCGCAGGGTTCATGGACTACTTTGTGTCGGAATAATCTAGGACGTGTCCCGGAAAGTTTTATCGGAGGTATGATACCGTTAAATTGGTTATATGCCAATTTTTGGGAGTTGAGCGCAGACGCCTCTGAGGATGAAGTTAAGATGTATGCACGGGCATGCATACTGCAGTTGATAGGAGGGTTGCTGATGTCGGACAAATCGCGCAACCTATTTCACTGCATGTGGTTGCGACATCTTAACGACTTTCGTCTGGCCGGATCATTCAGTTGGGGCTCGGCGGTTTTGGTTTTGATGTACAGGGAGATGTGTGGAGCACCTGACTACAGGCGTAATGCTATCGACGGATGTCTCCTACTGTTGCAGTCTTGGGCATGGTATCGATTGCCCTTTTTATGTCCCGTTGTGAAGAACCTATTCATATTTTCACTACTTCTGAGGTAATTATAAAACTGATTTTGTATATTAATAATTTTATACAGCGTATAATAATTTTTTTTCTTGAATAAGTGGTCTACTGATAGAAAAAATCATCAGGAGCTACCTGATGATTTAGAAAAAAATTAGGGTGTAAATCGATCAGAAGGCTGACACATAGGTATGAATTTTAATGTTTAAAAATCGATTTTAGATTATAGTTATATAATTAGATTATTATTTTGATAAAAAATTATATAATATTTGTTTTAGTTTGAATGGGTGCCATATTGTACTGATGATGTGAGGGCGGTGATCCCACCTGAGTTGAGGGGCCTATCAGATGTTTGGATGGCGATGGTCCATCTGATCTATTATGCGACCATCGAGCGGCACTCTACTAATCGCGTGCTACGGCAGTTTGGTTGTTTTCAACCAATTCCGGAAGCAACTCACAATATGGACGAGTTGCATAGCTTAGATAGACGCAGCAAGCCATATACAGATTGGCTGGTGAGGCATCATGAGTGGGTTGTATTTTGGGAGGACAGACATCGGCGTCTTCCCCATAGAGAGCCCATTTTACTTGACCTCTTGAGTATTGCTGACGGTTATTATGAGTGGTTCAACAGTAACAGGAAACCGTTTCTGCTTTCCGATGATGCACGAGGGCAGATCTTTCCGCGATATCGACATAGACGTTCACCGACACAGCTCCATCGTCCCCCGACTCGTGGGCGAAGAGCAGGTGCTTCCGGTTCATCCTCAACTGCACCAGTAGGACCTTCACTGCAACCACCGCAGCCATTTATGATGCCGCCGCCTTTCCATTACCAAATGTCGCCGCTGCCGCCTTCACCTGGTTTTATGACCCCGCCGCCGCCGCCGTCACAGATGACCCATCTTGGAGGCTATTATGGGTCTATGTTTGCAGATCCTACTTGGGGTTCATATGCTGGATATCTGGCGAGTTCAACCTCATCACCCATGGCCGCAGTACAGACACCTTCTGTACAGTTTTCACACTCAGCGATGTCTGGGTTTTATGAGTTTTCCTAGTTTTTGCAGGTCGGTGGGATAGTCAGTCATACACCTCCAGGGTCCTTATTATATGGAGGTGCTTCATCATCATCAGCTCCTCATCAACCTAATGTACCTACTCAGGACGACGACGACGACGATGATGGTAATGATGATGACAGCGAGAAGTCAGAACCAGTGATACGAAGAAATCCTCCTCGAGACCGACAGTCACCGCCCTGCGAAACACATTCACATCGCAGGCATCGATAGATTTTTTTATTATATTTGTATTTACTTTATTTTGTTAAATTTGTTGGACTTTTTTTAATGTATTTCAGTTAATTTTGTTTATTACCATTTAATATCAGTTATTGTAATTTGGTTATCATTTACCATTTAATTCTTATTGTAAGTTTGTTGTATTTAAAATTATATTCAAATACCAAATTGTTATTAGTTTGATAAAATTTAATGATTGTGTTCGTTTTTTTAATCTTCATAAGCTATTATCGAATGACATTAACTTGAAGTAAATGCAAATCAAAGTACAAGAATTATTATTTGATAAACAAATACATCATTTCCTCTTTAATTGTTACTTGATGGCAACAGAAGTGGACATGTTTTTCTAGTGTGTCCTGGGTTTCTACAATGCTCACATCTTCTGTCTTGTCTAGATCTTTCTCGAATATCCATATCGCAATGAATTCGATTGGATTTTGGATGACCACGCTCTCTCAATAAACTCAAATTTGGTACAATCGGAAGCCAATCTTGAACCTTATCAGGGTCTTTGTCATTACCTATGGGGGGAAACTCAAATTTGTATACCTTAAAAACTTCAGATAATAGGTATACGAGATCCACAAAATGGTTATAGTCTTGACGTGTATGCGAGCATGTTGCTATCATATGAGAGCATGGATACTTCAGAGCTTGAAAAAACTTGCAGTCGCACGTTCTGTCCCTTAGATTTATTCTTAACGACACAGCTTCAATCCCTTGAAGAGGTCGCGGCAACTCTGTGACACGAAACATTTCATGCCTTCTAGAGAAGCTTGTTACAGACATTCCATTTGATGTAGCAATTTTTTTCTATAGATCTGCAACTAATCTAGGGTGATAGACATGACTGCCTTGCATCCAGGTTTGAGCTTGTCCCCCGAGCTTCGCAAAAAGCGCCCCCAAACGAAAATATATAGTCTTTACCAAAGCCGCTACTGGTAAGTGACGTGCACCCTTTAAAGTTGAATTGATTGTCTCTGGCAAGTTGGTTGTCGTGTGTCCATATCGATATCCACAATCATATGCGTTCGTCCATATTTCTTTATCGATGAGGCTGATGTAATCGTATCTTTCCTCGTTCTTCGCCCGCAAATCTTGAAGCATTGATTTAAACGTTCGAGGAAGTAGTTCGTAACCTAATCAAAAAATGTATAACTTACTAACTTGTTTTCTTTGCAAAATTAAAACGATTGAAAGAAAACAAACTATATCAGTTTCACTTACCCATGCGCACAATTAATTGACTCTCATAATTCTTCTTGTACGTTCCATGATAGTTCACAGCAATGCATCGGACATAATACCTATGTTGGACAAAGGGTGATTGCCACATTAGACTCAAAGACTCCATTGATGCTTTGATCCCAGCTCCGCGATCTGAAATGACACAGATGTTTTCCCTCGTGATAACATCTGCACGTAAATTTCGGAGGAAAAAAGCCCAAGAATATGTATCTTCTCATTCGACAAGAGCAAAAGCAACTGGAAGAATGTTGCGATTTCCATATTGGACAACTGCCAATAATAAAACTTGCTTGTATTTTCCATACAAGAAAGTCCCATCGATCTGGACCACAGGATTGCAGTATTTGGCAGCATTAACGCACTGTGGGTAACTCCAAAAAAACCTGTAGAATTGGCTTTGATCGCAAAGAACTCGATCATTATGGTATGCATAGGAGGTTTTGAATTCCACAATTGTCCCAGGATTCAACGTCCGCACCAGCCTAAACCAACCTGGAAGTTCGTTGTAAGATGCATCTCATTCGCCATGAAGTTTGACAATGGCATTTTGTTTTGCCAACCAAGCTTTTTTATAGGAGACAGTATACTCATACTACGATTGTATAGTTGAAATCAACACTGCAACAGCTATATGAGAGCTTGTTTTTACCATGGGCATAATGGCTTGGCATATCATTTCAGAGTCCAAGTTGGGATGATCTTGGTTGACCCCTCCAGCACAACATATGTGAGGACCGTTGTATACTGTTAGTTCCCATATGTTGTTTTTCCTCTTCATTTTCGATACGCGAACCATCCAATTGCATCCATTTTCGCATCGGGCACAATAGCATACATATTTTTCGGTCATCGATCGATTGACTCTGGACTGAACAGAATTACGGATATTATAATTTTTTATAGCCATCACCGCTTCTTCTTTGCTTGAAAACTCCATGCCTAAATATAACTCACAATTATTTATTGATGAGTAATATCCATAGTCACCGAGATGAGGCATATCCGCAAATTCTGGCCCGTGCATTGCACCATAATCAGCTTCATACATGTGTGCAGGAGGGTCAGTTTGTGCCACATTTCCTGGAACTTCATCATCATCGGAGTTGAATTGCGGTGATTCTGGGTGAATGAATAGTCTAGTCTCAGCACCATCCGCACCAGGATCACGAAGCGGTTCTTCTGGTGGAGATGATGGTTCCTCCATGCTCTCCACATTTAGGTCGAAGAACCTACTACTTGCACGCCTTCCCCTTGAACTGGAAGGCATATCGACATTGAGATCGAAAAAGCTCGCAATCGAATGCCTCCCCCTAGAGCTTGAAGCCATCGTGTCAAATGGAAACTGCACAGATGGTTGCGTCGATGGCATCTCCATATGGTCAAAGAAATTTGCAGATGAATGTCTTCCCCTTGAACTAGACGCGGTGTTACCATACGGATTGTTCGTGGACCCACCTCGGTACATATCATAAGGAGTTGCAGATGAATGTCTCCCCATTATGACATTAAAATCATTACACATTACTGTAGTCGAGCTTTCAACTTGATCAACTTGTTCTGCCAGCCCATAGTGGGAGCTTAAAGATTGACCCCGAACAGCACGCACTTGAACAAAATGTGCATACATCTCAATAGCGGTGTCTGAATAATTACTTTGAGCTTCAACCATCATTTGAACATCATCATTGTTCGAAAGTTCAAACGCTGTATAAGTTAATGGCAACAATGATGTTGGAAATTTGTACTGCAATGACGACATTCTTCTACTACTTCCAACATGAATCTTCCTCGAAATCTTTGTTATCAGCTCCTCAAGAGTTATGTTTCTCTTGAATGATATTTTAACACACTCTTTTGATACGAAAACAACGTCGGTTTCATCTTCTCAAATTTCACCATCATAATAAATAATAACTGAAAGCCGTGCAATTTTTTAAGTTTAAAAGTACGAAAATATTATATCTGCAAAGAAAACTGAAGCAAACATGATTAAATAAATTATATATGAACGAAAATATAACACAATAAATTTTTTACACATCAACGTAAATAATTTAAATAATATAATTTTATATTATTACATGTACCGCAAAACTATTTTGACGTATGCTCCTGCTTTTCAATTTTACAAACACAAAAATTAATTGAAAATAATTAGTATAATATTTTTTTTTCAAATAATCATAATAAACAATAAGTATAATAAAAAAATTATAACGAAAAATCGCACGAACTTCTAAATCAAATATGAGAAAATTACTAGAATTATTACGCGTTGACGGAATTGTTGTATTAATTTATAAGTTAGACGAGAGAGATGTGAGGAGATGTGAGAAACTTAACGGGAGCGAAGGATATTTATAACCATATAAGGTTCGGTACCTATACCGCGCTATATGTAATTATTCAGATAAATACATAGCGCGGACCAGGATCCGCGCTAAATATAATTCGTACCTAGGTATAGCGCTGAGCAGGGACAGCGCTATACCCCTACATGGCGTACAACGCGGATCAGGGGTCGCGCTATTCTCACGTGTAAGCTATGTCAACGAATATCGCGGTACAGGGGGCACGTTATACCCCACGTGACGCCAAATCAACATATAACGCGAGACAGAGAGTGCACTTTACTGTTACGGGTGTTAGATCAAAAAAATATAATCTGATCGATGTTATATTGATAAATATACCGATTATCGATGATTTTTTTAAAAAAAACACTTATTTAAGGCACTCTGACATTTTTACCTGTTCAATACCAGCCCATTTTATTTCTCTCTCTTCTCCACTTTTGCACCCTTTACCCCAATAACAAAAGTTATTTTTCTCACTCATGTTTCCATATCCTATTCAAGTTATATACACTTTTTTTTACCATTTCTAAACTTTACAGGATTACAGCATCTCAAACAATTGAACATGGATCCAAATTCCAATCACTTTAAAAATGTTAAGTGAATGCTCATACAGGTTGTCTTGTCCTAAAACTATCCCATCTGTGTCATTAACCAAAAAGTTTTGTTTCTCTCCATTTACATTGCGGCAAAAAAAATCTCGAAAAGGAACAAAAAAATTCGCAAGCTTTTTTATGTGGGTCCACCGACCCACCCTCTAAAATAAATTCCATCCGCCTCTGATTAAATGACACTGGCGATCCAAGCTGTCCTCCATTATAAACACCATGCACCCACATCCCATGTTGCCATATTTACCTCCATAGCCGGCAACTCATCCGACGTGTTTTCTTCCTATTGGCTACAAACTCTCGACCTCCTATACGATCTGTCTAGTTTATTATAAAGAGAAATTAAAACCTGCCATGTGGCATCTCCTTCTTGCATGTAGTCATTGAACAGTAAGGCCCTCTTGACTGTCGGGTCCCACAAGTTCTTCTGAATGGTTGACAAATTGGTCGCCGCCACGTGTTCCAGGATATGACCCAGCTTCCCGACGTCCCTTTCTGCCACCGTGAGGGAAATCTCCGCCCACTTCACGACGGAGGGAAACGGCAACCTGATATCGTCTGCTATGATCACCGGGACGCAACCCAAAGCCACGGACTCAACAAGTCTTGGACTCCAGGGAGCCCATCCAAGTGGACATAAGCAAAACACAGACCGTAAAATTTCTGACTGGTAACCGGCAAATCTATGCCTTCGCAAGTAAAACCTCTTATCTCCTTTATACCTCCGCCAAATTTCCGTCCTCACCCTCCTAAAATAAAACCAAACAAACAACATTAGAAACATGAATAAACACGTAATTTTAGCATGCAATGAAGTTCAATTTTGGAACTTACTTGCTATAAAAGTTCCCACTAACGTTTTTAGGGTGGACTTCCATTTTACCCCTGAAAAAGACCATGATGTCCCGATTCCCAGTCAACGGAGCCTTCTCCAGAGTCTTCCCTATGCTTTCCGGCGAGATATAAGGCGGAATGAGAACATTTTCAACATCCTGACAAGGATGCTTGTAATTAACCCCGAATGTTTGCAATATTATCGAGTTCTTCAAAAACTCTGGAATCCCATTATCAATAGCTCTATCCTCCTAAAAAAATAAATCAAATTTTAATAAAAAAAAAAGTGGATTAAGGATACTATTAAAGACTTCTTTTTTGTGGGAGACTATTTTTTGCTTACCATGGCGTGGAAGCAGGCTCCATAATCATGGGAAGCAACGAAGATGTGATCTGAACCATTGGAGTTGTTCCAGAAAGGATAGTTAGAGGAGACATACTGGATGGCGGAGAATAAAAGAGAATGTGCGTGGCCGATGTCTGGGAAACCATTAACAATACTGAAGTTGCAGGAGACATAAACAGGGACGAAAAAGAAATCGGCTTCATCAGGGTCGAATGTTCTAAATTCGTAGGCGTTCAACAAGGCTCTATGAATGGCCACCTCCGAGGCAAACAATTGGTTGCTGCATCGCTTGTTGGAAAGCCAGTTTTCATTGTATTCTGATGGTAACTCGTAGATGTATATCTTTAAGTCTTTTAAAGTCGCTGCCAGAGAGAAAACAACACATTAAAAACATCGATTTTCAAAAGAAAAATGGACAAGCATGGTGAAAGAGGAAGGGAGAAAAAACCTGGGTTCTTGAGGTTGGATTGTTGACTAGTTTTATTGACAGATTCAAACAGAACACGAGAAACTAAGGAGAATTTGGAACCATAGACATGGGTTTTTGACAAAGGTATTGGCTTGTTAGGGATGAAGAAAGAGGTGAGGAAATAGAGAGTAAAAGAAAACCAAAGAATCCATTGATAATATTTGAAAAAGAGGCTTTTTTCTAGTTGTCGGCCTCTGTGTAATATCCTCATCTTAATGTAGAATCCTCTGTTTTTCTTGGTGGGTTTCTGCATTTCTGAAGCCATCATCTAATTTGATTTAATAAAAATACAGCACCAGAAAATAATAAACAGAAGATGTTTTAGCGGAGAGAGATTGAAGGGCCTAGGTTGGTCCAAAACTAAAGCAGTTGAGATGGCGTTCTTGGTGTCTGGTTTTGATGTTGAAGTGTGGATAGAAATTAAGATTTACTGATTAAAAGATAGATGGAGAGTGGGTGGTTCACACTTCGTTTTTGCACCCAAAAACTATTGAACAAATTCGACTGCTTACCTTAATAAATAAGAAAACTCAGTGGAAAACTTCAGAGAGGTGGAAAAACAGAAACTTTAAGAGAGAGAGAACGCAGTGCAGGGAAGTCACAAGGCGGTGAAGAAGAATGGAACATGGTCAGGTCTCGGTTTCTATGGTCTATTTTCGGTCCCGTGTGGATTTTGACATGTTTAATGACATGAATAACCTTGGTGAACTATATTGGAGGTAGCATGTTGGGCAAGTTTTTTGGTAAATTACAAGGATAGTCTTGTTTAACCGATAAGCATTTTAATGATGGCGATAAGAGAATAAAACCTGGCGTTTTTCCTGATATATTACATATTTTTCTGTCATACATCTTTCGGATAATTTTTTTTGATATAATATCCTTTATAATATGATGCGTCTTTGTAGTGCGTTTTACGTTAATATAGTACCACGTGGGGTAAGGTCGTGCTTTTCGATTATCACATGCTCAATTATTATACATACATAATATAAGGCGTTGTGCAGATATCGCGCCTTGCATAATTTACCCGAACTTCTCAACTTTAAAGCATCATCTATCGGCTATAAATAATTATCTCCCCGTAAACTCTCTCACCAACAATCCTTTCAACCAGTAAATAATACCTGACAATCTTCTTATATTTGATTAAGAAGTTCGTTCGATCTTTCGTTATAAGGTAATTTTGTTATATTATTTTGTTATAATTATATATAATTATTTGAAAAAAAAATATTATACTAATTGTTTTCAATTAATTTATGTGTTTGTAAAATTGGAAAGCGGGAGCATACGTCGAAATATTTTTGCGGTGCAGATAATAATATAAAATTATATTATTTAAATTATTTACGTTCACGAGTAAAAAATTTATTGTGTTATATTTTAGTTCATATATTATTTATTTAATCATGTTTGTTTTAGTTATTTTTTTGCAAATATAATATTGTCGCACTTTTAAACTCTAAGAATGGAGCGACTTTCAGCTATTGTTTATTATTATGGAGAAATTCGAGAAAATGAAACCGACGTTGTTTTCGTATTAAATGAGCGTATTAAAATATCATTCAAGAGAAACATAACTCTTGAGGAGCTGATAATGAATATTTCGAGGAATGTTCATGTTAGAAGTAGTAGAAGGATGTCGTCATTGCAGTATAGATTTCCAACATCATTGTTGTCATTAACTTATACAGCGTTCGAACTATCGAACAATAATGATGTTGAAATGATAGCGGATTCTCAAAGTAATTATCCAGACGCCGATATTGAGATGCATGCAAAGTTTGTTCAAGTGCGTGTTGTTCGGGGTCAGTCATTAAGCTCTCACTATGGGTTGACTGAACAAGTAGATCAAGTTGACAGCACGACTACAATAATGTGTAATGATTTTAACGCCATAATGGAAAATCCGCATTATGGTGCCATCACATCAACTTCAATGAAGAGACATTCATCCGCAACTTCTTACGATATGTACTGAGGTGGGTCCATGAACAATCCGTATGGCAACATCGCGTCCAGTTCAAGGGGAAGACATTCATCTGCAATTTTCTTTGATCTTAATATGGAGATGTCATCGATGCAATAATTTGTGCAGTTTCCATTTGACACGATGGCTTCAAGCTCCAGGGGAAGGCATTCCACTACGAGCTTTTTCGATCTCAATGTCGATATACCTTCTAGTTCAAGGGGAAGATGAGCAAGTAGTAGGTTCTTCGACCTAAATGTGGAGAGCATGGAGGGACCATCATCTCCACCAGAAGAACCGCTTCGTGAGCCTGGTGCGGATGGTGTTGAGACTGGACTATTCATTCACCCAGAATCACCTCAATTCAACTCCGATAATGATGTAGATAAAGTTCCCTCAAATGTGGCACAAGCTGACCCTCCAGTACATATGTACGAAGCTTATTATAGTGCAATGTACGGGTCAGAATTTACGGATATGTCTCATCTCGGTAACTATGGATATTACTCATCAATAAATAATGGTGAGTTATCTTTAGGCATGAAGTTTTCAAGCAAAGAAGAAGCGATGATGGTGCCGATGTCGATCCTCCCACAGCACGACCCACTCGTGATGCCTCACCAGCCAATCTGTATCGGTCTTGTCGCGTCTATCTGTGCTATGCAACTCGTCCATATTGCGAGGTGCTTCCGGAATCGGCTGAAAACAACCAAATTGTCGGAGCACGCGATCAGTGGAGTGCCACTCGATGATAACATAACAGATCAAAGGGATCATCGCCATCCAAACATCTAATGGGCCCCTCAACTCAGGTGGGATCACAATCCTCACATCATCATTAGAATATGACACATATTCAAACTAAAATAAATATATATAATTTTTATCAAAATAATAATCTAATTATACAACTATAATCTAAAATCGATTTTTAAACATTAAAAGACATACCTGTGTGTCAACCTTTTGATCGATTAGCACCCTAATTTTTTTTCTAAATCATCAGGTAGTTCCTAATGATTTTTCCTATCAGTAAACCACCTATTCAAGGAAAACAAAATTTATTATACACTGTATAAAATGATTAATATACGAAATCAGATTTATAATTACCTCAAGAGTAGCGGAAATACGAATGGGTTTTTGACAATAGGACATAAAAAGGGCAATCGATACCATGCCCAAGACTGCAGCAGTAGGAGACATCCGTCGATAGCATTCTTCTTGTAGTCAGTGGCTCGACACATCTCTCTGTACATGAAAGCCAAAACTGTCGAGCCCCAATTGAGTGATCCGGCCAGACGAAAGTCGCCAAGATGTCGCAACCACATACAGTGAATTTGGTTGCGCGATTTGTCCGGCATCAGCAACCCTCCTATCAGCTGCAATATGCATGTTCGTGCATACATTTTAACTTCATCATCAGAGACATCCTCGCTCAACTCCCGAAAATTGGCATATAACCAATTTAACGGTATTCGAACACCGTTAAAACTTTCCGGGACACGTCCTAGATAGTCCCGGCACAAAGCAGTCCATGAACCATGCGTCATCCCCGATATCACATCTCCATCCATCGGAAGCCCCAGGTGCATAGAAACATCCTCAAGTGTAATCGTGCACTCTCCGCACGGAAGATGGAATGTGTGGGTCTCCGGCCTCCACCGCTTCACTAAGGCAGAAATAAGGTCTAGTTCTATCTTACAGTGACCATCATATCTACCTATGTAACCGAATCCAACCTCTACTAAATACGGCAAGACATGGCTAGGTATCACTAACTTAAGGTTCCTAATAAATACACGGTCTCTCTCTTAAAATTAAATAATTACAAAAATTAATTTTTAAACTAATAATCATGCATTAAATAAATAAATAAATTATTACTAAAAATTTGAATTATATTAAAACGTTAAATATTACCGTATCAGCAAAATGTCGCGATATATGATTTTCATCAAAGCAAATTAGACCTCCTTCCATTTTATATCTGTAAAAAATTAATTAAATAAAATATTAAAAAATTTAAATACTTAAATAAATTAAAAACAAAATATTAAATATAATAAAATATACCTTAAATAGTTAAAATAGAATATAAGAGTATTTGAGAGAAGTTGAGAGGATTTGGTGTGATGAAAATGATTGTGAAAGTGGGTATTTATAGGGAGGAGTGGGGTGTGAACGATTGGGGTAGGTGGGTAATTAAACCTAAGGCGCGTCGTAGGGGGCGCGTCTTACTGACGCGTGTCAGATTTAAAGGTAAAGCGCGGTCTCTGTCCCGCGCTATACCCCACGTGACGCCAGATCAACGTAAAGCGCGTTGCATGGGACGCTCATTACTGCAAAGGGTGTTAGATCAAAAATAAAATAATTTGAATGGTGAAAATATAAAGTAAAAGGTGATATATAGGGGGAAACGCCATAAAACCTCTAGTTGTTTGGTTTCTATTTTCCTAATTCAGTATGGCCATAGTTGGCACTGCCACGTTGAAGATGGAATTCTTTTTCTTATTTGGCTTTAATCGGATTTTTTTTAATGGTTCATGCCAATTTGTATTCAACTGACTGAATTATAAATTTTCAATTCCATTATTTGATCAACTTGATTCTAACAAGTAACAATTATATAAATTATATACGGTTGTCAATTACTAATTATAGGATCATATTCTTAATATGATCGGATCTTTTAAAAACAGAGAACCGCTGGAACTACTGATAGACGCTTGAATCAGAATTAGAAAACCGCAAAGCTTTCAAAATACTACAACTTTAAGCTTCAACTATTACAAATGAGAATGTAGAATTTGTGACATCTTACCTACCACACCGCGTGAGGCTAAACCTTAACCAATTGTTAATATAATGTTCCATCCTACCCTATCATACAAGAATATACATATATATATTTGACATAACATGCAGCAGCATGCCAGATACCATTAACTAAGTTTAAAAATTTCTCTTACTCTGAACCAATCACTACTTTGATAATTACATAACGAACCGAACATTTTTACACAGATTAAGAAGTGAGGGTGGTGGGAATTGGTCCTTGTTCGATTTGATTAGACGTAAGAAGAGAATAAATTGTTGACTTTGTACAGTCTAAAAAACAGTGAATAAGATTAATGGTTGTATTATGTAAAATATGTGCATATACGTTTATTACTATCTATTTATCTATCTATCTATATATCTATCTATCTATCTATCTATCTACCTATCTATCTATCTATATGTGTTTTTGTAGGAAAAATATTTATTTTTAAGGTGTTAATAACCTGTTTACCTTTTTTTGGAAAAAAAAGTCGTAACATTTGTAAGAAGTGATCGTGATCCACGACCAAACACATCCTCCACAAGCAGACTGGGGGGGGGGGGGGGGCTTTGATTTTAGAAGTCTCGTACACGGTAAGTAGTGCTTTTAAATAGTCATGATGTGGGTAAATTTGATTTATATTATAAGTTGAGTGTCCAAAACAATATCTTCCCCTAATCCGCATCTTGATTGGCCTTGAGTGCGTTTCTCATACGACATCTTACCATCTACTATTTAAGAACACGTGTGTATAAACTCTAAATAAAAGGTGTTGTTGGGGGGTGGGGAGGGACCCAAAATGTTTTGAGACTGGAATTCTTAATGTGGAACATTCGTTCCCTATACGCTCACAGTAAGGGCTAATGAGGATAATATCATCTCTTTTTTATCTATTGCTGGCCGATGCCCAATCACCACACTCCAAATTGAGTCCGGCAGCCGCCTTTCTTTCCTTTTCATGTTTTTTTTAATGGATGAACTGATATAGTGATATACTATCAGTTGTTCTTTTTTTTTTCCTTGATCACAATGTGTAATGTACTCCCCCCCTGTATTTGACCCAGGTTTTTAATTATGTTCAGCTTCATGCTTCTTAAAATCTTGTTTTGATATATATAAACTACAGCAAAATAGAGTTTTAGCGGCGTTTTTTTAGTCTTATAGCGGCGTTTTTAAGCGCCGCTAAAAGTATTTGCGGCGAAAGGAAAAACGCCGCAAGAAGCGCCGGTATTACCAGCGCCGCTAAAGTTAGCGGCGTTTGAGAACAAAAAACGCCGCAATAGGTCAATATCTATTACGGCGTTTTTTGAACAAACGCCGCAAAAGGTCGATATCTATAGCGGCGTTTTTGGAATAAACGCCGCAAAAAGTTATGATATATAGCGGCGTTTCTAGAAAAAACGCCGCAAAAAGTCAGATCTATAACAGCGTTTTTGGATACAAACGCCACAAAAGATAAGACATATACTGGCGTTTTTAGAACAAACGCCGTAAAAGGTCAGACCTATAGTGGCGTTTTTGGACACAAACGCCGCAAAATGTCAGACCTATAACGGCGTTTTTGAACACAAACGCCGCAATGTCAAACATATAGCGGCGTTTTTGGATTTAAGCCGCTAATTACCTTTATTTAGCTAATATTAATTGATTTTGCATATTTCATTTCTGCTATACATCACCTAAATTTATATATAGTTTTATCTAATTAACAACAACCATACATTTTAATTAAGACAAAAAACATAAAGAAAAATTCTTAACAACAAAATAAATTAAAGTTTTTTTTTATGGAGAGAGAACCTTAAAAGACATTAAAGTACAAATGAGTTACAACTGAACCTCAAAGTGTAGATATACATGGATTTGTTGTTCGATACATCCTCAATTTCACTAGCGTCATCATCATAACCTCCAGATATGCCTTCTAAAGCTACTTTGTTTCCCACTTTATTGGAATTTGTCATATTCATCGTCTTGACATCTTATTTGAAAGTATCATTTGACAGTGAATGATCTCTCCTCAATAGATTAAAAACAAATGGGAAACGCTGTGCCAGTCTATTGAAGAAGTCGCTTTTTGTTGAAGTTTGTTCTTCAAGATTACTGCAATTACAATAATTTAGATGAGACTAAGAAGAGAAGGAAACAACCAGCAGAACTTGCATTCATAACATACATGTGAGTGATTGAGAACTGAAAAAAGATGTTGCAACAAACAACAAAAACAGGAAGTCAGGAACCATGAAAACTAAAATATATTCTACATAAGAATGTAAAAAATGTCATCGTAAAGAAAAAATTTAATAATGTATTGGTTGCCATCTTACTTTTAGAAGTTAGAATTCTTACCCCAAGAATCTGAGCAAGTTTGTATTCTTAGAAAAGTTAAGGAAATACAAAAGAGGGATAAGCAATGAAATCTTATAATTTTGGATCAAGAAAGCATGCATGTCTAAGTCCCTCAAAGTTCATAGGGAAAACCCTAGTAGGTTCAATCATTTCAAGATTGCTTCATGTGCCTTTTGATCCTATTCATGATCAGTAAAATAAACAAATGAATCAAGGAACATATATTTCCAGTTATAACTTTGTACTATAAGAATTTTAGACGATAAAAAGAACTCAAAAAGTGAACTACTTACTCTTAGTAGTAAAGGAATGTGCCAAATATTTGGAACGTCATAGAGAGTGACAGTATTTTCGGCCTAGAAAGAAGTCATATTTCTTAATAACAGTAGTTACTGATTTAGGAGATGGAAGAGAAGCAGACAAATAGAATTCATGTTTCATTACCGGAACATGGCAAAATGGAGAGAGCTTTAACTTGACATTATCATCAAGTTCCTATTGCAAAAAAGGGGCAAGTGAATGAATAAGAAATGTCAAATTAGCACTGCTAAAAACAGTAGAAAAATATAAATAAGGGTAGAACCATTGTACTACAACAAGCAAGAATATTTGGTCTCAAGACAAGTCCTCTAAGTCCCTGAACACTGTGCTAACAAGCATGTTCCCTCATTGCTTGATTCTTCTGAATTCCTTAAAACGAAGAATTATACCATTACTTCAAACCCATAAGGACTGTACATATACAGAAAACAAAGAGATAACAAAGAAAATATATTATATATGAGTTTGAGCTTCGCAGCTCCTAGAAAAGTATCAAATTATTAGAGTGATCTGAATTCTGAAGCTAGCACTAAATATTCATCAATAACAGAAATTAAGGTATTAATCCATGAATACTTAAAAACGGTGTTACAATGAGTGATCTGAATTCTGAAGCTTCTTGGACTGATCCATCTGAACATTTTATTAATATCACAATATTATTTTCTATAAAGGTCATGCCCTTAGTCATAGTAATTCACTCATCAATTGTTTAGATTATCCGATGAACGGTGACATCCTTAAGGGTCAAACCCACAAATGCAAGATGGTGCTCTTTCTTTTATCTAATTTTTATTTGGAGGGGATTGTATTAAGAAGGGTGCAAAACTGAATTTCAACTTCAAAAACTAGAGACAAAATCTAACTCACCAAGTCCAACAGCTTGAAATTTATGATTTTGAGAGATATTCCTGTGTGTCAACTGTGTTAAGACAAAATAAAGTCCAGCGACATCTATAAAACCAATAAATGCTTTCAAAAATTCCTGAAAAATGCACAAGTAACAAATTTCTCCATGAGTTTAAAATGTATATACTGTTCAAATGGACCTGTGACAGTATTACAATCCATATCTCTAACAGACTCTTATGCAATTGCAGTTAAGAAAGTAGTAAAAGTTTTAATATTCAATTCTAACTAATAACATCATAAAATCAAACGCCACAAACTACAACAAAAATGGGAAACCATTTACAATTAGAGCAATATATGCATTCCTCCATGTAGATTCCAATCCCAGAACAAGAAAAAAATACCTGGTATGGATCAAAGCCATCGTTCTCAGTACCTGCAAAAATGTTGCAAGGAAAACAAGCTGCCAGGATAGAAAAATAAACAACATAAATTAACTATTGAAAACACTTGGCATAAACACCAACGCTGATAGTTACAAGTTGTACTGACTTTCACCAAAGCTGTTCCAAGATAAACAAGGGCAGCTTTAACAGAGTTACCAAGAGTATCATACTCCGATCTGCATAAACAAACATAATTCATTATTAATTAGACTGATTTGTATACAAACATCATTATGATTTAGTAGAAAAGAACAATTTCCTTCAACAAATTTAACTAACTAAATTTCTCAAAAATCAACTACATAATAATGCATTTTTTCACTATACCTAATTACTGTAACTTGTAGCTTTCGAATATTTTAATCAAAATCTGTTAACAAAATTGATAACTCTAAACCCTTAACCATAATCCCATAACCTCTAAATCCTAAACCCTACTCTCTAACTTAAAACTCTTAATTTAGGTTTTCAATGAGGTATAGGGTATAGAATGATGCAATTGAGCATCTTCGAGGTTAAATTGATGCGAAAAATATGGTAAGAACGAAAATGATAAATTGGATCTAGGGCGGCAGAGGCAAAGGCTTTTGCCTTTTTAGAACTAATGCGGATATATCTGTTCTTAAAAGAAGAGAAATATTTTTTTCCATCTATATTTTCTTTTTCCTAGTTTCAACACATATCGAAGTTTAAGTTCAAAGCATAGTTCACTTCCATGGAAATTTAAAAAATTACAGATATTATAAAAAAGAAATATATCACAAATTACATTAAAACTAGGTAAAGGATCGAGTAAAAATGGAGGCAAAACGTACAAAGGAGTGGCGGAGTAGTAAACGGCGTGAGGACCGAAGGTGAGAGTATCGCACAGTTGAAAAAGTGAAACATCGTCATTTTCCCTGTGTTTTTTTTTTTTTTTGCAAGTTTCAATTTCTTTTTCGCGTTGCTTTGCTCGTCTCTTGAAGAAATTTCGCTTGAACTTAAAATCGGATTGGGAATGAGTGAGCTGCTTTTAAGTGGACCGTTATAGAGCCCGTTACATTTCCAGCCTCTAATATGCCCTGAAGAAGCTATTCAGGCTTTGGGCTAAACAACAATAAGAAAATAGGGTTATTTAAAATTAATTATAGATATTTTTTAGTTATTTAAAATTAATTATAGATATTTAAAATATTAGCATATCATAATATTAACTTGCTCGTTTAAGACTACATTATATATATAAATATTTTTAAGGTGTTAATGAGTTCCAAATGGCCAAAACAATAGATGTAACACTTCATTTAGTATGAGTCTTTAGCGGCGTTTGTATAAAAACGCCACTAAATTATGAGTCTTTAGCGGCGTTTGTATAAAAACGCCACTAAATTATGAGTCTTTAACGACGTTTGTAAACACAAACGCCATTATAGTACATGTGTATAACGGCGTTTGTATAAAAACGCCACTAAAGTACAATTCTATAGCGGCGTTTGTATAAAAATGCCACTAAATTACGAGTCTTTAGCGGCGTTTGTATAAAAACGGCACTAAAGTACTACTCTTTTGCGGCGTTTGTTGAAAAAACGCCACTATTGATGATCCTATTGCGGCATTTTTATAAAAACGCTGCTAAAGTTACCATTTTGTGGCGTTTGCTATGTAAACGCCGCTATATGTTTAAAATTATTGGCATTTACTCTTAAAACGCCGCTAAAAACACCGCTGTAGAACAATTTAATAGGAATAAGCAAAGCAGTTCCTATATTTTTAAACACCGCTGTAAACGCCGCTATATGTTTAAAATTATTGGCGTTTCCTATGTAAACGCCGCTATATGTTTAAAATTATTGATGCTTCTTACACTCTACTAACTTGGCATACGGTTGTTGGAAATATAATAAGGATCTGAATAATATATTTTCACCTTAGTTTTATAATCGACTCCTATTGTTAATTCAATCAAATTTAATATTTATCGAGATTAATAGGAATAAGCAAAGCAGTTCCTATATTTCAATGAGTAAACCCCCATGATGGTGGGTAGCAATCACTTTCAAATAGAAATCTGAGGATTCCAAATACAAATCAAGTAACTACTTTGGGATCCCACCTAGAGTATACTTTGAGCCCCCACCACCCCAAAAAAAATCAATTAATAATTGATAATTGTTGAAGTCATAGTCACATAATATAGTACCAGTTTCATTTCATCAAGTGTGTGATTATGGAGCCTTTTAAAGCGTATCATTATCTTGATTTAAATTACGTTGGTAAAAACAACTTTCCGGATACTTTTAATTAGGATAAAAGGTCCTTAAAATAACTGCATCTCCTTTGCTTTCGGATCACACTTTTGAAAGTAAAGGATGAATTACTACTTGGTACTAATTTTTCTTCTTCTTTTGTTTTCAAACACAAGGCAAATTATAGTTACCATCCCAATTAATGTTAAAAGAAGGTGGAAACATGGAGGACTCTCTCTACTGTTAATTTGGATCATATTCCTTTGCCCAAAAGAAGATCTCTTAACGAATTGAATCCCTCGAAATGCTTGAAATAGCGGCTCCCTGCCCTAAACGTTATGAAGCCATCGGTCCCCATTGGATAGGAAATATTTTTATGAGCACCGACCCTACGAGAGCTTTGAAGTGTGAGCTGTCCAAGCACATGCTAGGCCCAATGTTTACGGTCGTGTTGGGAACTGACAAAAGAGAGTGCTCAATTATTGGTGGTAGGGGACAAAATCTAGTAGCATATGTTTCCATGTGCTCACGACTGTGAGTGCTTGAAAATTTAAATGAAACAACCAAGTTATCAATTCACCCGTGGCCCATTCTGGCATTTTTTTCCCTTCTCAAACCGGTAAACCAAATAAGTTATAGGGTAAACTACACGTTTTATACCTAAATTATTTTTCTTGTTCTATTTTGGTATCTAAACTTTATTTTCTTTCGAAATCATACTTAAATTTTAGTTTATGTTTCATTTTTATATCCCACCTTTTAAAAACTTAACGAAACTCATGTGATATTTTTATAGGTAAATTACATCATTCAACACTCAACTATATTCTCACTCCTATTTTGCTCACTGAAATTTAAAAAAATTCAATTTAACTACTCGACTTTCAACTTACTCATGTTTTAATCACTCTAGTTTATTTTATTAATATTTTTATGACATGATATTTTTATTATTATTTTAATAATATATGAGTGATGTAATTTACCCATAAAAAAATATAACGTACAACAGTCCCGTTAAGTTTTTAAGGCAAAATACCAAAACAAAACAAAAAGTAAACGTTAGATATGATTTTGAAAAAAAATGAAAATTTAGATACCAAAATAGAATAAAAATAACAATTTAAGTACTAAACATATAGTTTATACTAAATTATAAGATTGTGCAAGAAGGTAGCAAAACAAAACGAAGCCTACTCCTTTACCCATCTTCGTTAAACCAACTAATCCCTTTTAAAAAGGGGTCTTAAACAGAAACAAAGGTCTCTGTTTTATGAACCTTTGTATATTTCAACAGTGGCACAAAATCAATGGTTTAATGATCATTTTTATTTTGTTTTTGTTTATCTTTTGTCATTAATTTTTTTTTAAAAAACGTAACTGTAATAATATATTTTTGACGTACCATTTCAAAGCTCAAATTTTAAAAATAAATTAACCAAAATCAATGGATTTTTATTTTCCTTCATTTTCATTGAACAGTAAGATTATTAAGTGGAACTGAGTTGCAGAATCTGAGAAGTTGTATGCAAAAATTACAGGTACAGAATCGGAACCTTGCACAGTCAAATAGTCAATTGTTAGCGGTGTGTTGGTTTTTATTTTATTTTTCCATGTATGATTCCATTCCTAAATTGTTTAGTTGTTATTATTAATATTGATTTGCTTTTCTGATTGTCCAGGAGCTTAATATAGGGGAGAGAAAAGGTGAAAGCTCTGCAACAGGACCTTGTATGCAAGGATGCTCTACTTAAAGCCAAAAACCCCGGAAAAGAGGTCAACATTGATCATACACATTCAATACATATGCCTGTGATTGATTAAGAGACTTTCAACTAGAAAAACATCTGTCATATCTCTGCTTTCAAGTTAATTCTCTCACTTGATCCATTTTGGTCCCTAAAGAAATCCATCTTCTCCTTTTTATGTATAATGGGAGCAGGGAAAAGCGGATATCAACTTCCAAAACACAAGCACACATGGTGTAGAGCAGGCTGCCGATGAATGCACGACTAATGCTAACATAAGACGTAATGCTAGAAGCCAAGGTTATCTTTTAACATTCTCAGATGAACTTCCATTTTTAGTTTTAAACATTTTATCGCCTCTAAATCTGTTGACATTGGATTTGTTAGCTTCCTTGCAGCTCTGGGCCTTTTAACTACAAGCCGAAGAGGTGGAGATAAAGAGAGGGATGAAAATAAAGGGTCAGCTATAATAGTATATCATAAATATACGTAGTTCGGGTGCTAATCAATCTCTTTGTCATTATCAGAGTTGAACCAGTGCATGATTTTCTCATAAAATCATAACGTGTTTTTTTCTTCATTGTAGACGTTGTTTGAGACGGCAATCTGGTAGGGTTAAATCCAAAGAGGCAGAAGCAAGAGCAGAGAATCTATTTGAGATTGATGATCTCAACTTTGTGCCCAGTTATCCGCTTGGAGATGGTCCAACTTCATTAGTCTCAATGGAAGAAACCTGTAACCCAAAAGCTGAAAAAAGATGTTCAATTGAAAGGTCACTACCATCACGCAAAGCAGTTGAGAAAGTGCAATCATACAAAGAAATTCCGATTAATATCAAAATGAGCAGAAAAGATTGAATGAACATCAATCATTCCCAGCCGCTAGTTCATATTTCTGATTTCTTCATTGTCTGTAGAACTTTAACGTTGTCATGTATCTTTGCAGCTTATCTAACCGCTGAATGATTGTACAATAAACAAGACAAGGGAAAAAATGGAAAAGAAAATCTTGCATTTTCTTGCCACCTGGAACCAGCTAATTGAAGGGGGGATCTCGATATCAGATGAATAGAATTAGCTTGTGGTTTGATTTAACGCGACGTGGTGTTGTTCTTGCACGTGCGTACCCAGACGACGTTCTGATTTGTCTTTCCCATTTTTAAAGATTTCATTTTGATCGGATCAGGTAATTATCTCACTTCTATATCGATAATTCAGGTAATAATCATCTTACTCTAAAATGAAGTGAATACAGGATTTGATTTAATGTTGGTGGTTCTTTTGTTGATGTTGTCGCACTTGCACGTGCGTGAGAGAAACATCCAACCCAGGCCCAGGCGAACTTCTTTATTTGGTAAACGAGGGGCTTTGGATCTCCCATTGTCCATTGGGCTTTGGTTTGATGACCCGACGTGACATCTCAAATTGATGTGGGTCCAATGAATTGCATTATCTATTATCACGTTGTAGTGAAATTTGGCTATTTCGGTTTTACCTTAATCTTTCCTATTTAGAATTTTTGCTTCCATATCTAATAACCCATTCAAATGAATTCCGATCAAATAACACCATATTCTGCCATGTACATATACTATTCACATCTCAAGTTTACATTCAGAAACGATAAAATCACAGTAATATGTGAACGTGGAGCATGGTAAATTCCTAATTTATTTTACTAAAATTATCATAAGCAGACAATCAGTGGGCAGTTCATATGTCACCAAATTCTTCGTTATCTAACAAAACCGTGTGGGACCAACACTCATGCTAATCTGATGGTATTTATTTTTCTTTTTAATCAAATGTATGATCCCCCAGAGTTACCGTTCACATGATATAACCGTGAAAATTAAATTAATCTTCGATTACTGGAAAGATGTCACTTGGCAAAATTCTGTTTCTTGTGATTATTTTAAGGCTACTTTTAAAAGACAACTTTCAAACTAAATAAGACGTCGGTTTATTAGACTTTTGAGACCCAAACCGCGTTATATCACCGGGCCGTTCGGACTTGTTTTTAATAAAGATAATGAAATAAAATATAGGGTAAGTTTTAGAAATTCAATATAGAGTACGAATTTGTTTTCACTCCTCATGGTTTATCAATTACTGAAGTGTACTCAAAATATTTTAATATTACACTTTTGACGTGTAAGAACTTAATTTAAGATTAAAAAAATAGTGATTTTGAAATGTAATTGGAAATTATCTTTTTACTTACATTTTCGGTTAGAAAAGGAAAATGTTAATGTTCGAGAAAAGGTAACATTTATGTTAGGTTCAATTTAAAATGTTATGATTTTTTTTTTCATATTTTCGGTTACGTCTTGAAGTCACCGTTTTTAGCCTAAAAATAGGATGCCACTCATTAGACTTTCCTTTGTTGGTAAGACTACAACATCGGTTATATTGTTGACACTCGACTATTTATATTTTTTGTTTTAAAATTTTCAATAATTATATTTTATAGCACTTATTTTATTTTTATTTTTTTAAACATATTTTCATCTTTTTATCGATCGTGTGACAATTGAACTTTCTTATTTTGAATTTTTATATTAATTTAGATACGCAATTTATGTTCGAAAATAATTTTTTCCCTACATTCGACTCGAATTGAATTTGTGATCTATACGTATATGCAATATGATCTATTGTTAAAATGTAAAGTCACTAATGTCTTGATCTAGTTTTTGTCTTAAATTTGAATAAGGTACAACAAAAATTATATCAGGATATGTGGTGATTGTTATAATAACCTATAATATCATCAGGATTATACGACGATTTTTGAAAACATATTGACTACAAGACGATTTCCCTTTGCGACGATGTAGTTCAGAAGAACCAAGTCCGGTGATATAAAAATTATTTTGTAGTTCACACAAATATTTAGAAATCGTCGTATAATTCAAATAAAAATCATTTAATATTATAACTAATATTTTTATTCAAAAAATAATTTTTAATACACCTTATATATATATATTAACATTCAAAGTCTATTAATTTGAGACAAAAATATTTAAGAATTATTAAATTTAAACTTGGGTCGTTTTAGCTTTTGCTTGGGATTCCCAAGATCTAAAGCAATGATATGATTTGAGACGGAATTGACGACCCACCTAATGACTAAAGGGAATGCAATCTCTCTATATATTACGTTTTTTATTTCAATTTTCTTTTTTGGCTAATGGAATTGGACCCCACACGGCTTAATCAAGAAGGGTTGGCAACCATGATTTCCACTCGACAGGTAGCAGCCGTTGTGACCCCACTCTTCATCGTCCATCTCAATCCTATTTTATTTTATTTATTGAATTTTTTTATTAAAATAAGATAAGTATAAGTAGTAATTGTTTAAAAACAAATCTCAATGATATAACATTAAATAATCGCACTCTTAACATTTACAGTATTTGAAATTGATATCTCAAGGAAGAATAATAATTTTTTACCACTACGATTGTTTGGTTTGAACTATTCACTGAATTTTAATAAGATTAAAGTTAAAAAAATTCTGAATTATGTTATTTTGCTTTAATTGTTTAAATGATTTGTTTTAATGAAAAATCATTTAAACACTTAAATAGTAATATATTTATTTTTATCAAAAAAATAATTCAGATACTTTACATCTAAAAATGTTTAAATTTATTTTGGAAAAAAAATACTTTTAAGTATTCAAAGAAAAAAAAGTACATTGAAGGACTTTTTTTTTTAGTTTAAGCAATTTTAATATTAACATCCCACCCACATTCCATGCAATGAAAACCTTCTCCTTTGTTGTTGTCGTCGTTAAAAATATGTATTTGGGTTTTTATATCCCATTTCCATTTTGTTGCTACAATCGTATACTATCAAATTGATTTGATTGGCAAATATATATTATAATATGTTAAATCTTAGTTGCTATCCCATTCAGATCTTCAAAATGAATCACGTAATATAAATTCTCTATATCTTTTTGTGGGAACTAAATCTGGTATATACAGCTTTTGCAGGAACAAAGATTTAGTAACCGGATTTGGTGGTTGAGCCCCAACATCAGCCTACGCAAATCAATAATTTACTTGTTATATTAATTATCATTTATACTCTTTAAACAATAGTTGATCATTTTAATTTTAGTGTCGCAAATAAAATAAATTATATTAAGAGAAGTCTTCACAATATATCATCTAAATTGATTGAATACGATAATTATGTAAAAAAAGTAATTTGATTATCACACTTATTCAAAAATAAAAAAAAAACAAGACATTTTGCTAAATCATGTTTTAATTTATAATTCTTTGAAATTAATTAATATATTAAATTTATATTAAATTTTCTATGATAATTAATTTTTATGAGACATTGAAATTTTAGTTACGAATAAAGGGGCTCAAAAGAACACCTGAGCAAACTTTTGTTACTTATAAGATGGTTAACAAAGTGATGGTCAAAGCAATAGCGTATGTATTAACAACTTTAAGTAGAAATGATTCCTTAAACTGTCCTAAAAGGAATTCGTTAAACCCCCCACCTACTCGGTTTTACTTTTGAATCTTGGTGGGTTCATTACAGCTTTATAGTAACCTTGCTTCACGTTTCTTTGTTTTGCAATTATATAATATAAAAGAATAAATTATATATTTTGATTTTAGAATATGATATTTTCATGGCAACTATTGACAATGAAACTCTAATATGGCAGACCAAATGTTTTCGCAAAGACGGTCTCCACTGAATTGTGGAATTGATTGTATAAACCCATGTTTGTTTTATGGTAAGTAAACTGTACGAAAATAATGTTGTTGGTAAAGGTGATCCAATGATGATAAATATTGTCTCCTCGGCAACACTTTTTCTACATATCATGGGAAGAGAAACTAAAGGGGTAGGCTTTATGCAAGCCATATCTTCAAATATATTCGGTTTATTAAAACAATAATTAAAATTACTATCATGATGATTATTGTTATCTCATAACATGCCACGAGCAAATGATACATTTTATGCAAATTTTCAACGCTATTTGATTTCCATCTAGAAACCCACTACACATTGTTGAGGATAGATGGAAATCAAGTTCCAACATTAAAGAAATAATAGGATTGTTGCTTACCTTACAAAGAGGTTAAAATCATGGGTTAACTTACTTTTCGGACGAGGCTGTAAAAGAAAATAAAGCATAGTGTCCATTGAAAAATGTTAAATAATTTTATCGAATCATTCTTCGTTAGACACACCCAAATGGATACGGTTAGCAGTTAAACTGCTGGAACATTAAATATTCAATTTGCACTTACTTTACGTACGCCATGGACATGGAGTCAACTTTATTGATTATATTTTTAGTAGGCATAATATTTAAATTTTATATTTAAGTAAATAAATTTATAAATTTTTATAAAATAAAAATAAATATAAAAAAATTAATTTTTTAAAAATAACTATTCATAGTCGACTCTTTTGAACCATCCACGTATTTAATGATACATGATTTGAAGTATGTGCAGAGTATATATCTGGCCAATGTAAAACACTATATAGTAATCATAATAGAGTTGATAGAGTGGGAAAGGGCCAAAATTGTGATTCTGGAGAACAGAATCAGTAAGCAAAAAAAAAAAAAAGGTAATAAGAATGATGATGGCAAAAACACAGTGTTTCACTGTCAAAACAAGGGTTGGAAAGGTGTGTCTGATGCTTGAGTTTGCCGTTTCCTAAGGCAAGCCCACATATGCAGGTTGATTCTCATAATCCAATAATGGCCATAGATAAAGATAAATCACTCACCTTTGTATCATTAGATGGGACATAAAGGCAGCTGCGCCTCTCATTTTATTCCCTTCCATTTGGATTTTAATCCCTTGATATTTTTTTCACCACTCCTCCTCTCCTACTTCATACCCTTACCAATTAATTACTCTCTTTTTTCTTTTTTAGTTTAGATTGCATGATTTAAGACATTCAAATACTAGCTCATCGTATACATAGGTTTAGGGTTTGTTTTTTATTTTATAAAACAATGAATTGATTACATTTGTTTGGTTGCAAAAGGGTCATGAATTAGTCAAATGGAAGGCTTTCCACTTTACACCAATGAGGACTTTTCTGGTTCAAACTTGAGTCCAGTAGCTTTCCTGGGAAAATATTGGTGACAAAGTTTGGTTACCAACTCCCTTTATAGACCATTGAAACATATGAACATGATGAGTGAGGGACAAAGACACACACGGTATGCAAATTTTCTACATTTATAGGCTTCTAAATGTGATATATTCCAAAAGAAAAAAAAAAATTGCACATGCAAACATTCTTTAAGTCAACAAACGAGTTCCATGGAGTTGTAAAATTCAATCCTTTCATTCCCATAATCTCTCTTTGTTTGTCAATAAAGGCATGCTGGTTTTTGTCTCCTAAATTTAGCAAAAGAAAAAAAAATCCATTCCCAATCTTCGGATAAGAACTTCAACATAATAATATGATAAACAATTTCTTCATTTTATTGTGCATAAACATTATTCTTTAGTACCAGCTCAGAGCACATGCCAATAAATTATTCCACCATCGAAAGAGAATAACAAAAAAAAAAAAAAAACAGAAGAGGCAGATAATTAATTGTATAGGCCAATAAAACAAAAATCCTTTTTCCAGTTTCCAAAGTTAAGTTAAAGGATGATACCTAAATTTATTTTACCACGTCTTTGTACTAAACAGTAAACATAATAATTTTATAGACATATGACTGAAACCAGTGCAAGCCCTGGGCCGGGGTAAGAGGGGCGCCCGTTCAGGGTCTATAATATTTTTCATAGTGTCTATTAATTTAGAATTACAAGATTTTGCATAATTATGGGTCCATTTTTTTTTATTTCGTCCTGGCCAAAAAATAAAGAACATAAATAGGTATTCATTTCTTTTATTTCGTTCCGGGTCAAAAAAAATACCCAGAGTCAGACTGACCGAAACCAAACCTTGTCTTGTTCAAGATTCTAGGAACTAAGTCCTCTGAATTTGTCATATAGTATGATTGCAAAATATTGTTAAACAAGGGACTATGACATCTTTATTTTAACTCTAAAATTCAATTATATCCAACAGCTTCTCACCTCAGGTTGAGTTTATAATGTTAACATGTTATAAATTTTTTAGGTCAACTTTTGGATTAAACTATTTGCGTTATGTTACAGATATTGAAACTATATCGATTATCAATGAGATTAACGGGATGAGAAGATGGATTTTTTTAAAAATAAAATTATATTTAAATTCTAACATTATAAAGAAAATGAATTTAATTAAGAAATCTGTTTGATAACCGAATTTGTTTAATCTATCAAGGGTTGGTAAAATGGAAACTTAATGCTACATATTTTACTTGGAAATCTGTGTCTAAACTACTAAATATCTATACTATTTTACTTGGAAATCTGTGTCTAAAATCTACTATATATCTATACTTCATGTGAAGGAAGATGTATGTGTTCAAATTTGCATTTTTCAATGCAATGGTATAATCTCAAGCCATTTTATTTGCTTGTCTTGTTTCAGGAAGGCATAAGACCCAAAACAGAGACAGAAACTCCCACTCTCTCAAACTGATTTGTCAAATAAGGGTTCAAAAGCAAAGATGTGAACTTTGACTATTGCTTTCATACTTTTCTTTTAAGGAAACAAATTCAAGTGAATTCCTCCCCCCCCCCCCCGGTAAATTCATCTAGGTAAGGTGGCTAAAAGATTAAAGAAGTAAAGCGACATGCAAATAATCATAGTACCAAAAGATCAGAGGTGTGGTTATTGGTTAAAGTTGAAAATGGCAAGTAGTCAGTTCCCGCAATTGATGCGATGCATGATTCTTCAGGCTAGCTCACAGTCATGCACTGGAATGAGTTCCAAACACTAACCAACCATGGAATGATATTAGAATTGAGCGAGCTATCGAGAGGCTTTTGGTATTTTCTGCTTTTGTCTAACCCCATTTATATTTAAAATATGAAAAAGAAAGAGCAACGTGAAAAGAGAGAAAATAGAAAACAACAGTTGCTGTTGCTGCTCCTTATAAGACTTGGTAGAAACCACTCATAAGCCCCATATTAATTTATCTTCTATTCCTCTCTCTTATTCTCAGTTCAGTTCAGTTCTTCTGAGGTTTCCATCTCTGAGCACATGGACAGTCAGAAAGGTCCTCTTTTTAGCTGGGCTTACTTCTGTCAAGGGAAGGTAAACAACACACATTCTTGCTGGTCCTGTTTTTCTTAGGTTTGATTATGTAAAATGGAGCCTTTTTTTCTTTAATATTGAGTTCTTGGCTAAAGTGCGAATTTGGTGTTGTAATTATGCAGACACTGGAAGAGCTTAGGTATTCTCTTTTTTATACTACTCTGGAGCTGGAAGAGACTAGGATGGCAGCTCAGGGGGAGCTGAGAAAGAGAGATGACCAGCTAATTCAACTCGAAGAGTTGCTAAGCAAGGCAATGAGAGAGAGAGATGAAGCACAGGAGAAATGTCGGAAACTTTTCCTTGAGAAACTCCTACTTCAGCAGCAGCAGCAGCAAGTTGCTCCTCTCTCTGGAGTTTCTGGCGTTGAGGATGAACGCAGAAGAGGAATTGACTCCAACAATGGGTTCTCCTCCTCTGACTGTGAGGGGAGCATTGTTTCATCTCCTGTTCAACAACCACAACTACCACCAGCACCACAATGTCAATCCATGGCAGAAACAACCGTAGAGCTAGTGCCTGATAAGCCATTGCCCGAAAAGGGAAAGCTTTTACAAGCAGTGATGAAAGCTGGTCCTCTCCTGCAAACCCTTCTTTTAGCAGGGTCACTGCCTCAATGGAGACACCCACCACCACCACTCGAGTCCTTTGAGATCCCACCGGTGACCATTCCTTCACCTCCACCACCCCCACAACTCCTCCACCAAGACTCCTTGATCAGCATTAACGCCTGCAACACTCTAAACACCTGTGGTAAAGTAATCAGGAAAAGGGGTCTTTATGATGCCTCTGATTCTCCTCCAGAAACCAAATGCCAACGATTAGTTCTTCATTGACTACCACCACAAACCAAGACTAGTCTAAAATGGTATTTACTAATTCCATTAAAATTTACCATTTCTAAACTCAATATAGGTTAGTCAGGGTGAAAATCAGACTATCAGGGAATGGTGACTGATTTCAGCATTTTTGTACATAGGGTTGTCAATTGTTTCAGTGAAGCAATTATCCAAATTCCTAGTTGAACTCTTTGGAGAGAGTCAAAGAGAGCTTTGTTTTCCGGTGAAGATTTTTTGCCCTTCTTTTTTTTCTCCCCTGAGATTGGTTTTTGCTCCAGGATGTGAAAGGGAGCTTTGAATTTGATATCTCCAAGAACTTGCAGTGGCATGTGAAAATTTAGTACTAGTAAGCGTGGGAGTGTTTGAGACTTGATAAATTAGTTTAAAATTAGATGCTGAAGCACAATGATCGGGTGTGGCCAACAGCCAGAAGGTTTAAGAGGGCGCTTGCTTGTCGGATTAGTGGATCCCACAAAATCGAATCAGGATCTGCTGCTTGCGTAAATGTTGTATGATCATAATTATATTTTTGTGGAGGGAAGCATCACTACTATTAGTATTTGTTATTTATGTAGCGTACGTCTTATGTTTCTCCAAATCTTCTATATTTAATGTCCTTTAAGGCTTAAAGCTTCTTTCTTTTATCCAGCTGCTCCCACTTGAACTTGTTTGTTGTCGTTTCATCTTAAAAGCAAAAATCATGATGGGTTTTCCATTTCCAACATTTTTCCATTCGCTAATACTTGTTAAACAAGTAATCAAGTTGTTAATGAGACCTTGAAATTTAATTAAATGCAAAAATTACCGACTAGACATGCTTCCACTTACACCCATCATGTCGAGGTCTAACTCCAAATAAACTTAAAAACACAATTTTTTTTTCTTTTAACAATAATGTGGGCTGAATGTCTTTTGTCTCTTAGTTCTAGCAAGATTGTTCTGGTGGGTATCATTGTTCAAGATTTGAGCCTCTCAAGCCCAATTAGAAAATGAAAAGAAAAACCCAGGTCCATCAAACTCAGGTTTGCAGCTTCTGTTAAACTCAGGGATTCCAAACAGTAAATTTATAGTTTCCGGCTCTTCTGTCTAAATCATGTTTTGTTTAATTGGTTGATATTAAAATATTAAGACTTTATAATTTTTGCCAAGAAAATTAGGTTTTAGGTGGATTTATGAGAATTAAAACAAAAAATGCTGTCTTTTTAGAGTGGGGGAGGGAGTAGAATAGTTCTCTATAAGGAAGAAGGTCAAAATTGTCACGTTTGTTTATTTTATTTGATCAGTGTTAATGTTCCGTTAGTATAAGAAAGTTTGAGATAATGAGATAAGCAAGGACGCTGAATAGACAGACAGATAAATAGACGTGGAAATGTTAAGGCTGCTGAATTTGTGACCCAGAAATTAGAGAACATTTTAGATGAAGTTGTTAGGAGAAGAAATGAAACCAATGTAAAGGAAGCTGTCAAAACAGGTTATTCAAAAACAGAAGCCGAGCTTCTTAAGGAAGATGTCACCGGTATCACATGCTGGTGTGACAGTTTTGTTCCAAAATGGAAACCCTGTTGTATCAAATGCTGGTGACTGCCGCGCAGTTGGGAGCAGGGATGGTGCTGCTGAAGCTCACACCTCTGATCACCGAAGGATGAAAGGAACAGAATTGAGACCTTTGGTGAGTTGGTTCTCAAATAAATCACTCCGAATTTTTCTTTGCACACAAATTTCATTCTTGATGTGCAACTGGGATGAACTTGATGTGAAGTCAGACTTGTGTGATATTTCCCCCACTAAGTTGGCATCGAAGACAGAATCATATTTTGTCTTTAGTCATCACCTACCTAAATGACCCCTTCATCAAATCTGACCTACAAATATCAAATGAGAAAAATACCAAATCGCCAATTTCTTATATATATATATATATATATATATATATATATATTTCTATATCACTCGTATTCCTAGAAATACCGCAGTCTTTAGTGGAAAAAGCAACTTGGGGGTCTTTGTTGGGTTGCATTATGTATTCATGTTCTTTGTTTGCAGCGCTCTAACTTCATTAATATCTGTCAAAATAAAAAATGCATGCAATGTGTTATGTTTATGAAAATCTCAGCTACAAATTTCTTCTTGTCTTCAAATCTCTTTTGAGAAAGGAGAAGAATATCACTTTTAGTGAATATATAGGGAATATAAATTGATGATGCTATGTAGTATCAGAGCTGTACCCCCGCCACAAGTGGTGTCAGAACAAGTTATTGGTGTAACAACAACAAGAATTCAAAGTCTAAACCAAGGCGAGCAAGCCAAGGTGCTTTGTTAAAGCGTCCAAGGTGATCAAAACCAAGTGTTCTCACCTAGCGATGAGGGCGTCTATAGATCAAGTGGGAGAGAATGTCACGGACTAAACTTTTGGGTCCATGTATATTAGCGCAAATGTTCACAAGAGTGGTTCTATTGTGCAAACTTGGGCTTGTTGGGCAGATGAATTGGCTCAATTCTTGGAAAATGCTTACGAGTCCGTGAATGATCAATTTCGAGGCGTCCGAGAGAAGCGACGAGGGTGTTACATGTTCGATGGGGGTAGATTTGTCAAGGCTCATGGATTCGGACTGAGACATGTGCGCGCAAATTTTTGTAGGATAATAATACAGAGTGTTGGGCTTGCCAAGAACCATCAGATCTGGCATGTTCCTTGGATTTTGATCAGAATTAATCTAGGTCGTCGATGTACTTTGATCTAGACCGTTGGATTTTGAGGGCCTCAACTATAAATAGAGAGCTCATCCCCTCATTTGTTATCATTTCATCAATTCCATTCTTTCAGAGTAATAAAACTCAGACATTTACTCTTACTCTCTCTGAGTTATTCGTTTCTAGCTTCCTGGCATTTTCGGCTTGTTCCCCTTTGTGTTGAAGCCTTTGTGGCTTGTGTTGCCTAACGTGAGGGCTAAGATAACCTTGAGAGTTGTTTATTTCCGAGTTCTTTTGAAGTTACAAAAGTGATTCAAGTCCTGGTGACTTAGAAAGTCCCCACAGTGCTTGTGCTTCTAAGATCCGTTCAACCTTGGAGGCTTGGATTAACTCAGTGGTGTTTTGCTTCCGCATTGTTGCCTAACTTGATATCCGTTCAACCCAGGTGGCTTGGATTAGCCCCAATTGAGTTTTGCTTTCGCATAGTTGCCTAACCTTGGCGGGTTTGTTCGTCGCTTAGTGAGTCTGAGACTCACAAGGACGTGGTTAAGGCTGACTTAGGCGCCATTTCGACTTGGAAATCGTCTAAATACCGCATGAATCAACTAGCAGATATCTAGCCCCGTGACAGTATAAATGGATTTATTTTTATGACAAGTACCCTAACACATTCATATTGAAAGAGAAAACTTATAAATTTAATCATTATTCATGTGAAAATCCTAAAACAGTGGTATACAACATTTAGAGAGCCCGAATTCTTTAAATTCACAACTGAATAAGATCTATTGAGTTATTGGACGAGTTCCACGATTTCCACGATTCAGATAAAATTATCGACAAGTACTTTTACTGTAGATTTTTTTGTGTGTTGTTCATCTACTTAATTTTTTTTTTAGATTTTCACATGTTTATTAAATTTGTAAAAGGTTGGAAACAAAAAATAGGAATATGTATTGAAGTTTTGTGGGTGTTAAATAAAGTTAAAAGAAGACAATAAATTAATAGAATGAAAAAGAATGATAAAACGAGTTTGATAATATCTAAAATAATAAAAGAAGAACAGTTCAAACAATTATAAAACAAGATGAAAGAAGAAATTTTTTGAAGATTCTTTTAGAAAAATGAAAATTGCAAATGTCACATATTCTTTCAAAAATTTCATTTTTTGATTTTTTTTTATATAACCATTAGTTTTCGATTTATAAATTGACTGATCAGGATTAGGTATTGCAGAGAGGTAAATGCAATTCCTCTCAATTCAGTTTACTCCATTCACAAATGCATGATTTAAACCCTGACTTTACTTAAAGAAATTTAGTGTGTCATCCCACTAAATCACTTATTGTTGGTATTTTTAGATTTTATATTACCAAAATGAAACATTACGCTACCAAATCGTTTAAGACTTAATAGAGTAATGACTAAAAATCAAATTTAAAGAGCTTAGCGATATACTTGTAATTTTTTACAGTTTAGTGATTAAACAAAATTAAAATTAATAACACAAAAGAACGAGCCAAACGATTTCGTTGGTAAAGAAATTGTTGGTATTCTTTGAGATCTCGAGTTCTAGCACGAGGAATATCTAAAGTATGAACATTCAATGTCAAATGATTAAGAGTTATCTTTGAATAGATATCAATTGTACTAACCCCAAATTAATATACAATAATAATAATAATAATAACACAAAAAAAAAACCCAACAATTACACTGCTTTCAATCTTATGCCCACTTAGTATTATTTTTGGAAAATGATTTTAGCGCCAAATTAACTTTTGAAATCAAATGTTAAAAATTAAAAAATTTTCATTTGAAAACTATTTTTACAGTCAAAATTATATTTTTAAATTTCATTTTGTTAGCTTACAATATATTTATTTTAAGATATAACTTTCATCAAGTTAAAACTTAAATTTATGTTAAAGATATAACTTTCATCAAGTTAAAACTTAAATTTAAGTTAAGATATATTTTAAATTATTTTAAAATTTTCATCTCATCATTTAATTTTATTTAGATAAAACTCATTTTAAATTTAAATATTTTCATAAAATAAAATATTTTTATAATTCTATTTTAATTTAAGTTTATAAAAAAGTTTATACATTTTAATTATATTAGGTTAGAGAATTTAAATTTATATATATTTTTAACTTATAAAATAAAAATTATATTTTTTTATTAATCTAAGGTGAATAAGATATTATGAGTTCAAAAATAACTCTTAATCATGTAATATTGAAAACTCACACTACTGACATTATAGTACTCAAACCTAAAATCTAAAGAACTAACAATAATTTATTTACCACCGAAATTATTTAATTAATGCATAAACATTTTATTTAAAATAATAATTTATTTTCTCCATATCATTTTAAAAAATAATATTATACAATTAAATTTTAAAATTACTTCTCAAAAACATTTTTTTTCCTCTAGCCCCCACCACCCAAACACCCTCCGTTCTCTAATTATTGTCGAAAAAAACCCCTACTATTTTACGGGAATGTCTCAGGAAAGGCGGGTTAATATACGGCTAATATACAGCATTACCGGATACATTAAAATGTATTTAATAAATTCGGTTTAGCGGTACCTATTATGTTGACAACTAATAATGTTTTAGGTAGAAAATATGAAAAACTATTAAAAAATTTGGTAACCGGTAAACTTTGGTTATCGGTAAGTATCTATCATTTTTATAAAAGTGTCCATACTTTTAACATATCAAGTAAATTTTACCGGTTTTGTCATAATGAATCTGGTTTTGTCATATTTTTACCTGTTATATTGTAAATTATCTGTCCTTTTTATAAAAGTGTTCATACTTATTTCACTGTGAAAATATATTTATTATTATCTTTAGTTAATATTGTTAAATTTAAAATCTAAATAATATTTTATAAAATATCAAAACAATCAAATAATTTTTTGTGTAAATGAAATTATTAAATTAATATTGTAGGTGGAAAACATGAAACACTATTAAAAAAATTGAAACATAAATTACATAACTTTCAAAAAAGTATATATCATTTTTATAAAAGTGTCCATACTTATTTCACTGTTGAAAACATTTTTATTATTATATTTGGTTAATATTGTTAAATTTAAATTCTAAATAATATTTTATAAAATATCAAAACAATCAAATAATATTTTGTGTAAATTAAATTATTAAATTAATATTGTAGGTGGAAAACATGAAACACTATTAAAAAAATTGAAACATAAATTACATAACTTTAAAAAAAGTATATATCATTTTTATAAAAGTGTCCATACTTATAAAAGTATGTCTAAGTCATGAAGAAATACTAAAAAATTGTGCTACCGGTTCGTGTCGATCCAAATTAAAAATGTGTCGATCCAAAACGATATAACAGGTAAAACTATGACAAAACCGGTCAAGCGCTACCGGATACATTTAAAGTGTCGGTACTTTAATATAAGGATCGACACTTCGTGAATTTAAAAGAGAAGCAGTTTTAAATCCTATAAAGTGTCGATACTTTTAAAAAATGTATCGATCCAAAACGATATACCAGGTAAAAATATGATAAAACCGGTAACAAAATGATAAAACCGGTAAAACGTTACCGGATATATTAAAAGTGTCGATACTTTATATAAGGATCGACACTTTGTGAATTTAAAAGAGAAGCAGTTATAGCGCCTATAATGTGTCGATACTTTAAAAAAATATATCGATCCACAACGATATAACAGGTAAAAATATGATAAAACCGGTATCAAAATGATAAAACCGGTAAAATGATACCGGATATATTGAAAGTGTCGATACTTTCGTAAGTACGTGTAATAAATTATCGACACTTTCAAAGAAATAGGTAATTATCCTTTCGAAAGTATCGACACCTGACATAAAAGTATCGACACTTTTGTATTTGTATCGATTAAATATAAATAACATATCCGATGAAAATATAAAGGCCATAGCTAAATATCCTCTGAAAAAATATAGAACGGACGAGTTTTTGAAATCGAAGCGTAATTGTTGCTGCATTTCAGAAGGCGTTTCTAAAGCGAAGTTTGTTTGTTTGTTGCTGCAGTCGAATCGAAAAGTATGTTGTCGAAACCCTAATTTTTTATTATTACAGTAATCGCGATAGGGTTTTTTATGTGTTGTTTGGGGTTTTGGAGTAAGGAAGCATTTGGGACCGATTGCAGGTAGAAATAGATATTCAAGGAAAAATATAAATGTCGATACTTTTATTAAATATTATAGGTAGAAAATGATATTATAGGTTGTATAAATGTGCCGACACATTTTGGTGTGGCCATTCAAATTCTTTTGAAGAAAACCGTTTTACCACAAGAGTAGTTATCTATATTTGTATATTGAATAAAGTGTATGTAACAAAATAATTTGATTTGCGTAAACTGATATATGAAGGAAAAATGGAGTCAATGGGTTGGAAAATTGTTGGTGGAGCAGATGACTTTGAAATTGAGGCCGAGACTCGAAAGCAACCAAAGGGTGGATATATGTACTTCTAGTAAGTATCAATGTCTTTTTGTTATTATTGTTGAAATGGTAATTGGATTAAAGTATCGATAAACTTTAAATTGATTACAAATTTTAAATGTTAACAGTATGGCCGAATGCAAAAGGATGAAGGGAGATGGCACACAGAGCGGTTCGGTATGTAAAATGAAATTGACATTGAGTAGTATTAGTATTTAGTGTTAATGTATTGATTAAGAAACGTTTATGTTTAATATTAGGTGAAAAAAGATGTGAGGTCCAAATGGAATTCAATGAGTGATGCTGAAAAGGAACCTTACATCACACAGTCAAGGAATGATAGTAAAGAATACAAAGAACGGAGGAAAGCACATGAAAATAAGGTATTCATTAAACTTGTAAATACGTTGATACAAAATATATAAGAACTATAACATTATATATTGTTAAAAAATGTAGGAAGTGTCGACAAGATGCAGCATTAAAAGGGTGAATTTATTAATTAAACACCTTAAGGAGAAGGGTCAGTTGAATGTGCTGGGAGAAATAGGTTTTGGATCGTTGATCGGAGTAAGGGATCGACCTATTCGGAGGGAATTGTGTCGATCCTTGATGGCACAATTTGACGTCAGTCAATGTATGGCTAAGTATGGTGATTATTCATTCCCTCTGGGGGTATCGACTGCTGCAGCCGTCTTGGGGGTACAAAACAAAGGCAAAAGTGTTATAGAAGTCTGTAGGAGTAAGAACTGGAAAGCACTTGCCTCCAAATATGGTTTGAATCATAAGGTGACATATGCTGAAGTTGAAGAGGATATCAAAAGTGGATCTTACTGGGGGGATGAGCTGAAGGCCCGAGTTCTATTGTACCTTGTCGGGATATTTCTTTGTCCAACGGGTGATACGTCAACGAACAAGGAATATATGAAGTTCATTTGCGATGAAGGCTTGAAGGGTGAATTCAATTGGGCTGAATATATCCATTCGAGATTGATTGAATCAATAATCACCTTTAAAAAGGGCAGCCAGAGATACCTCAAAGGGTGCATAGCAATCTTAGAGGTAAATGAGTTGAATCACTTTTTTGTGTTTTTATATAAAAATATAAATTTTATTATAAATGCAGGTTGCACTGTTCGATTTTTGGTCGGGCTGTGAGGCAGTGCCGGCTTATGAAAGAACCGGAGTGGCACACATCCGTGCATGGGGGAAGGAAGAGGTGGTTAGAGTGATGGTGAAGTTGAAGTTGGATAGAGGGAAGAAGCAAGAAATGGTAATAAATGTAATTAAATAATATTAAGAATATAATCAATGTCTTAATATTGTAATTTAATTTTGAAGGTTATTGGCAAGGATGTAGAGGAGGCAGTGGAGGCAGAGGAGAAGAAAGGAGGGATGGTTGTATTGGGGGATGACGGTGAGTGGGACGACGGTGAGGGAAAACATAGTAACTTCGACATTTTGATGTCTGAATTGGCTGATATCAAAAAAATCCAATTTGAAATCATGAAAAGACAATCAAGAGTCGAAGAGAAACTTGATCGAGTCGTAGAGAAACTCGAGAGAGTCGAAGATACACTTGAGAGGCATAAGGGGGTAGTGGAAGGAAAAATAGATGGAGTGGTGAAAGAAGTAGAGGTGTTGAGGGGTGAAGTGGTGAAAGAAGTTGGGGTGTTAAGGGGTGATATTAAGATGGTGACGGGAGAAAAATTTGAGGGAGTGGTGAAGGAGGTTGTGGATTTGAGGAGTGAACTTACGGGGGTGAAGGGGGTGGTTGATAAATACTCGGATGAAGGAGCTCAATTGAAGGGTGAAATAAAAGAGATGAAGAGCTATGTAGAAAAAAAGTACGATGAACTGAAAAAATATGAAGAAGAAAAGAGGGAGGAGGAAGAAGAAGAGATGGAAGAAATGAAGAGGAAGGAAGTCGATGTCATTTATACACCGGAGAGTGTTATAGCAGCAGTTTTGGATTCGGAATGTCCTGCACCCCAGAAGAAGAAGCAGAAGGTAAGTTTAATAAAAGAATACTTAATTTGATTTTTATTATGTTGTTGTGACAAAAATTCGTATGCAAAATTGTAGGTTGAAAAAGCGGATATTCCAAGCGGAATTGATGACATCGAAGCTGCAATTTGTGATTATTTATGGAATAGCGAGTTAGAATCGGGGTAAGTGAAATATATTGTTTTGTGAGTGATATTTAAATATTTCATGACAACATATTAATCCTAATGATTCATACAGATATTCTGTAATCTCAATGGGAAATCAATTCGCTACTGTATACGACGTTGCAACGTTGAAGCCTACGGAATGGGTTGGCGATGTGGTAAGTAGAAAGTAGAAAATGTTAAAACTTATTGAATATGTTCTGATTGTGTAATTAATTTTGTTAGGTTATCGATTTGCTCGCCTGGACCATATGCTACGATTCTCAAAAGTCACTCCGGAGGATTGGTTACCTTCCATACCTCTTAGTGGTGAGTTAAATTAATAAATATTGAAAAGTAGTGTTATAGACGGTAAATTAATAATGTTTGTTGCGTAATTACAACAACAGGCGTTGGATGCCAACAACAAAGAAAGTGTTGAGAGTATTTCTACCTTCTGGGGTGTCATATTGGATAACTATGTGAAATTCACCGACTGTGAGAAGGTAAGACACCATACCAATTGCAAATGATGTTTTCGGATATAGAATGTTGAATTTTGTCAAATTGGGTGTGAAATTTGTTGCAGATCATGATCACAATAAACTACCATAATTCACATTGGTATCTGTTGGTGTTGGATATGGTAGATCGTGTTGTAACAATATATGATAGTATGTTTACAACTGAAGCAGCTAAACAGAGAGTGAAGGATGCTAAGAGATTGGTATGTATGTATGTATGAAAGGACATTATGTAAATTATAATGCATAATTTTTTTGGTGCATAACTTCTTCTATTTTAATGCAGATTAAAATATTAGATTCTTATAATAAGAAACGCATTTGGGTTGAGTCCTGTGGATCTCTAGGAAAGTATCCCTTGAAAAATTTCAAATTTGTGGAGCATAAGAAGAATAAGCAATTGAATGGGTATGAGATGTTATCACAAATAGAAAGCTTAATTTATGCAGTATTCATCATAATTGACATGTGTGGTTTTCAAATTTTGTAACAGACATGATTGCGGCATGTATGTGATGATGTGGATGGAATCGATCGGTTCTACAGGGGCAACTGGTGATTTTGTAAGTGGATAGAAAAAATCGTTTGTGGTAAAATTGTTAAAAGTCGTAGATTGAATACTGTAGTTGACAATACTTAACGTTCTGACAATTTGAATATAGGTTGTTGGAGACTGTGATCGATCGCGAATATTAAACGATCTCGTAAGCCACAATCAAAATGAACAAAGACAGGAGATAACAAAAGCTGCAATATTACATAAGAATAACAAAAGGATGCAATGATGTAAATGTAGGGTTAATTTTGTATAAGATTTATAATTTTGTATACGATTTATATTTTTGTATGTGAATATAATTATGAATGAGATGAGAAAAGTTAGCAGTATGTTGTTGTACATGTTTCTTATACACATTAAGGGTCATGTTGATACTTTGAAGTAAAAGGCAAATTTACAATATGGCCAACAGGGTGCACCCATAAAGTGTCGATCCATATATAAAAAGTGTCAATCCCAAAAACATCGAAAACCAAAAGTATAATGTAATATGTAATTTTTCAATCTAACCGGTACAAGTCTACCGGTTTTATGAGAGAATATGTCTAAATAATGTGTCAACACTAATATAGTTTGTGTCGATATTTTTTTTCCAGAATGAATGGAAAACAGGGTGCACCCATAAAGTGACGATCCATATATAAAAAGTGTCGATCCCAAAATCATCGAACCCAAAAGTATAATGTAATATGTAATTTTTCAATCTAACCGGTGCAATTATACCAGTTTTATGAGAGAATATGTCTAAATAATGTGTCGACACTAATATAGTTTGTGTCGATATTTTTTTTCCAGAATGAATGGAAAACAGGGTGCACCCATAAAGTGTCGATCCATATATAAAAAGTGTCGATCCCAAAATCATCGAACCCAAAAGTATAATGTAATATGTAATTTTTCAATCTAACCGGTACAATTATACCGGTTTTATGAGATAATATGTATAAATAATGTGTCGACACTAATATAGTTTGTGTCGATATTTTTTTTCCAGAATGAATGGAAAACAGGGTGCACCCATAAAGTGTCGATCCATATATAAAAAGTGTCGATCCCAAAATCATCGAACCCAAAAGTATAATGTAATATGTAATTTTTCAATCTAACCGGTACAATTATACTGGTTTTATGAGATAATATGTATAAATAATGTGTCGACACTAATATAGTTTGTGTCGATATTTTTTTCCAGAATGAATGGAAAACAGGGTGCACCCATAAAGTGTCGATCCATATATAAAAAGTGTCGATCCCAAAATCATCGAACCCAAAAGTATAATGTAATATGTAATTTTTCAATCTAACCGATACAATTATACCGGTTTTATGAGATAATATGTCTAAATAATGTGTCGACACTAATATAGTTTGTATCGATATTTTTTTTCCAGAATGAATGGAAAACAGGGTGCACCCATAAAGTGTCGATCCATATATAAAAAGTGTCGATCCCAAAATCATCGAAAACCAAAAGTATAATGTAATATGTAATTTTTCAATCTAACCGGTACAATTATACCGGTTTTATGAGATAATATGTATAAATAATGTGTCGACACTAATATAGTTTGTGTCGATATTTTTTTCCAGAATGAATGGAAAACAGGGTGCACCCATAAAGTGTCGATCCATATATAAAAAGTGTCGATCCCAAAATCATCGAACCCAAAAGTATAATGTAATATGTAATTTTTCAATCTAATCGGTACAAGTATACCGATTTTATGAGAGAATATGTCTAAATAATGTGTCGACACGTTATAGTTTGTGTCGATACTAATTTAAATATCAAGTGTTTTTCCACCGTTTACGATATATAGTACTCTTAATCGAGAAACCCTAAACATAAAGGCAATCAGGCAGATCTTCCTCTTTCTTCTACCGTTATCATAAGTGACGATCAGATATTCAGGTAAATTTATCGATATTTTATGGGTTTGATTGATTTCTATATTGGAGTTTTTTTCCTGAATGTGTTTGTGTTCCATTGTAATAGGGGTAGCATCCAACCAAAATGGCTCCAAAACGTCAGCGTCAGAAGCGAGGTCTTTCTCAAAGCTCTTCTCAACCCAGTTCTTCTCAACCACCTCCTTCTGTAACAAACGATTCTTCTGAGGAAATCAGGTCCTTCGAAACTCTGAACTTTAGATCCGACATGGAGAAACAAAGATGGCAGACGAGTTTTAAAGTAAGGAAGATTCGTCCCGAACGTGTCATTGACCTGGGTTTCTTGTTTGATGATAAATATGCATTTAGTTTTAAATCCACATTTACATCTTGGGGTTGGCTTGAATTCCTTGGTGTAGAACCAAGATATTATCCCAACCTAGTTAGAGTCTTCTACAACAACGCTTCCTTACAGCACGAGCCTAATAAGACTAATATAATAGGAATTAATACACATGTCATGGGGAAGGATATATATATATCTCCAGAAACTATTGCGGAGGGTTTAGGTGTAGCGAATACAGGGGATTCAGATGAAAATGGTGTAGATTGGTCTACAATTAAACGGGTTACTAGAAATAGCCCAATTCACCTCGATGTAGAGTCGAGAGTGTTTCACAAAATGCTCACATGGTATATCCGGCCTAGTGGGGGAAAACATTCAACGCTTCGAGACAACGATTATTGGTGGATAGCAAAGTATAAATCCAAAACGGCTCCAAACATTGCAAAACTCATATTTAATACATGGTCAATTTTCGGGAGCATATTGATTCCCTTGTGAGTGGAATGCGATCCGATATTTCATCATTGCAACGTGAAGTCTCCATGTTGCGTAACAAATTACGTCAACGACATCAAACGAGTTAGGTAATTCATTATCTATGTTTCTTAACATTTACACGTTCTGAACTTTATTTTATTTTCTTTTAACAGATATGGACAACCAAGCGGTCGCAGAAGATGAAGCTGACGATGAAGATGACGATGATGATGACGATGAAGCTGGCGATGAAGATGATGACGATGATGATGATGATGATGAAGATGATGATCCAAACAAGTATATCATGTCTGCAACGCCGCCTTCAAGAAAACTTTTAATTTTTTGTCTCAATGGTGTCCTTGCCTACATCCCAAGACTGTCGGCAGGTTTTAATTCTATTCTTTTGTATCCATTATTTTAACATATAAGCGTAGAACTTTAATCTCATTTTCTTCATGTTGTAGATGTTGTCCTCAGAAGAGGATTATTTGAATTTATGCAATTTTGTGTCGACAATTTTGTTGTTGCCCTTTGGTCTTCAAAGATGAGGTTAGAACATGTTCGAGGCAATTGAATTACTGTAGTCAAAATCGTTAATATACATTTGAATGTTAACATTCAAACTTGATTACAATCTCAGGCATAACGTCGACCGTGTACTTGAGAAACTACCTGTATTTTACGAGCATTTTCTATTCGTGTGGGTAAGATGAATGTCATTACAGTTTGCTGACTTTTCGTTGTCTATGATTCCTACATATTTATGTTCGACTGTTTGTGAACAGGATCAAAAAAAATGCAAAACATACGATTCTGTTACCTACTGTAAAGATCTCAATGATGTTTGGAACGCGTGTCCAGATTTTAACGAGCTAAATACACTTTTGGTCGATGATTCAGCGGAAAAAATGATTTATAATCCGGTAAGTTGCATTTATGCAATATGTTTTTCCAGTTGAACAGGTGTTCAGACATTGATTATTTTAACATCTTATGTGTTTATATAGAAATACAATTACATATGTCCACATACCTTTGACGCTGCTTCCCATTCGAACGACAAAGCTCTAGGTATGACACAAATTTATTCATGCTTATGCGAATTTAATTTATTGTTAGTAAAATTGCACCTCATTAGTTTGATAATTGAAATTATTTATGTATGTCCTCAGAAAAAGGCGGAAACATACGAGAGTATTTGGAAAATTTGTTGAAGGCCTCTAATGTTCCGGACTTCGTTAGAAACAACTCTTTTTCATCGGATTAATTTTGTTTGTTGGTACATTATTTGAACATTCTTATGTATTTATATTTTTGTGTGATTATATTGTGTGTATATTTTCATTAATTATTCTATATTTGCTTCTATGTGTACATATACATTTGAGTGTCTATACTTTTTTAATATATTGTAAAGTATCTATCATTTTTATAAAAGTGTCTATACTTTTTCCACTGTGGAAAACATTAATTTAAGGTTATCTTTTGAGTGAGTTTTAAGATATTAATTTAGTAATTATAGGTGTCTAATGATTTATTTTTTACGTTACGGTATATATTATTATTAAATTAAAAATTCTTAATATTATTTTATAAAATATCAAAACAATCAACTAATTTTTTGTGCAAATGAAATTATTAAATTAATATTGTAGGTGGAAAACATGAAACATACTTAAAAAAAATTGAAACATAAATTACATATCTTTAAAAAAAGTATCGATCCTTTTTATAAAAAGTATGGACACTTTCAACATATTATAATAAAATAGGTAAATTTGCAATGCTATCGGTATAAATATACCGGTTTTATGCGCGAATAGGTCTACAACCTATATCGACACTTTTTAATCTTGTGTCGGTACTTTATGTCCAGATTGGAAGAAAAATGTGTCGATACATTGTTAAAAAGTGTCGACATTTACACATCGGAACCCATAATTATAATGTAATAGATAATTTTGTAATATAACCGGTATAAATATATCGGTTTTATGCGCGAATAGGTCTACAACCTATATCGACACTTTTTAATATTGTGTCGGTACTTTATGTCCATATTGGAAGAAAAATGTGTCGATACGATTTAAAAAAGTATCGACATTTACACATCGGAACCCAGATTTATAATGTAATAGATAATTTTGTAATATAACCGGTATAAATATACCGGTTTTATGAGCGAATAGGTCTACAACCTATATCGACACTTTATAATATTGTGTCGGTACTTTATGTCCAGATTGGAAGAAAAATGTGTCGATACCATTTAAAAAAGTGTCGGTAATTTTAAGTAACGCGGTTTTTCTTCCTTCATTCAAAATATTTATATGTACATACAATAGGAGTCATGTTGATACTTACGATATATTATATGGAGATCGTTGTCATTCCATTCCGTCTTCGAAAAAATCAGTTGATGTAGGCTGTGTGCTTGTACTCAAACTGAGCTTGACTTGAGGACATGTTAGTTTGTTATGCCCCTCACCGTTGCAGTACCCACATCGCCTAATTTTCTTCTCGACCTTGTTCTTCGGCACTTCTTTTCGCTTGCGTTGTTTTCGTTGAGGGTCACGAACATTGTTTACTACAATGCTCTGGTTGACTGAATGATTCAAACCAAACGAGTTTTCTAATTCTTCTATTAGTTTTTTCATCTCATCTCTTGCGGTTTTGAAAGACTCGTCTGTCTTTGATGCAATGTAGCATAACCTACTTGACGTTGAACGTAGAGCAGCGAACCTTGCCATTTGCATCACTTCTGGAGACACATTCAAATCAACATAGCTGGGTGCAGAAGCCTTCGCATCATTAGTCCACCTACTTTGAATCAAAGTCCCGGGCAAATATGTGTAGTCCAATTGCTTCAAAATGTGAAGTTGATGGCGACACGGAAGTCCAACGGTCTCGAATTTTTTGCAGGAGCAAATTAGAGTTTTCGTACGAGAATCAAAACTAATTTCAAATTTCCTATTTTTTTCTGCGTACTTTGACAAAATATAATGTTGACATTCATCTGATACATTCATCTGATAAGGACTTAATCTCTGCCTCAATCCGGTACAATGTCTCCCGTATAAGTTCATCTTGGAACACACGAAAAGATTCGCGGGTAAAAATCGCAGCGGCATGGCTTTCAAGGTCGACCAGTTTTGTGATCTGGAAGGGCTTCGTATGGGAACTTAAGTAATCCGCTTTCAACTCGTTCATACGCATTCTACTAATTCCATCTTCAATTGCACGAACAACATCTAAATATGTCTTCTTGTGTTTCAGTGCAATAGCTAGTGAAGCATTCATAGACTCGCACCTTTGTGTTGAGCGAATATTGGCAAAGAAATGACCGGTTAGATATGCTTGTGCCCATAAGTGTCGTGTATTTCCCTTCTCAATCACCCATGGATGCTTTTGGACGTTGAATTCTGAAACAATCGAACGCCATTGAATATCAAATTCCTTGGTTGTCCACCAGGAAGCCATGCATTTTGAGAATGCTGCTGTAAACTTTGGGTCACCAATGTTAGCTTGTGCATTGTGAGAAAGATGCCAAGAACATAATCTGTGCTTAGCATAAGGGATAACAGATTTGATAGCCCTCTGCATTGCCCTATCCCCATCGGTTACAACGGAAATAGGTGATTTATTCATCATGGCTTCTAAAAAATTCTGTAGCACCCACTCGAAAGATTGAGACGTCTCGTCAGCGATTATGGCAGTGGAAAACACAATTGTGTTATGGTGATGATTGACACCAACAATAGGCATAATTGGTCGACCATACAAATTATCTTTGTACGTTGTGTCGAACGCAATTACATCACCGAAGCATGTGTAATCCGATCTCGATGTAGAATCCGACCAAATAAGATTATACAATGCCCCCGATTCGTCTACCGAGTATGTCATAAAAAACCCGGGATCATCATGTTTCTTATAATCAAAGTAGGCAATAAGCGCATTCACATCCCCATCGACGATTTCCTTTGCTTTACCTCTTTGAAGTGCATTGTAGAGGTCTTTATGTGTAAATCCAACATTATGATAGCCCCCTGCCTGCTGCGTTAAATAGTTCATTACTTGTGACGTGCCAACACCGACCTCTTTCAATGTTGTTGCCTCATCGATATCAGCCTTACTTACAGCTCTATTAGAACGCATAAATGGTGTCATAGCAGATGTGCACAATGCATGATTATGTTTCTGATCAGACTTACTTATAACCCACTGATCGTTTGTATTTGTTGCTGTAACTACGACTCTAGCCTTACATCCTGTTCTTGTGACTGGCGTATGAGCACGTTGACGATCAACAGTATTGACTTTTGATACTCGAAACCCTTCTTTGGAACAACAAAATTCTTGTGTCTTCACATTCCCTTCCACGTCAAGCCGTGTTGTTCCCTTACGTGCACTAAACCCATGTTCCCGTGCGAATCCCTTGTAAAAGTGCCAAGCTTGATCACGTGAACAGAAGAGCTGACCAACCAATCTGTCAGATTCATCAACATTATGTACTTCATGGCATTCCTCGGTTGGCTTAACATTGTCTACATCAGTATTATCCATGGCAAAAATTTTGTTGTGCAAGTTCAGTGCTCCAGGAGTTGATGGAGATGTAAGCAAAGGTTCATTTTGAACATGTTTCAGTCGTGCTGCTTTCACTATGATGTGGCATTGGTAGTGGTAGTTAAAGGGTGGGTACAACATTAAATTCACAGTACATATTTAGGTATGTACAATAACTACAAGTATATATTATCATTAAATTTAGGTATGTACAATAACTACATATTTAGGTATGTTTGTTAACTACATATTTAGGTATATACATCTTTTGAGTGAGTTTTAAGATATTAATTTAGTAATTATAGGCGTCTAATGATTTATTTTTTACGTTACGGTATATAAACATATATATTACATATTTATTATTATCTTTGGTTAATGTTGTTAAATTTAAATTATAAATATTATTTTATAAAATATCAAAACAATCAAATAATTTTTTGTGTAAATGAAATTATTAAATTAATATTGTAGGTGGAAAACATGAAACACTGTTAAAAAATTGAAACATAAATTACATAACTTTTAAAAAAAGTATCGATCCTTTTTATAAAAAGTATGGACACTTTCAATATAATAGGTAAACATATGATGTAATAGGTAGCGCTTATATAATGTAATAGGTATCGTTTATATAATGTAATAGGTAGTGGTTATATTGTAAAGTATCTATCCTTTTTATAAAAGTGTCCATACTTTTTTCACTGTGGAAAACATTAATTTAAGGTTATCTTTTGAGTGAGTTTTAAGATATTAATTTAGTAATTATAGGCGTCTAATGATTTATTTTTTACGTTACGATATATATTATTATTAAATAAAAAATTTAAATATTATTTTATAAAATATCAAAACAATCAAATAATTTTTTGTGCAAATAAAATTATTAAATCAAATTACTTTATTCCAACCATGTGACAAGTGTGACAACTCCATCAACTCACAACTCAGCTTTGAACTCAATCAATATTGTCTTTTAGCTTGATGGTTCATAAAGCATGTTACTTGAACAGTATGAATCAATTATGCAATTTTCATGTTCAATTTAACATTGCATTTCAAATTCATTTCATATGTAATTGGAGTTTGAATTTAAATTTCAATTTGAGTTTGAATTTCAATATATACTTCGGCTCCACTATAAATATTAGCCCAAGCCAATATGCATGATAACATTGATTATTCCTAATTTCCATTGTTTTTTTCCAACGTTTAAACGCGAGGGAAATCCCGACCATTGTATTTTTTGGTCAACTTTAAAGCGTCAGAAACGTTTCGGGCGTATGATCTGGGTGGTAAACAAATAGCAACTAAAATCATAAGTCCGAAATGCTTCTGAGTACCACCCAAATCATAAGTCCGAAATACTTCCGATGCTCATCAAAATCCAAAGCTCATATGGTGCCAAGCAAAAGGAAATCAAAATTCAAATCTCATATGATGCCAAGCAAAAGGAAATCAAAATCTACAACTTGAGTTTGAACATTGATATGATATGTTCAGTTGTTATCATGTTGGGATTTTCTCGTTTTTGATTGCTTGGATAGTTGTTCTCTAGCTTCTTCAAGTGTCCTTAGCTTGTAATTTATAGCTTGGAATGTGTTTGATGTTGTATATATTATTATTAAATTAAAAACAATAAACATATATATTACATATTTATTATTATCTTTGGTTAATGTTGTTAAATTAAAAATTCTAAATAATATTTTATAAAATATCAAATAATCAAATAATTTTTTGTGCAAATGAAATTATTAAATTAATATTGTAGGTGGAAAACATGAAACACTATTAAAAAAATTTGAAACATAAATTACATAACTTTAAAATAAGTATCGATCATTTTTATAAAAAGTATGGACACTTTCAATATAATAGGTAAAAATATGATGTAATAGGTAGCGCTTATATAATGTAATGGGTATCATTTATATAATGTAATAGGTAGTGGTTATATTGTAAAGTGTCTATCCTTTTTATAAAAGTGTCCATACTTTTTTCATTGTGGAAAACATTAATTTAAGGTTATCTTTTGAGTGAGTTTTAAGATATTAATTTAGTAATTATAGGCGTCTAATGATTTATTTTTTACGTTACGATATATATTATTATTAAATTAAAAATTCTAAATAATATTTTATAAAATATCAAAAAATCAAATAATTTTTTGTGCAAATGAAATTATTAAATTAATATTGTAGGTGGAAAACATGAAACACTATTAAAAAAAATTGAAACATAAATTACATAACTTTAAAAGAAGTATCGATCCTTTTTATAAAAAGTATGGACACTTTCAATATAATAGGTAAAAATATGATGTAATAGGTAGCGCTTATATAATGTAATGGGTATCGTTTATATAATGTAATAGGTAGCGGTTATATTGTAAAGTGTCTATCCTTTTTATAAAAGTGTCCATACTTTTTTCACTGTGGAAAACATTAATTTAAGGTTATCTTTTGAGTGAGTTTTAAGATATTAATTTAGTAATTATAGGCGTCTAATGATTTATTTTTTACGTTACGATATATATTATTATTAAATTAAAAATTCTAAATAATATTTTATAAAATATCAAATAATCAAATAATTTTTTGTGCAAATGAAATTATTAAATTAATATTGTAGGTGGAAAACATGAAACACTATTAAAAAAAATTGAAACATAAATTACATAACTTTAAAAGAAGTATTGATCATTTTTATAAAAAGTATGGACACTTTCAATATAATAGGTAAAAATATGATGTAATAGGTAGCGCTTATATAATGTAATAGGTATCGTTTATATTATGTAATAGGTAGTGGTTATATTGTAAAGTGTCTATCCTTTTTATAAAAGTGTCCATACTTTTTTCACTGTGGAAAACATTAATTTAAGGTTATCTTTTGAGTGAGTTTTAAGATATTAATTTAGTAATTATAAGCGTCTAATAATTTATTTTTTACGTTACGATATATATTATTATTAAATTAAAAATTCTAAATAATATTTTATAAAATATCAAAAAATCAAATAATTTTTTGTGAAAATGAAATTATTAAATTAATATTGTAGGTGGAAAACATGAAACACTATTAAAAAAAATTGAAACATAAATTACATAACTTTAAAAGAAGTATCGATCCTTTTTATAAAAAGTATGAACACTTTCAATATAATATAATATAATAGGTAAATTTGTAATACTATCGGTATAAATATACCGGTTTACTTATAAAATAGGTAAATATAAGCGCTATCTATTACATTATATAAGCGCTACCTAGTATATTATTGTACTTTATAATATTTCCGGTTAAATAATATAACATAACCTGTATAAATTTTAACCGGTCACTTGTTTAACCGATCACGCCGTATATTAACCGTTTTTTAGGCGCCGCACCGCAGAACTAACCTATTTTACATTCAGCGTAAATCTGACGCCGCCTTCCAGGCTACTGCAACAGTTAAAAACAAACACTTCCTTTCTCTCAGTCTCACTCTCCCGTACTTGCCTTTTTATATATTACAAAAAACCCTAAACCGCCCTATCTGTGCCTTTTTTTTAAAGCAGTTATGGCAAGCAAAGAGCCCGATCACGAGCACAGAGAAGACGAAGAAACGCCCGCCGCCGATGATGAAGATACCGGAGCTCAAGTCGCCCCTATTGTCAAGCTAGAGGAAGTCGATGTCAGCACCGGAGAGGAAAACGAAGATGCCATCCTCGATCTGTCAGTGCTTTTCTTTTGTTTGTATTCTCGATTCGAATATTCGTAGATTTTTCTAGAGATCCGAATGATATGCATACACATAATTTTATTTACCAGGAAGTCGAAGCTGTATCGATTTGATAAAGAAGGGAATCAATGGAAAGAGAGAGGCGCTGGTACTGTGAAGCTGTTGAAGCACAAAGAGACTGGAAAAGTTCGTCTTGTTATGAGGCAATCTAAGATTCTCAAGATCTGTGCCAATCATCTGGGTATCTTCTCTTCCTCAATTCCCTTTCTGTTTTTTATTCTTATTTCTGAATTTCATAATTTGTATGCCAAAAAAAATTGTGCAGTGTTGCCGACGATGACGGTTCAGGAACATGCTGGGAATGATAAATCGTGCTTATGGCATGCTGCTGACTTTGCAGATGGTGAATTGAAAGACGAACTTTTCTGCATTCGCTTTGCATCCGTGGAAAGTAAGTATATTTTACTCTAAATCACTTCTCTAGTCTCTAGCATGCTAAATGAATTGAATGAATGTTGTTTCGATTCTTTTTTAAAGTTTAAACTACAATCTGGATCTGCACATCGGGGCATTTTAAGTCCACAGAATTTCATAGAATGGACTAGTTGTGCAGTGGTATTTTCTTCAAGTAGTTATTGATTGGCATTTTGTTTACTTGTTCTTTCAAAATTAAATTAATAGGAATTGAAGTTTTAATTTGTTTTTCGTTGTCTGAGCTGGTATTAGTTTCAAATAATTGTCTGGTAAAAATTGATTGTATTTTACTAATGTATATCATGAAGTTGCAAACAAGTCTCACACTTGAGTGTTGAGTACTATTCCAGACCTGTTTACTTAAATCGGGGAACTTGAAATTTCCACTGCTCAGACTTAGAAGGAAATTGGAAGCATTTTCACATGTTAACCATAGTGTTTTTCTTGGGTTTGATATTTACATTCTTTGAAAACAAATAAGATTGTATAAGGTTACATTTAACTTTTTTATTGATGACAAATAGCATTTAGATATGTACTCTAGGATGTCCAATTGAAGATATTTAAAATTAACTATTGTTGCCTGTGACTCGTCTTAATCATGCATGATTGAATACTTGAGCTGATCTTATAAGTCTTTTAGACATGATAAAATCAGTTATATATATGATTTGTCTCTTTTATCGATGTAATAACAATGCTTTAGAGTTCGATTTACAAAGAAAAATGTTTGATTGGAATTGTGAAAGTTGCCTTTATTGTTCCTTCGAGGAACAAGTGCTCAGAGAATATCAATTAGAGTTAATATAAATGAGTTTAGATTGTTGTTATAGAAGGCTGATGATGGGTTCTTTGAGATCTGGCTTCTTTTTCAATTTTATTGCAATGACCGTTTTGCTTTGAGGGAATAAAGCCGTTTGCTTTATACTGATTTTACTTTTGTCTTAAAATTAGATTGCAAAGCCTTCATGGAAATGTTCCAAGAGGTTGCTGAATCACAAAAATCTATAGATGAAAACAAAGATGCATCTGCTGCTGCGGAGTCGCTTGAGAAGTTGAGTGTTAAAGAAAAGAAAGCTGAGGAAAAAGCTGGAGAGGCTGTTGCTACGAAGGAAGAAAAGGAAACCGAAGTTGAGAATACAGGAAAACCAGATAATGAGAAGAAAGATGGGGAGCCAGCTTCCTCTACCTGAAAGGAGGTTGGGTTTTGTTTTCCATGCCATAGGCTTTTGACGAATGTGGTGAAATTAGACGCCTGTTGTCACCTCCCTGGCCATGTCTGGCATATTCCTGCAGGTGAAACTAAATGGGAGTTTATGGGTTGGAATGATCGAGGTCTTTTGTATACTTGGGCTTGGGTGGTTGTCGAGTGTTGGTTAAACCCCGAGTCATATGTCGGTCACATTTGCATGGTTATAGTTGCGTTTGGGTTTTTAGTGTCAAGGTGATTTCATTGGACTAGGGTTTCCTGGTAGTATTAGTATTTTAGTGTCAAAGTTCTTTTGCTGCTCAGCCCATGCATTGAAAGAATTCTTGTTATAGATTTTTTTTTGTGTGGGTGGGGGTAATATTTTGAATTTTGTGTTTGGGTGAAAAAGAATTTGGTATGCCAGAATTGGCTATAATTCAGTTGTGATAGCTTTAACAAAAACACCTATTTTTTTCTACGGTATTAAGAAATTATTGCATAATGGAAAAATCCTATTATGTTTAATTAAAGCAGCTATCTGTTGGTTGGTTTAAGTTAGACGGAGCCAGGAAAACAGGCTCGGGATTGACAGTGTGTGGTGGAGTATTACGTGATGTTAATGGATAGTGGGTCACGGGTTTTACCAAAAGCCGTAGGAATTTGCTCGGTTTTTGATATAGAGTTATGGGGAGTGTACGATGGATTACATTTAACCTGGGAATTGTGAAGGTATTACGTTTAACTTGGGTACGCAGTCTTATTATTGAATTAGATAGTAAAGATGCAATAGCACTGTGTTAATAACGCTATTACAATTTACAAGCAACAAATTTAGCTAATCTAGAACCTAGTATGGGAAACACACAATTAACAGACAGGACTAAGTAAAGCACTCCTTACACAAGTATAGGGTATCAGGGGCTAAAGGTTGTAGCTGCCACTGAACCTTCTTACCATTACTTAAAAGTTGACTCTACTGTTCGTTCCTATCTTGAAGTGCAGTCCCGGACATGTGAATTTCCAAAGCAACTTCCATAATAGCAACATTCGGGCATGCAAGGGAGACATAATAGGAAGAGATTTGCATGCTGTGATATAGTAGTTTGAGAATGGCCAAGGCAACGCCTCCAACTCAATTGAATGAAGGGTTAGGGGGACTGTAAAACACCAGAAGAAACCGTTTCTTAATGTGGTACCTGGAAAAGAAGGTGCTTCCATCTGACTCACCTCGGTCGGCGACTGGCCAGTCTCGCTAATGATTGCACTGTGGAAGGACTGAATCAAGGTGTAATAATATCTGGTTCGTCCAATAGCGGATTTAGGTCAATTGAATCAGACATCATTGAGCCCCTTGTATGTTTCCCACATTATATATGTCCCCATCATCCACAGCTTCTCTCCTCTACATTCTGTTGGTAGACCTGATTCCAATGACTAAGCCATTAAAGCATGAAAAAAGGGAACTCAGAACCAAATCATACTACTATGGCAAGATCAATTGTTCAATAGTAGTTCCGTCACCACTCACCATGTTGGCCTTTTGCGTGGTTAATTTACATCATCTATCTTAAGCTAAGTTTTCTTTCCCTTTTTTTTGTTTTAAACGGGCTAGATACAAAGTCTAAAATAACCTTGCTATTCCCAACATTATTGCCCAGGAAAAACCCTTAGGTGACTTTTTGGTTATCTGAAATCACTTGTAATTAGGGGGAATTAAAATCCAATTTTATTAAGGGAGAGAAAGTAAATTTCATCTATAATATGATGGAATTAAAATCATTTGGAGGAGGGAATGTGAAATTTGATCATACTACCCTCATCAATCTTTTGGTATTCGGGTCGGATTTTTTAAAAAAAATTTCGGGTTTGGGTCGGGGTCGGGTTTTTTTAAAAAAAATTCAAGATCGGGTCGGGTTTTTTTAAAAAACAATCGGGTTCAGGTCGGGGTTTTTAAGTTTGATATTCGGGTCGGGTCGAGTTGAGTTTAGGGTGAAAAATACCCGACCCGACCCAAAAAAAAATATATAATTTTACCTTATATATTCAGGAATAATTACAATAATACCCCTCTATATATAATTTTTTTCAATTAAGTCACTGTTTTTATTGAATAAAAATATTTTTTTTATTATTTTGGGTCGGGTTTCTAATTTATATATTCGGGTCGGGTCGGGTGAAAATTTATTTTGGTCGGATCGAGTCTCAAGTGGAGGTTCCCTTATTCTTGGGTCGGGTCGGGTGGACCAAAAACCTAACCCAACCCGACCCAAGACCATCCCTAATTGGGATAATTTTAACTTATGATGTTCATTAATATGATTTTTATAATTTATTGAAATGAATAATCAATCAATAAAATAAAAATTTAATATTTTTTAAATTTTTATAATATATTGATACATGTAAGTTATAAAACAAACTAAAATTAAATAAAAAAATAATAAGGGTAATTTTGTTATTTTACATTACTAAAATCAAATTCATCTGACATGTATATGAATCAAATAAAATATAAAATTATAATTTACTACAAACCAAACAAGTTTCAAATTTAGATTCTAATTCCTTCGTATTCTAATTCATTAACCGATTCTAATTTCCAGAAACATTCTAGCGACGCTACCTTACTTCTTTACATTCTGCGTAAACCTCACGCCGCCTTCCGGGCTGCAACAGTTCAAAATAAACATTTCTTACTCTCTCTCTCCCCCCTTTATAAAAACCCTAACAGCCTGATATATTCATTTTCTTATTCTTAATTGAAAGAAACAAACACGCTCCCCTCTCTCTAAAAAGTAGTTATGGCAAGCAAAGAACCCGATCACGAGCACAGAGAAGACGAAGATGCGCCCGCTGCCGAGGATGAAGATACCGGGGCTCAAGTCGCCCCTATTGTCAAGCTTGAGGAAGTGGCTGTTAGCACCGGCGAGGAAAACGAAGATGCCATCCTTGATCTGTAAGTATTTTTTCCGTTTATTTATATTTCCGATTCGAATATTCGTTGATTTATCTAGAGATCCTAATTATATGAATATCTTTAATTATATTTACTAGGAAATCGAAGCTGTATCGTTTTGATAAAGAAGGGAATCAATGGAAAGAGAGAGGCGCTGGTACTGTGAAGCTGTTGAAACACAAAGAGACGGGGAAAGTTCGCCTTGTTATGAGGCAATCTAAGACTCTCAAGATCTGCGCCAATCATCTAGGTATCTTCTTTTTCTTTATCTCTTCCTCAGTTATGTTTTTTATTTTTTTTCCGTTTTCTGATTCCCCCCCCCCCATAATTTTGCAGTGTTGCCGACGATGACAGTTCAGGAGCACGCTGGGAATGATAAATCCTGCTTATGGCACGCTTCTGACTTTTCGGATGGTGAATTGAAAGATGAACTTTTCTGTATTCGTTTTGCATCAGTGGAAAGTAAGTATATTTTGTTCTAAATCACTTTGCTACTTTGCTAAACGAAATTGAAATCATGTTATTTCAACTGATTTAATCTACGATATGGATCTGCACATCAGGGTTTGTAGTAAGTGAACAGAATTTCATAGAGTGGACTAGTGGGACATTGGTATTTTCTTCAAGTAGTTCGTGACTTGCATTTTAGTCAAGTATTCTTATCTTGATGAATGTTTGAAAGCTTGGTTGAGCACAATTAAAAGGTTCAAAAATTAAATTCAGAGTAACTGAAATTTTAGTTTTTGTTCTATCTGTATGAGTTGGTATCAGTCTCATTTGCTTTAAAATGATATAGTTTTAGTGTTTTACTAATTCATAGCATGAACTGGAAAACAACTTTCATACTTCAATTTGAGAGATACTATAGTCGTGTTTCCTTAAAAATTGCTGTGAATTTCAAATGTTTTCCCCAGTAGCGCATGTTTATTTATATGGAAATTGGAAACATTTTTGTGTGTTAACCATTGTGGTTTTATTGGGGTTGATATTGTTTGGAGAATCATTGAGATGTTACTCCGATAAGGTTATAATGAATTTTGTATTGAGGACCCATGCCATTTAAATAAGATTTGTACTCTAGGATATCCAATTGAATAATTTAAAATTAACTGTTGCTTCTTGTGAACTCAGAGTAACTGAAATTTTAGTTTTTGTTCGATCTGTATGAGTTGGTATCAGTCTCATTTGCTTTAAAATGATATAATTTTAGTGTTTTACTAATTCATAGCACGAACTGGCAAACAACTTTCATACTTCAATTTGAGTGATACTATAGTCCTGTTTCCTTAAAACTTGCTGTGAATTTCAAATGTTTTTCCCAGTAGCGCATGTTTATTTTTATGGAAATTGGAAGCATTTTTGCGTTTTAACCATTGTGGTTTTATTGGGTTTGATATTGTTTGGAGAATCATTGAGATGTTACTTCGATGAGGTTATATTGAATTTTACGTTGAGGACACATGCCATTTAAATAAGATTTGTACTCTAGGATATCCATTTGAATAATTTAAAATTAACTGTTGTTACTTGTGAACTCTTGCTCTAATGGATATGATTGAATCCTGAGTTGAATCTAAAAGTCTTTTAGCCATGAATCTAGAGAACTTGATATTCCATGAAAATGGAACTGTTTTGAGTGGCTTTTATTATTTCTTTTCCGGGGTAAGTGTTACAAAATATCAGTAGCAGGTAGCGGAAACAGAGATGGATTGAGATTGGTTATCATGGCTTGTTTTCTTTGTGATATGGCTTCTTTTTGGTTTTATTATGAAGTTTTGTTTTGAGGGAATTAAGCTTTTTGGTTTTTAATGATTTTCCTTTTTTTCCCCTTAAAATAGATTGCAAAACCTTTATGGAAATCTTCCAAGAAGTGGCTGAATCACAAAAATCGAAAGAGGAAAATGAAGATGCATCTGCAGCTGCCAAGTCACTTGAGAGGTTGAGCGTTGAAGAAAAGAAAGCTGAAGATAAAGTTGGAGAGGAGAAGGCTGTTGCTACAAAGGAAGAGAAGGAAACAGAAATTGATAATACAATTAAAGCAGATAGTGAGAAGAAAGACGGGGAGGCTACTTCCTCTACCTAAAAGGATCCGGCTGGGTTTGTTTTCCATGCTGTAGGCTTTTGGCGAATATGGAGAGATTTCTCAATCATCTGATTCTACGCATGTCTAGCGTATTCTTGGGAGTGAAAACATATTGGTTGAATGGTCGTGGTCCTTTGTGGCCTTACGTTTGGGTGTGTGTTGAGGGTTGGTCAAACCCTGAGTCATGTTTGCATGGTTAGAGTTGCGTTTGGAATTTGGATAGTGTGGAGGGCTCATGCAACTGGATTTTCCTGGTTAGAAATATCAGCGCGTCAAAGTTCAATTGCTGCTCAGTCCATGCATTGAATGAGCTATTGTTATAGACAAGTTTTTTTAAAAGTACTTTTATTGGATTTTTTTTTTATATTTTGTATCTCTGTATCTCAATATTTGGAAGTTTAGATGAGAAGGAAATATAATTCTGATAGCTATTATATTTCTACGGTATTAACAAATGACTGCATAAAGGAAAAAAAAATCCATTAGAGGTGTATAAAAAATTTGAATATCCAATTTTATGCAAAAAAAAAAAAAATATCCGAAATCGGATTTGGAAAAATCGGTTTTTTTAAACCGGATCGAATTTTTTTAACCGGTTATTTTAACCGGTTTGGGTTTAAAAAATTAGTCGTTAATATAGCCGTTGGGGGGTTTTGTGATTGTTTTTGACCGTTTTTTCTTAAAAAAATTACCATTTTACCACCCTAAACTAGGGTTGCACAGAAGTCGGATTTCAATCCGATCCGGATCGATTTTTATCCGATCCGGTTTTTTCCCATAGAAAAAAAACCGGTTTATAAAATAACCGGTTCGGTTTCTAATCGGTTTGGAGGGCCGGATATCCTAACCGGTGTAACCGGTTTCGGTTTTAAAAAAACCGGTTTTTTAAAAAAACCGGTTATAAAAAAATCGATTTTAATATTATTAAAATTACATCGTCATCAATTGCAACAAAGTTTACGATAATTGAAATACTTAAATACTTCCAAGTTTGATAAATTCAAATACTTAAAAACTTCCAAGTTCGATAAATTCAAATACTTAAAAACTTCAAGTTCGATAACTGAAACAAAGTTTACGATAATTGAAATAAAGTTTAAAAATAAACTACATTGCCATCTCTTCTTCATCATCTTCGCCTTCTTCGTTTGGATGAGATATTCCAAGTTCGACTTCTTCAATGTGTAAGTTTGTTTCCAAATCGGCATCAATTGCATTTTCTAGGGTGGTGATATGTTGCTTACGAGCCGCTCCATCCAAATAATCTTTTAAACAAATGCATACTTCCACCGACTCGGGACTTAGTCTTGATCTCCGTTGAGATATAACCCTGCCATTAACAGAAAAAGCGGATTCCGAAGCTACCGTAGAAACTTGGACGGTTAGTAAATCACGGGCCATGGCGGCTAGAATCGGAAATTGTGCTTCCTTTTCTTTCCACCAACCTAAAATATCCAAACTTTCAAACTCTTCAAATGTCATTTTTTATAAAAACTCGCATGACATGTAATTTCCCAACTCGCTACTTGGGTGGTAGTACGTGATCATTTGGATTGGGAATTTACAAGAGTGTTAAAAAGATTCAAATTTATGTTACTTGGACGTCTACTAGATGATTCCGCATTCATTCTCATTTGATCATGTATTACACTATTTGATCTGTATTTAGTTAAATAAATTGCAAACATGTCTCGAAAACATTTGTTAAAATAATTTATTTGGTTTTGGACAAAGTTAGGTTCATCATCGATTAGATTAAAAGCAAACGCAATTTGTTCAATTAGTGTTTCAACCCCGCCAACATTTAACGTTGGGTTTAAAGCGGCGGCACAAGTAAAAATGGGGGGAATCTCCTTAAAATATTTTAAAAGTTTTCCCTTCATTGCAAAGCCAATTTTTTGAAAAACTTCGGTTTCAAATTCAAAGTCATTTAGTCGGGTAGCCAACAAAAATATTTGATTAAGAACCAACGGGCTAGTAAGATAATAAACACCGGATAAAAAAGTTGTTGCATTTTTAAAAACCCCAAGCAAATCGGTTATTTTGGCTATAGTTTCCCAACTCGAATCCGGATATATGTTTGGGACATGACCCCTCTCGAAAAACCGATCGTGAAATGTTTGCAATGTTTCCCTTTGCCTTAAGGCAGTATGCATCATCATCCAAGTTGAGTTCCAACGAGTTGGACAATCCAAATTAGGACCCAAAGCTTTTTTATTAACGGACTTACAAAATCGTTTATAATCATTTAGTCTTTTGTTGTTGTTACAAAGAACCTATTTTATCATTGTTTTAAATTCTAATCTAATCGGCTCAATAACCTCCAAACCGGCTTGCACGGATAAATTAATTATGTGTGCAACGCAACGGGTATGAAAAAACGCACCGTCTAAAATCGGTGAAAGTAATATTTTCAATCTTGGAACCACGTTTGTATTATTCGATGCATTATCAAAGGATATAGAAAAAACTTTATTTTCTAATTTATAAAGACAAATTACCCTTTTTAAAAGTGTAAATAAATTAGCATCGGTATGCGGCTCACCGAATAATTCAAACGCGATTGTTCTTTTCATCATTTGCCAATTATCTTGATCTAACCAATGTGACGTAACGGCTAAAAAAGAATTTCTGGTATTATGAGGGGAACTCCAAACGTCACATGTAAGCGATACACCATAACAGTGTTCTTGGAATCCTAAAATCATTTTTTCCCTCGCCGTACGCCACATTTTTATAGCATCTCTTCTAAGGGTAGTACAACTTACTTGAGTATAACGTGGTTGATTAGTTGTTGAATTGTTGTCGTGAAATCTTCATCATCAAAGTGGTCGAACGACAGTGCTTTTGTAATCACGAACTTTGTAAACGCTTCTCGTAATTTTTCGTTGTCGTAAACAAAATCACCACCTTGCGGTGTAAGATTCGATTGACTAGGATCCGATTTTGAGCGAAGTGCCTTGCATGATTTTGTCAAATGGTTCTTCAACGTTGTGTTTCCTTCCGATGCAAGCAACTTTAGACAAAGTTTACAACGCGCCCTCCTCGAGCCATTTGACATCTCACATAAATCGTAGTGATCCCAAATATCTTTGTTTCGAGTGTGTTCGATCACTCTCACAACTTCAAGGTTTCCCCCGACGGAAGATTCAGCCGTGTTACTCATGATGAACAAAAAATTACAAAAATAAGATTTGAGAGATGTTTAGGTGTTGTGTAATAAGATTTGAGAAAGTTGTAATCAACCAAATACATTCCCAACCTATTTATACATGTTTAGGGTAGGGGTGCACAAAAAATCCGAATATCTGATTTTGCGAAAAAAATATCCGAAACCGGATTTGGGAAAAACCGGTTTTTTTTAACCGTATCGGATTTTTTTAAACCGGTTTTTTTACCAGATAAAAAACCGGTTTGAAAAAAAAAACTGGTTTTTATCCGAAAAAAAAAACCGGTCTGGGTTTAAAAAACTAGCCGTTGGGGGGGGGGTTTGTGACCGTTTTTGACCGTTTTTTCTTTAAAAAATTACCATTTTACCACCCTAAACATGTATAAATAGGTTGGGGATATATTTGGTTGATTACAACTTTCTCAAATCTTATTACACAACACCAAAACATCTCTCAAATCTTATTTTTGTAATTTTTTGTTCATCATGAGTAACACGGCTGAATCTTCCGTCGGGGGAAACCTTGAAGTTGTGAGAGTGATCGAACACACTCGAAACAAAGATATTTGGGATCACTACGATTTATGTGAGATGTCAAATGGCTCGAGGAGGGCGCGTTGTAAACTTTGTCTAAAGTTACTTGCACCGGAAGGAAACACAACGTTGAAGAACTATTTGACATAATCATGCAAGGCACTTCGCTCAAGATCGGATCCAAGTCAATCAAATCTTACACCGTGAGGTGGTGTTTTTGTTTACGACAACGAAAAATTACGAAAAGCGTTTACAAAGTTCGTGATTACAAAAGCATTGCCGTTCGACCACTTTGATGATGAAGATTTCACGGCAACAATTCAACAACTAATGCAACCACGTTATACTCAAGTAAGTCGTACTACCCTTAGAAGAGATGCTATAAAAATGTGGCGTACGGCGAGGGAAAAATGATTTTAGGATTCCAAGAACACTGTTATGGTGTGTCACTTACATGTGACGTTTGGAGTTCATCTCATAATACCAGAAAAATTTTTTAGCCGTTACGGCACATTGGTTAGATCAAGATAATTAGCAAATGATGAAAAGAACAATCGCGTTTGAATTATTCGGTGAGCCGCATACCGGTGCTAATTTATTTACACTTTTAAAAAGGGTAATTTGTCTTTATAAATTAGAAAATAAAGTTTTTTCTATATCCTTTGATAATACATCGAATAATACAAACGCGGTTCCAAAATTGAAAATATTACTTTTACCGATTTTAGACGGTGCGTTTTTTCATACCCGTTGCGTTGCACACATAATTAATTTATCCGTGCAAGCCGGTTTGGAGGTTATTGAGCCGATTAGATTAGAATTTAAAACAATGATAAAATCGATTCTTTGTAACAACAACAAAAGACTAAATGATTATAAACGATTTTGTAAGTCGGTTAATAAAAAGCTTTGGGTCCTAATTTGGATTGTCCAACTCGTTGGAACTCAACTTGGATGATGATGCATACCGCCTTAAGGCAAAGGGAAACATTTCAAACATTTCACGATCGGCTTTTCGAGAGGGGTCATGTCCCAAACATTTATCCGGATTCGAGTTGGGAAACTATAGCCAAAATAACCGATTTGCTTGGGGTTTTTAAAAATGCAACTACTTTTTTATCCGGTGTTTATTACCCTACTAGCCCGTTGGTTCTTAATCAAATATTTTTGTTGGCTACCCGACTAAATGACTTTGAATTTGAAATGAAGTTTTTCAAGAAATTGGCTTTGCAATGAAGGAAAAACTTTTAAAATATTTTAAGGAGATTCCCCCAATTTTTACTTGTGCCGCCGCTTTAAACCCAACGTTAAATGTTGGCGGGGTTGAAACACTAATTGAACAAATTACGTTTGCTTTTAATCTAACCGATGATGAACCCAACTTTGTCCAAAACCAAATAAATTATTTTAACAAATGTTTTCGAGACATGTTTGCAATTTATTTAACTAAATATGGATCAAGTAGTGTAATACACGATTAAATGAGAACGAATGTGGAATCATCTAGTAGACATCCAAGTAACATAAATTTGAATCTTTTTAACACTCTTGGAAATTCCCAATCCAAACGATCACGTACTACCACCCCAAGTAGTGAGTTGGAAAATTACATGTCATGCGATTTTCTATAAAAAATGACATTTGAAGAGTTTGAAAGTTTGGATATTTTGGTTTGGTGGAAAGAAAATGAAGCACAATTTCCGATTCTAGCCGCCATAGCCCGTGATTTACTAACCGTCCAAGCTTCTACGGTAGCTTCGGAATCCACTTTTTCTGTTAGTGGCAGGGTTATATCGCAACGGAGATCAAGACTAAGTCCCGAGTCTGTGGAAATATGCATTTGTTTGAAGGATTATTTGGATGGAGCGGCTCGGAAGCAACATATCACCATCCTAGAAGATGCAATTGATGCCGATTTGGAAGCAAACTTACACATTGAAGAAGTCGAACTTGAAATATCACCTCCAAACGAAGAAAGCGAAGATGATGAAGAAGAGATGGCAATGTAGTTTATTTTTAAACTTTATTTCAATTATCGAACTTGGAAGTTTTTAAGTATTTGAATTTATCGAACTTGAAAGTATTTAAGTATTTCAATTATCGTAAACTTTGTTGCAATTGATGACGATGTAATTTTAATAATATTATAATCGGTTTTAAAAAAAACCGATTTTTTTCAAACCGAAACCGGTTACACCGATTAGGATATCCGGCCCTCCAAACCGGTTAGAATCCGAACCGATTATTTTATAAACAGGTTTTTTGTCTATGGAAAAAAACCGGATCGATTTTTATCCGATCCGGATTAGATTAAAATCCGGCTTCTGTGCATGTCTACCCCACCATCACCTAAACAAAAAAATGTTAAAATTAAAGCAATTATCCTGGGTATAATCGTTTCTGCATGTAGGGCAGTAGATGAGGCACTTAGCATATCTTCGTAGACTTGGCAGCCAAACCGAAGGGGATTGAGTAAAGGCAAGTCGAATGACAAGCACTGGGAATGCATGACGCATCTGTGGAAGCAAAATGCCTTTGCCTTTACCTTTGGGCCATCTATGAAATTGACTTGAAGTGGGATGTACGATTGCAATTTGTAAGATCTTAATATCAACTTCTTCTATGTTATCTATAAGTTTGAGAGCTAATATAAGGAAACAATATGAATACTAACATTTGTATATTTCTGGGTAATTGTTTCTACAAGTTCCGTTTTGAAGTACAATAAGAGGCTGGACATACTCTAGTAGAAAACTTTTAATCATTGGGTGTTCCCCAAGATCTATGACGGAAAAATCCATCGAGTTTATTATTCATGTTTTCGGTATTTGAACCTTCAGATTCTTCAATCCATTCTTTCATTGGCTTATATATATAATTATTTTGTTACTTGTTCCCCCCACTTGTTTCACATATCCTAACATGGCAAAATGGAATTGTAAATCTATGTATATATAAACATTAGAAACGGAACAAATATGTGATCCCAAAAAGAAGTCGGAAGACTGATGGAGGTTAAATTAATGAATCACAAACCTTGTTTGTTATTTGTCATGGAAAAATCTTGTCAATAGATTATTCAATCTTTATCTCATCAAATCATCTTGCACGGTGACTGTTAATAAAATTCAGAATGTAATTGTGGATTAGTTGAATTTCTATAGGCAAAAATCTTATGGAAAGGTTGTTATCTTATTCCAGAGAAGAATGACTCAACTTTGTACCATTGAGATTGTTTCAAAATGAGAGTTATATATATATATATAGTAAGTACAATGTAGTATATATTTAAAGATAACTCTTAATCATTTAATATTGAATGTTCATACCTCAAACATTTGTGGTACTAAATTTCTTGGACCTCAAGGAATAACAATAATTATTTTACCACTAAAATCCCTTAGTTCGTGCAAAATGAGTGTTATAATTTATCTTTTGAATATTCATATCAATTATCTATTTTATTTTTATTTTGATTTGCTCCTTAAGATGCTATTGATTTTTTATCACATCACACTCATTCTATAACTCTCCTATTAATATTTTTATTTTTTAGTGTATTTTGATAAGAAATAAATTTGAAAAAATAAAATAAAAATATTATTTTCCATTCTCATGTGTAAAAATAAATCTATGAGTTTAGAAGCAAAATATAAGAAGTATTTGAGTTAGTTTAAAGTATATATTTTTAAAAATTTAAATTTGTTATTCTCAATTTTCAGTTTTATCAAGTAATAAAGGAAAAAGAAAATATAATTTTATTTTAGGTTTAATGCAAACAAAGTGTCCAAAGTATAACGAAAGTTAACTTTTGGTGCCTAAAGAATTTTTTGTTAAAAATATGTGCCTAACATTTCTAACGTTACACTTTTAGGTGTTTGGACTGTAACGCCGTTAGATTTAGTCGTTAAATGACACGTGTTACTTTTATAAAATTTTAATTTTTTATTTAAATAAAAAAATAATAATTATAAATCTTAGACACATATTTTTAACAAAATATTCTTTAGGCAGCTAAAGTTAACTTTTGGTATAGTTTGGACACTTATTTTTATATTAAGCCTTTATTTTATTTCTTTTATTATTCTATCTAATAATAGGAATATTTTATTATTTTCATATATCCTTAATTTGTTCTCCTTTTAATTTTATTTCTGTTGAAATATGTTTCGATATAACAAATTTTAAGGCAAAATATTTTTGGACTTGAATTGATTTTATTCAAAGTTTTCAAAAGGTTTCAAAAATAATTCAAAGTCCATTAAATTCATATTTGAGCAAAAATACTAAGAGGTACCGATACCCCTATAAATGGGTATTCATACCCTGGGTACCGATACCCCCTACCTGGGTATCCATACCCCTATGACTGCTCAAACACAGAATGCAAAAAGGGTACCGATACCCCTATGGGTATCCATACCTGGGTACCGATACCCCCTGCAACGGTATCCATATCCCCTGGCTACAACGGCTAGTTTAATTTGAATTTAACAAAGGTAGTACCGATATCCTTTGAAGGGGTATTGATACCCCCTGTTATGGGCAGCCTATTTTTGCAGAAAAATCATCCACAAACGGTTCCAAAACATCCCCAACTGCTCTAAAACATCTCCAACGGCTATATACGACTTCTAACTCATTTCAAGCTATAAATACAAGCTAAGGACACTTGAATAAGTAAGAGAACAACTATCCAAGCAATCAAACACAAGAGAAGAGTTTTTCATTCTTATTTCATATTTCTCTTGTAAATATTTTGTTCTTGTGAGTTCAATCTTGTAAACAACTACCTTAGAGAGGTTTTTTTGTTTACGTTTCTTATCCTTTGTAAAGAAGAAAGGTTCTAGCTAAGTCCGTGTAAAAGTTAGGGAAAGGTTATAGTTTAACTTGTGGAAAACTAGGGAGTTGTAAAGGTTATCTCTTTGTCCTCAAAAGAAAGAACAAATTAGTGAATTTGTTGGAAAATCCTTTGTGATGAGCTAAGGTAGTGGATGTAGACTTGGTTAAGAAGTCGAACCACTATAAATCGTTGTGCAAATTTTCTATTTTTCAATCTCCTTACTCCCTAAACACAAGAACCGTCTCGACCCCTCTTGGAGAACTCTTTCGGTTGTCGATTCGAGCTTCCGCAAAATCCTAACAATTGGTATCATAGCCTAACTCGTTAGAAGGCTTAACATCCTTGAGACGATCCTCGAAGAAGCTCTATCAATTCCCGATGCAACCGACAAAGAAATTGCTTCAACCTCCGGTGTTTATTACCTTGAAGATATACCTATTATGGATTCGAGACTGCTCAACAAGCCACCCTTCTTTTATGGAGCAAATTATGCTCATTGGAAGAATAAGATGATGCACTTTATTCAAGCCTATGATCTAGGAGCTTGGAACTCAATCATGAACATTTACTCCTCTCAACCCGGCAAGTACGACGATTGGAGCAAAGAAGAGCAGAAAAAGTTCCAACTTAATTCTAAGGCTATACATGTTCTCTTGTGTGCCTTAGGCCTAAATGAATATGGAAGAATATCATATTGTTCTATTGCTAAAGAGATTTGGGATAAGCTCTAAGTCACTCATGAAGGAACCGACGAAGTGAGAGAATCAAAGAAAAGTCTTCTCAACCATAGCTACAAGAATTTCAAGATGAAATCCGATGAAGACATCAAAGTTATGACGGATAGATTTTCTATGATTGTCAACGGTTTCAGGGGATTTTGAGAAATAATCCCTAATGAGAAGTTTGTAAGGAAGATGATCTACTCTCTTACAAGTTCGTGACAACTGAAGAAGACCGCCATCATCGAAGCTAGAGACCTAAAGTCTATCACTCTCGACGAGCTAATTGGTTCCCTTCTCACTCATGAGATGATGTTGAAGGAAGAGGAAAAATATGAAGAGAATAAAAACAAGAAGAAGAATGATGAAGGCATTGCCTTCAAATCCACCAATGAAAGCTATCAAGATTCAAGTGATGAGGTGGATGAAGACGATGATGAACAAGAAGAAGAGTCCCCTGGTGTGCTTTAATTGTCAAAAAAAGGGGCATGTCAAGTATGAATATCATCTTCTAAAGAAAAAGGGGAAGAAAGCCTTTGTTGCATCTTGGAGCGATGAAGATGATTCCAATGATGAAGATGAAGTAGTCAACCTATGCCTCATGGCCACTCAAGAAGAATTCGAGGTATCTTCTAACTCAAATGAATTTAATTCATTTACTTTTGATGAGTTACAAGATGCTTATAATAGGTTATATTTGGGATTTGAGACCATGAATTCCAAATATACGAAATTAATTTCAAAACTCAAAAATTGAAAATAAATCGATTTTGAAAGCTAGAGTTGATTTTGAAAATCAAAATGAAATTTTGAAAAATGATTTAGAGCTTTCAAAAGTCAAAATAAATGATTTAGAAAAGAAAAAATTTAAGTTAGGAGTTAAGCTTGAAAGCTTAACAAAAGAAAAAAATTAATTTCTAAAAACAACCTATTATGTTTAAAAAAGACAAAATGCTCACATGCCATTATCATGGTCATTCGGAGCATACTTTTTCTTTGAAGAAAGGAAAACGTTTTAAAATTAGGCAAGTATGGGTTCCGAAAAGAACAAGGGGCATTGAAACTGACGTCCAAGGATCCAAAGTAATTTGGATACCAAAATCAAAATAAATGTCTCTTGTAGGTGTGTAGGAGCAATGGTGATAAAAGTGAAGATATTCATATGCTCTAGCCACACATGAAAAAGGAATGGGTAACCTCTAAGCTTAAAGCTTTTGTTTTTGATTAATTTGTTGCTCATTTAAGTTTAAGCATGCATGAGTTTTGAGTTTAAATAATTACGTATTGTTTTTAATCTCATGTATGAAGAACATTTTAAAGTTTTAATAATTTTTCATATTTTTTATTTCATCATAATGTATTTTGGTCAAAATTGGTTTTAATGCAAATGATATATTTCTAACAATTGATATCAACTTTTCAAATATTTTGATTTTATAAATTTTAAATTTTTGACCTAAAATTAAATGTTTATGCATGTGATTTAAAATGCAAAAGATAATCTCTCTAACAATTGATATCAAAATTTTCAAATGCATAACATTTTTGGAAAAGCTTTATCCATATGCACTTAATTTCAACAATTGATATTGCATAAAGTATTTTAGACTTGGATATATTGAATTTCATGTGCTACTAACATGTTTGTTATTATTTGTTGAAATTCAATTTTGCTTAAGTGTCAAGTTCTTAAAGCTAAATTTTGTTTGAAATGCATTAATTGAGGGGGAGCTTTTGATTTTTCAAATAAATTTTAAATGTCAAATTTATCACTTACTCTCCAATGTTATTTTAGAACTTCAAAGATTGAATTATTTTTTATATAACAAAAAAGGGGAGAAGTATGATTTGAAAAATTCAATTTCTTAATGAAAAAGGGGAGCTTAACATTTTCATATATTTTCCAACAATTTGTAACAATTGGTATTTTTTTCATTAAACATTTTATTAAGGGGGAGTTTTGCCTAAAACGATTTTTCAAATGTTTTGTTATATCAAAAAGGGGGAGATTGTTGAAATATGTTTTGATATAACAAATTTTAAGGCAAAATGTTCTTGGACTTGAATTGAATTTATTCAAAGTTTTCAAAAGGTTTCAAAAATAATTCAAAGTCCATTAAATTCATATTTGAGCAAAAATACTAAGAGGTACCGATACCCCTATAAAAGGGTATCCATACCCTGGGTACCAATACCCCCTGCCTGGGTATCCATACCCCTATGACTGCTCAAACATAGAATGCAAAAAGGGTACTGATACCCCTATGGGTATCCATACCCGAGTACCAATACCCCCTGCAAGGGTATCCATACCCCCTAGCTACAACGGCTAATTTAATTTGAATTTAACAAATGTAGTATTGATACCCTTTGAAGAGGTACCGATACCCCCTGTTATGGGCAGCCTATTTTTGCAAAAAAATCATCCACAAACGGCTCCAAAACATCCCCAACTGCTATATACGACTTCTAACTCATTTCAAGCTATAAATACAAGCTAAGGACACTTGAAGAAGTAAGAGAACAACTATCCAAGCAATCAAACACAAGAGAAGAGTTTTTCATTCTTATTTCATCTTTTTCTTGTAAATATTTTGTTATTGTAAGCTCAATCTTGTAAACACCTACCTTAGAGAGGTTTTCTTGTTTACGTTTCTTATCCTTTGTAAATGAGAAAAGTTCTAGCTAAGCCCGTGTAAATGCTAGGGAAAGTTTCTAGTTTAACCCGTGAAAAACTAGGGAGTTGTAAATGTTATCTCTTTGTCCTCAAAAGAAAAAACAAACTAGTGAATTTGTTGGAAAATCCTTGGTGAAGAGCTAAGTTAGTGGATGTAGACTTGGTTGAGGAGTCGAACCACTATAAATCGATGTGCAAATTTTCTATCTTTCAATCTCCTTACTCCCTAAACACAAGAACCGTCCCGACCCCTCATGGCGAACTCTTTCGGTTGTCGATTCGAGCTTCCGCAAAATCCCAACAATTTCCATTCTATCAACAATTTTTTTTAAAATAGTCTGAAGTGGTTACAAAGTAATATTTGTTCATAAATCTTTGTTAACAGTTGTCAAATGTCAACCCACACACACCGTATAGATGCATATGCTCAAACCTAAGACTTCAAGGGTGAACAATACTCCCTTTAATGATTGAGACTTAAAAATAATCATCTAGTAATATGTATTAGTGATAAGCTAACATAAGATAAAACTGAATATACCATATGTATGTGAATGTATCGTAATCAAGGGAGGCCAACTTAAAATTTTTAAAAATGCATAGGTTTAAATTAAAAGTTTTAATTTTTTTTGAAGTGTTTAGTTTACTTTTTTCCCCAAAAAATTAGGGTCTAACTAAAATTTTTAAATTTTTGAGGGGTATAATGAGAATTTTTAAAAATTATGAGAGGGGGTTTAATTAAGAACATTCAAGAAATTTAAAATTTAATCTGAATTTCTAAAAAAAATTGAGGGGTCAAATTAAATTCTTTTAAAACTTTAAGGGTCTAAATTATAATTTTTTAAATTTTGATGGACCATTATACATGATTTTTATGTTCGGACCACATAACATTTTTCTAAAATGAAGTCTGAAATAAAATTATTGAAAAGTAAACTGGAATGGTTAATCCCTGGGGAAAAAATCTAAAACAAGAGGAAAAAAAGTAAAAAGGCAAGTTTTAAATTTACAGACAATAGAAGAAGATAATCAATGTTACAAGAAATGTGTGATGCTCATGAGGTGCTGTGACTTTTACTTTTAAAAAATAAAATATATTTCACGACCCTCCATTTATATCTTCGAGCACCATGCTTTTAATTGTGTATTTGTGGATTTTAAACGGATCAGCTTCCCTTGCATCTCACACTATTTATCACTTTCTTGGCCTTAATTTGCGGCGTATGTTTTAATTTCTAGGTTGCATACAGACTGATAAAAGCTATTTCAGGAAGGCCTACACATCCATCACAAATTAAGGTTTCAAAATACTCTAACAGGAGTAGAGATGAGCCCTGCAATTTTAGGTATAGTAAGACCAAATATAATACAAATCACAGATCAACGGAAATGAAAGGGTTGGGTCCTCGATGATTTACCAAAATTCAAATATAAAAAATATGGGTTTTTATACTATAATCGAATGGATTTAACTGCTATTTATCCATTTCAAAGACGGAATAAAACATGTTTCAGATTCAGAAGCAAATAATGTTTCCATGTCTGTTGCCAGCGGCATTGACCCTTTCATTGCAGTTTCACGACGGCGTTGAATGAAAAAAGTATCCCCGCCGTCCGCCATCAGTTTTTGAATTGATCTCTCATAAATCTCTTCATTATTATAACATCAATCATACAAATGGAAAATGTTCCCTTCCATCCTTCCAATTAATCGGGCCATTACTCTACTAGTATTAAAAAAACTCTAATTTTTGAATAATTGTTTTGTAATTTTATTTGGCTGAAAAAGGGTAATAATCAATAATAATAAAATTGAGGTAAGAAGAAATATGCGAGTTTGTTGACTTTGTTGCATGCTCCGTCTCTCTATATCTTTTTTCTGTTTGTTCCGTGGCAAATTAAGCAACAAAAGCATAAAAGAGATTGGTCCAAAGGCTCTTCCCCTTTTCTGTGCAAGTGGTTTCCTTTTTTAGCGCAGATCTTCTTCTTTTGACGCTACTTGTATTTTTCCTTTTCTTCTCGACTATTCAATTACGGAGTTGGAATGGGTTCTAGGAATTGAGATCGCATCCATTTTAGAGATTTGTCAAATGATATCTACCACATGTTCTGCCCTTCTCTACCGACTTGTTTGATTAACAGCACCAAATCAATTGCATTTTGGGTGAAACCGTTTCTTCTGGTTATCCATCTCCGTTCCAAAAAACTTCGTCTTTATTTTGCAACTAAAGCTTTTTGTTTTTTCGCGAGTAAATTAGTCCTAGAATGACGGAATGCATCGAAACACAGCTGGATGTCGTGTTCTCAAAGTTGGACAAATAATGGAATGATTAATACTCTTAATTTTCGTCTTTCAAGTCCGTCGACAACTCGGCTCACCCTAATAATGCGCGTGGTCTCACCTTCTCCCATGTTCACTTTGATATTTATTGAATGGAACAAATCATTTTACCTGTTGTGTAAATATACTCTACTGATATTGTTCAAGTATGGTGACCCTTATATTTTTATGTCCAAGTACCAATTATATTGTTATGTAGGTTGAATACTGATTATCACTGTTTCTCTGAACCCACTTTTCTTATACCTGATCCATCTCCAACTTCCAAGATGGCAAATTCTGCAGTAAGAAATTTATCTGTTCTTTCATTATCTTTTACCCTTTGTTTCATAGCAAGCTTTTTCCACTTCTGAATTTTCTTGCAGTTTGTGTATAATTTTCATATGCTTTTAGGCTAATAATCCTGGCTCAATTTCAATATCCACTTATCCATTATTTCATTGTTTATCAAAAATATACCACAGTTATAGCAGAAGCAGCATTTTTTCCGATGTAGAGAAATTTTCTAGAGTTTTTTTTTAATAACTTCCGAAAAATAACATTATCAATTGTGCAGTGAAGATATTATATGTTTCTTAACTTTGTTTTCTTCTCATTTTAGGGTCAATTAACTAAAAGTATGAAGAGACTAGAATCCAGAAAGTCACATTCATGGTGGTGGGATAGCCACATCAGCCCCAAGAATTCAAGGTGGCTAGCAGAAAATCTTGAGGGTAAGTTCCAAGTAAGGTGCTGCATGGTCCTCACTTTTGGAAATCATTTGCAAGTAAGGTGTAATTCTGGTGTTGTATATATTACCAATCCTACATGTCTAGCTTTTTTGAGGGGACTAGGCATCTCTTCTGCATCTTATAAAGAATTTTGTTTCTGAAATCAATAAACTTCTGGAAATGTCGAACAAGAAAATAACATTAAGATTGTTGACTACAGAAATGGATCGTCGCATCAAACAGATGCTGAAGCTGATTGAAGACGATGGAGATTCATTTGCTAAAAAAGCTGAGATGTATTATCAGAGGAGGCCAGAACTTATGTCCCACGTTGAGGAATTATACCGCATGTATCGCTCTTTGGCAGAGCGTTATGACAACCTGACAGGAGAATTGAGGAAGAATATTCCATCAGATCTCCAATCTCAGGGTTCCGACATCTCTGACATTGCCTCTGATCTACCCTCTATTTGGCCATCCTCGAACCAAAGGCCGAGTCATCGTAAATCTGGTCCACGAGCTGCTGGTTTTAGTGTCTTCCTTGGTTCTGGTGGGAATGACTCTGATGTGTACCAGAAAGAAGAGGACGAGTTCTCTACTCGAACAGATTCTGAAACCGAATCTGATGCTTCCTCAGTCAATAATTACTCAGTTTTATCAGGAAATGGAAGTGATCAAGGGGTGAGCAGGAAAATGGTTGAGTTGGAGATGGAGCTCCATGAAGTGAAACAGAAGCTACGGATGCTAGAGGAAGAAAGTACAGATGGTTCATTAAGAGGGGTAAAACATAATAATCCTGAACTTCTTTCTGGAATTAGGGAGTACGAGGAAAAGCTTGAAATTGCTAACAGAAAAATACATCTCACCGAAGAAAAAGTCACCCGGTTGAGGATCAAGCTCCAAAAATATAAACCACTAGAGGTAGCTGACTCAGAATCATCAGAAGAAGAAAGTGTCAAAACAGAGGAGGTTGAAGTAAATCCGGTATTGGATCTTGAAAATAAGAATGGTATGTGGGAGAAAGATAATAACCATGCAGCTGGAAAGATGCAGGCACTGGTGGAAGAATTAAGTATAACTAAAGAAATGCTCCAGGGTTCCGAGAAAGAAATTGCTAGTTTGAAACTGGAAAAGAAGCAATCTCATGAAAAAATTCAAAAGTTACAGGGTCAGCTTGATTCGGCCCAAAGAGATATAGTCACATGGAAATCCAAACTGAATACAGAGAAAAGAGAGGTCTCCAAGCTGCAGGATAGAATTGCTATGTTAAAGAATAGTTTATTAGACAGGGATCATGAGATCCGTGATTTAAAAATAGCTGTATCTGATGCCGAGCAGAAGATTTTTCCCGAAAAAGCTCATATCAAAGCTGAAATATCAAAATTGTTGGAGGGACGAATTTGTTTGGAAGAACAGCTCAGGGATTGGGAAGCACGTGGCCGGTCGTTGGAGGAGGACATCAGAAAAGCCGTGTATGAAAAAAGAGAATCAGAGGAGAGGCTTCGTGGTGAAATTGAGTATTTAAGACTGGAGGTTGCTGAGAGAAGTGATTGCGTTAAAGTTTTGAATGAAAAGCTTGCGACTTTAAAAGCAGAGAGGGATGACCTTGAAACTAAAATTGTATCTCTCAAAGCAGATATTAGTACTAGGGATAAACAGATTGATCAAATGGACAAGCATCTCCGCGAATTAAATGTGGAACACGTGAAGGTAGCTGCTAGTGCTGAAGGAGCATATAAATTGGTGGAGGAACTGCAATCAAAAGCTGAGGAACTAGAGGATGTTATTGAGAGGCAAAGAATCAAAATACTGGAGGGAGCAGAACAAAAGCGAGAAGCTATAAGGCAGCTTTGCTTCTCCCTCGAGCATTACCGAGATAGGTATCATTGGCTTCGTCAAGCATTTATGGGTCAAAAGAGAGTTCCAGTTTTGACAATATGAAATGGTGCTACGTAACACCATTTCACTTGATTGCTCGATTGTTTTGTTGAATGAGAGTTTAATGATAATACAGAAAACAGAAGTTGCATTTAAGACGGAAACTGATAGGTTTGCTCACAATGCTAGTTCCAAGAAGATGGTCTCTTATTATGCTCGAAATGTTGGGATCTGGTTGCATTTAGACAGAACATGACAGTTTTACGTTGTAACTTTTCATTGTCCAATATCCTTTCTAGTTTCCCAGGTCAATCAAGGGGTTCCTCGCTTATCATGCTCGCACATAAACCGTGGCTTCATGGATCTATGGTTCAACAGGAATAAGTCATGCCCTTTGTGTGATTTAAGCTTGATAGTCCTAGGTCTCAGTTCTGTCCCGTTTGTCCGTAACTCTCTTGATGTGAGTTTGCTGCCTTGTCAGTTGTCACGGTTATGCACCCGCATATTATCGAGTTCGATTCGGTATGTGTTGGTTTTTTTTGTATACTGCTTGTTGTATTATGTACTGAATCAAAATAATTAGTTGATATAATATATAGAGGTCGGAGAAATTTTTCATTAATTATTTATTAATTATATTTTTTGTATATACCCAAAGGAGTGGAATGGATCTTTTATCATTCTTTGTATCCGGTGAATGTGTGCATTTATATCTATCTTTAGATGGATATATTTGGGAGTGGAGTCATTACATCCACCATATTCTATGTTGGAATTCCATAAATTCTGTGAAGAAATATCCTCAACTGCAAAGCAGAAGGCTTCAACTAGCCCTATTCTGAAGTTAAAGCATTGGACCCTCCTGTCTCATCAGTAACATCATGTGATGTATACTTTATTGTTTGATCCTATAATTCTCATCCTATGGACCCTCCACCTGGCACATTTAGGCTCCATCTGCTTTGGGATTTTGCCAACATCACGATCCTGTCATACTCTTGGTTTCCTTCATCAAAAATCATGATTTCTACACGTAAATAGGGAGAAAAACACAGTAAACAAGACAGACACACTAGCTTGAAGCTGGCCTACCAATAACACCTTATAAAAAGGTTATGTTGGAGGGTCTTCGTCTCAAACAATTTTTGTTTGCTTACTCAATCCTCTTTAGTTAAGCCTTAGCTACCGCAATTGGCTCAGACTAATAGCTCTCTGTCAACCAACTCCACCTTTTCTAATTTTCTTTTTTACAGAGAGTTCATTTTCTGACTATGAGAAGATTATCATCTTCAAAAAGGGTAGTGGTGAACAATGGGGTTAAAGGGGAGATAGAGTGGGAGCTTAGGCCTGGGGGCATGCTTGTTCAAAAGAGGAACATGGGGGACGCTTCTTCTGCTCCTATGATCAAGATCAAAGTTTCTCATGGTTCTTACCACCATGATATAGCTCTGCCTGCTCAATCTACTTTTGGTAATCATTTCTGTATATTTTTCTTGCTTCATGACTGTCTTTGTTGAGGTTTTGTGGAAGATTAGCACAGTGGTTTTTGTTTCGAAAAGGGCATCAATACCAGCAGTTTGAATGTTGCTTTTTCTCTTTTTAGCAACATTTGATTTCCATTTTCAGTGTTTGACCAAAATGGTATGTTAACTCGAGGAAAATTTGATTCTTTCATCTTTGTTTCCACACATAAGCTTGTTGGCCTTGACATTTGCACAAAGTTACTGCTCTGCCTTCATGTGTGTGTGTTTTTCTATATTTCCTCTTCTTATAGTTTGGCTCAAATTGAAGGGGATCTGAAAATAGTTGTTGCACAAGAAACCGGTTTGGAGCCCAAGGAGCAGAGACTATTGTTCCAAGGGAAAGAAAAGGATGATGAAGAATGTTTGCATATGGTAGGAGTTAAAGACATGTCAAAGGTGGTACTTTTAGAGGACCCAGCTACCAAAGAGAGGAAGCTCGAGGAGATGAATAGAAACCAAACCGTTCTAAAAGCCTGTGAAGAGGCTGCTAAGGTTAGATCAGAGGTTGATAAACTCTCTGAGAAGGTTAGCATCCACTGAAAAGAGGGATTGGATTTTAGTTTTTCATGTTACAAACGTCAACACTTTTCAACCCACTGATCAAACTTTTGTAGGTTATTGCTTTGGAGGCAAGTGTTGGTGCAGGCACCAAGATCGCAGAAAACGAATTCCTTGTCTTGACCGAGTTGCTTATGGTACAATTGCTCCAATTAGATTCAATTGAGGCTGATGGAGAAGCCAAAGTCCAGAGGCGGGTTGAGGTTAGTCATTATCCGGTTATGCTTACTTCCTACTGAGACACATGTATGATCAAAAGTTTTTTTCTTTGCTGTAATCATAAATCCTTTTGGTACAAATAATTGTGCTTTGGTTCTTTTGTGCCATCGAGAAGAAGATGAAAAATGAGACCCCATTTGGCTCGGAAATGGAAACAGTTGGTTAGTTATGTCACGTGTCTACCTCCTTGTACTGGATCCAACCTGATAGTAAGAAAGATAAGAAGGAAAAAAAGTAGATTTTGTTGATTAAAATATTGAACAAAGAGGAGGTTGTCATTGATGAATCTGATTTCTTTTCAACCATTTTTCAGCTCGAATCACCTACTAGAAAACAATGGATTTTGGCACAGGTTCGTCGAGTGCAAGGAATAGTGGACAACCTAGACAAATTGAAGGCTAGAAACTCCAATCCTTTCAGCAGTAGTTGCAATGCGATGGCAGTGAGTAGCAAATGGGAGGCATTTGAGTCTGGGCTAGGAATAGGATCCCAAGCCCCCTTACCATCCTCTACAATAATAACTCAAGAATGGGAAGTATTTGATTAAGCTCAACTGAACATCTATCACATGGTAATGTACTATTAGTACACTTCATTTTGCTTTGGTTTTTGTAAATAGCTCTGCTATTGAAGTGCAGAGAAATGGACTCTTTATCTTTCGGCTGCGGCATGTTTTTACGACAGGTGTCTTAGTCTAGTTTTCTTCTCTAGGAATCTGTAATCAAGATGGAAGGTGAAGCAGGATATGCATAAAGAATCATCGACGATTCTTCAAGGCTAATATTATTTGTTTCTGCTCATTTTGCTTGTTGGCTTAGCTTTTTGGGAACCCTCTTCCACAACGAAATGCACACTCCATTAATTACAACTTAAAAAAGTTATTTTATATATGAGAATATAATAATCAATCGTGCCGTCAAAAACATCTAATTTTACCCCAAGTATAAAACACCAATGTATAAAAGCACCATTTACTGTGTATTCATGAGTCAAATTAGAAATTAACAATTCTTGTTAACGTGCCACGTCAATAATCTAACAAAAGTTAACGTCCTAATGATCAAAATATTATAACCCGTAAATATAAGTGACCAAATTGAAACTTTTTTAAAACTAATGACTAAAACAGAACAGACCTAAACAAAAGGTATCATCCTTATAGTTTACGCTGTTATAATCACAGCCGACTAGAGATAAAGGAGAAAGGTGAGAATTCAGTGCATCTTGATACCTTTGTGGGCATCCACGTCAAGGAGATCTGTCCAATCACAGCCGTCAATCTTAAGATAATGTACAGGGACAGCTCAATGAGGAAGTGAGCCGAGTGAAGAAAGAAATTGTGTTTGGTGGGCCATTAAAAGCTAGGGATGGCGCTTAATCCAGACCCGACGGGTTCCGACCCGAACGAATCTGATTTTTTTTAAATCTCATGTTTGAGTCGGGTTCGATATTTGGTGAAAAATACTCGACTCGACCTAAAAATTATATAATTTTACATTATATATTTAGGAATAATTACAATAATACCTCTCTATATATAATTTTTTTCAATTAAGTCACTGTTTTTATTGAATAAAAATAATTTTTTTATTATTTTGGGTCGGGTCGGATTTCTAAGTCATATATTCGGGTCAGGTCTGGTCTCGGGTGGAGGCTCCCTTGTTCTCGGATCGAGTCAGGTGGACCAAAAACCCGACCCATTCCCACCCAACTACCATTCTTTTATTCATTTTGCAAGGTCTCTTGTATTCATTTTAAGGGTAATAAAAGCCCATATTGTTAAACTTTTCCACATTTTCTTTGTTTGATAGATTGTTTTGGTTTTCTTTCTCATCTTCATTCATTCTTGTAGTAATTGGTTCATACGATGAACGATGGAGTCAAGCAAGGTTTGGATTTCACCATCAATGGAGCCTTCAAGTTTACAACCACCGGCTGAGTTGAGTTTGTCGCGCGACACCCACTTTGCTCTGCATGGCCAGATTTGGTTACTAGCTCTCGTCTTTATTTTTGTTCTCTTCTTCGCATTCATCGTGTTCCTTCCTCGCCTTAGACTGGGTAGAAGAAGCTTCAGATAACCCTGACATTTATACGGAGCAGATTGGATGACGATGAAGCGGAAGAGGAACACCAACACCAACATTCCAATGGAATCAACCACAGATTTTCTTTGTAACAAAGTGTTTTGCTTATTTTCTAAGATTGAATTGAAACCACCCCTTGACTAGCTTTCAACAAAATTGCTTAACTTGTGGCTGTGATTTTCTCTTCGTTTATTTTCCCTTGTCTGTCTTATTAATCAGTATCTTCTGGTAGACAAATATTTATAATCGATAATATGAATTGCAGACAATAACACAGAAAGGACAGCGAGCTCATCTGAGCAAAATTTTAAACCAATTACGACTTCCCAATACCATAATTTACCACAAACAAAACAGAAGGCGAATCTGAATATTAGTGGATAAGAATTGAACATGACGGCTACTAGCAAGCAGAAATTGCCCTCATATTCACGTCACAGTAAAGGCTTGATTAAGAATGTAGAGAATGATTTTAGTAAATTACGATTATATATACGATGAATGACTTCTCTTTACGGCTTATATTAGTCTCACGTGCATAAGGCTAATTTTGTTACCGTATTTTTATTTTAATCATTCAATTATTTTTTTTAATAAAATAATACTTAACATTACATTTCGTTATATATATATATATATATATATATTTGAATGTAACATTTCGTTTATATTTTAATTATCCGTTATTAGATTTGATTGTGGACTTAATAAAATGATGATGTGATATAATATATGATCTCTCAAATTTATATATTATATCGCTTTAATCTTGATTCAAAATAATTGAATAAATTTTTAATATTCTAAAATCTTAGACCTAGTCCAGCGGTTGCTCCCGAAACTACGAGTCTACGATGCATTTCTCATCAGGCAGGGTGAAGCCGCCTACGTAATTTAGTGATCCATCAGTTGTGTCTCTTCCCGATAACACTTATCCCACCTTCTAGAGGTCCTTATCAAATTGTAAAATTTCCTCCATAAAATTCATCGTTTTTAGGCCCTAGACCTAATTATCTGCCTCCAGATTCATCTTATTCTACTACCAATTCCAGTTTCCAGCCACCTTTTGATGGATACCCTAGCAAGCAGCCTGTGCAAGTTCACAAGCACCATCATCTTAAACCCCAGACAATATTATGGAGTGTTAGTGTACTAGCCGTTGGACTCAGTCTTTCACTTAATTAAATATTAATGTATTTTATTAAAGATTATGTTTTCGGTGAAAATTAAATAAGTTCTTTAATAGTATGAGATGATTACAAGGTGTGGTATATGTTCAAAATTCTTAATAAAAATTATTACCCTAAACTTTTCTATTTTATACATAATACCCCATAATTTATAATACCATAATTCACAAATCTTTAAACTCTAATTTCCTATTTGATTGACGGTAAAAGGGTGATCGGTAGTGAAATATGACGATTGATAGGTGAGTTTTGATGGCGAAATGATAATGGTGACCGTTAGAATAATGCGACAAGAAGTTTCCCATTGTATCTCGCTATCATTCACTTTGTATGTCTCTTCAGGAAAACTATCAACGACGTCGATAAAATCAACTAAAAAACTCGTCGACTGAAGAACTTTCCATTGCTTTTCCCTTCGCTGTTGCACTCTTCGAGAATGACTTCGGTCAACCAAAAAGTTCCCTAATATCAATATTGGAATGGAATTAGAGATTTAAGGAGGTTTTTTTATTTTAGAAAATTTTATTTAAAAAAATCAATTTTCAAAATTTTAGAAATGCAACATGTGTTAGAAAATATTTTTTTAACGATTGTGACAGAATATATACTAAAAATAATAATGTTTATAACCTTAAACATTTACAATAATAAAAAATATAATATAAGTAAAAATAATATAATATAATTTTTTTCCGAATAAGGACTAGCAAGGAATTCCACAATCCAGGTTAATGCAGTATATTGGTTACAGAAGGACATAAAGGTAATATCCTGTCATATAATATCTTAATTGTTCTAACGACTCATCAATTAAAAGATATTGTTTATTTGAATTTATTCAAAAATTATATTATTATGGATATTGTAACATTGATGATGATAATTAAGTTAAAATTTAATCGGTAATAATATGATAATAATTATTTATATATAATAAAAATATGTTAAGTATTAACCATGCTTAAATGAAATCAGATTCAATATATAAATCATTAAGGATATTTTAACCGGTCATTAAAATTGTTATTATTATCATTGATGATGAACAATAATATATTATTTTACCAATAAATAATGTTAATATTTGATTTATACAAAATCTATGATATAATTTAATAGATCCTTAAAATAATTATTTTCATCGTTCACTAAATTTTGTATACATTTTGATCTATCTATTATGTGAATACAACCATAACATTATCTTATATACATTTTAATTTATCTATTTTGTGAACAAATCATGAACTAGAGAAAAATTAAACAATAACTTTATTTTGTTTTCTATTTTAATCTATGTACAGTTTTCCCCTTCTTTTCAGTTCGTTCAACCATTTATTAATTCTTTCTTTTATTCCGTTGTGTAGAATCATTTCAAATGGACTATTCTCGACATGTTTATGATTTTCTCTTATTGGTAAGTCGTTCATCTATTTTTTTGTCTTTGTTGATAGGTGGCGACATTAATTTTAATGTTGGTTATGTCGATATTCTTTATTATCCTTCTATTTTTTTCTTATTTCTTATTTTCAAAAAGTTTGTCTGTAAGACACGTTTTTTTCTGCCTTTATGACATATTTTCTTTTACCTTTTAGCATGTTTTTCGACTGTTTGGTTGTTGTTTTCACTTATATTTTTTAAGGGTTGATTAGACATCGTCACGATTGATTAAGATGACGCTTATCTGTTATATTGTTGATCTTCCATGCTTTGGACTCTCGGATTGGATTTGGATACCTGTTATGTGTTCGTGGATAGCTTTTCACGTCGCTCGATTCTGATTTATTGTTTGTCGGTGGTCGTTTAGGAGTTTGATCCCCTTTTTTGGTTCGTTTGCCGATGCAATTAGATTTGTTTGTATCTATCTTTGTTCGAGTTTTCTTAGTTAGATTTTAATCTTTCCTTGTACGGTCCTTAAGTGGTCTTAAGTTGCTAGTTTTGTTTCAATGATTATAGGAAATTGTCCTAATTATGTACTTAATTTATGATTATGATTGTAAATATTTATTGTAATTTGGGATGTTTACTATTTCAAATAAAATTAGTGACTTCTTTCAAAAATAAATAAATAAAATTTTTACTAAGTAAATAGAATTTCATCTCTCTTCAATTTCATATCTAATTAATTTCATATGTCTATGAAAAAATTTGTGGAAATAAATTAGACACTAATTGTTGTGCTTTCCTTGTAAGTTTATCTATAGAAAGACAAGCAATTATTGCAAAGAATTGAGCAAAAGCACTGAAAGAATCCCACAAAGCTTTGGTGGATCCGTGGATGGTAAAAACCTTTGAACTATCGTTTTGACTACTTTTAAAGTGTTTATTATTTTTAATTGAAATAGATGGAACACATGGACCGTAAAGTGTTATGAGACTAGGACTTTATCTAACGATCTACATGACTTTAGACAATGAAAATCGAGTTAAAAGTTCAAGTCAACTTTAAAAAAGTGATAATAAAAATTCTTCAAAACACTAGATAATGTTTAAAAGAGCATAAACAAAATAAAAGAAGCAGAGAAAATGCACATGATACAACTTTTGAGTAAATATTTTGATTTCTTAATAGATGGATATATGATACATGTGAAGTTCTTATACTTGAGCAGGGCCGGTCCTAACATTTTAAGGGCCCTAGACAAAATAAAATATAAGGGCCCTAAAAAAAGGGTGCAAGCATGGTATAAAATATAACGGCCCCTAGTGTATAGTGGAGCGGACAGAAGCATGCCGTATTCAGAAACAGATTGGAAAATCAATGAAAATTGGAAAATAACTTGGGCCTCCTAACCTGGGCCCCCTCCGTTGAATCCCGTTGAAATGTCAGAAACAAGCATGATAAATCATAAGCTCGTTAAAATGATAAATCATAAGTGTGTGAAACACATGTATGTTATATCATAAGAATAGACCCCTCCAAATCTGGGCCCTAGGCGGTCGCCCCCCTCGCCTACCCTCAGGGCCGGGCCTGTACTTGAGTCCCCTACATTAAATGATCAAAAATGAATTATACCATAAAATTAATAGTTAGGATTAAAGCTCACTTACCATGAATCTTATGTTCACATTTGTCCAAGGGAATAGGTGATCCAGAATCGTATTGGGCCAATTTTGGTGGCTTTATTAAGCCCAATAAGTTGCAAAGAGCTTCTTCGACTGCTATATGTGCTTTGGTTATGGATCTTTGTGTATGGTCCATGAACTGCCACAATGCCTCATATGGTTTTCAACTGACCTTGCTATCGAGAAGTTATTTCCATGGAACAAAATACGTGTCTCGACATGAAACTCTGTTGTTGAAAAACTCGATCCGTCTAGATGTCTCAAACTTGCCTATCTTATGATTTTTTTTTTCACTTCCATCGGTGCTTGTTGTGACTTGCATCAATTCAAATCCTCCTTATCCTAATAAAAAGTATTGAGCATATTAACATGGAACATAGGTGAATCTTGGGTTTTGGTGGTAACTCAAGTTTGTAGGCCATTGTGCTTACACATTTTAAAACTTTAAACAACCTCTCGTACTGTTGTATAAGCCCATTGTGCTTGCTCATACGCAGGTGCGGATATATATAGAAAGTCATAAGGGCTCTTATCCCCCCCCCCCAAATTTTTGTTTAAAAGCATTTTAGGTCTTTATTAGGTTAGATTTAAGTAAAATTAGATTTTTGTTCCTTCTAATTTTTTTAAATTAAATACATAATAAATCTTTATTTTTTTGAATTTCGGTACCTTTATGTTCAAATATTGCATGACCAAGTGTAGTTTGACAAAGACTAAAGGGCTGTTTGTTTACTTCAGAATGATTAAATGTTGAATGATTCAAATGCTAAATTATTCAAATGCTGAATGATTCAGAGACTCTGTATGAATTAACTCAAAATATGACATACTGTTTGATAATGGCTCTGAATCATTTAAAATATACTTCTGTGCTGAATCATTCGGCACTGTTTTACTAAATCAGTCAACACTGAATCATTCAGAGGTGCGAAACAAACGCACTGAATGCTGAAAGGTTCAACATTCAACACTAAATGATTCTATTAAGAGACAAACAAACAACCCCTAAATCATCAACTTAAAACTCTATATCTTTCTAGTTTCAACCCACATTTACTTTTTAATATATAGCTTACTTACATTGTGTAGACAAGCCATGACTAAGTCATGTTGATCCTGTCAAGTCTGTGGAAACTTGTAAGCTACTAGATTAGGCCCCTCGTAATTGGCTACAACAGTTTCAGGTGTAAGTGATTGTTGTCTAGTCACTATCTCAAATGGATTATGATTTTTGCTTTAACAAAGCATTTACTCGTTCCATTTATCCCTTGTCTACGGATGCACGTTAGAGGAAAAGTTTAAGTTTGATCCTATCAACTTAAACATTTTAGTCTAAAACATGGCCGTCAACTGACTAATCCGATTGTTTACAATTGTCTTTGATACTGCCCAATATTTTATCACGTGTTTGAGAAAAACACGAGCTTCTTCCTAGATTGGACACTTAAGAGGCGTTTGGTTCGTTGGAATGTTTTTAAGAGAATTAGAATCTGTGAAGGAATTGGAATCTGAAGGAATTGAAATCTAAATCTAAAACATGTTCGGTTGGCAGGAAATTGAATTGGAATCCAATTCCATATTTTATTTGGTTCGCAGACATGTCAGATGAATTTGATTTCAGTAATGTAAAATGACAGAATTATCCTTCTTTTTTTTTACTTAATTTTAGTTTGTTTTATAACTTACATGTAACAATATATTATAAAATTTTTAAAAAATATTAAATTTTCATTTGATTGATTGTGTTAAATATATTTTGATATTTCGATATAACAAATTAAGTTAAATGAATTTTAAGATTTTGCAAATGATTTTCTAAAAGTATATTCAATTTAATTACTCGAATATCAAGCTATTACTCCAAGTCTTTCAAGATCAATTTTAAATCTTACTAAATGTGTAAATTTGTGTTTTATACTTAAACTATTTTTAAACAAATTTTTACAAAGTATTTTGAACCAAAATAAAGCCTAAAATCAAATTTTCAAGGGCATGCACCGATGCATCAATCCATGCATCGATGCATCAATTAATTTCTTGAACATCGAATGCATTTTATGCATCGATGCACATACCATGCATCGATGCACTCAGTGCATTTGATGCATCGATGCACTCAGTGCATTTGATGCATCGATGAACTCAGTGCATTTGATGCATCGATGCACAAGACCATGCATCGATGCACTCAGGCTTTTTCAAAACATCGAATGCATTTTATGCATCGATACACTCTTAGTGCACCGATGCACTGAGAGTCCAATGGTCAAAATATTTGAATTTTACACTGATGCACCTAGGGCATGCATCGATGCACAGACGCTCCCATCCACTTTCATTAATTGTTTTCACACTTAAACGGCTCTATTGACTCCACTAATCATCCCCAACGTTTAGAATCATTTGAAGGTGTATTTAAACAAGCTTAGAAGCCATTGATCAACAACAAGAAACTAGAATCAAGAGAGAATCAAAGAGAAAGCATCAAACCTCAATTTTGAGCATTTCAAGCCTATTTTTCATTCAATATTCATTTTGCTTTCAAGAACACTACTTGTACTCAATTGTATTCATTCTTGAGTTTTCTTTTCTTTATTCTAGAATTGTGCAAACAATCTACCTTGTGAGGATTTCCTTGTAAGTTTGCAAATTTGTATTGTTCTCTTTGGGAGAGAGTGTTCTCAAGAATTTGGGGTATAATTCTTGAGGGTTTGTAAGGTTACTCTTTGTCCTCAAAAGAAAGACAAATTAGTGAATTTGTGAAAAATCCTTAGTGTGGATAGCTAAGATAGTGGACGTAGACTTTAGTTGAGAAAGTCGAACCACTCTAAATCGATGTGCAATTACTTTCAATTTTCTGCAAAAGCTTCCACCAAATTTTTAATTGCCAATTCCGTCAATCGATTAACTCAACAATTGGTATCAGAGTCTAACTCATTTGAAGGTTTAATCGCCTCTTGAGTCGATTCGGGAAGAGTTACATCGATAATCAAAGTCATCAATGGCCTCCACTTCAAACTTCGACTCCGGTCTCGTTTCGATGCCCGTCAACAAGCCTTCTTTCTTCAATGGGGGCTAACTATATCTATTGGAAATATAAGATGATGTACTTCATTCAAGCAAGTGACATGGGAGCATGCAATGTTGTAGAAGACAGATATATCAAGCCTCTTACTCATCCAAGAATGTGGAGTGAAGGAGAGACAAGATTGTTCTAGCTCAACTCTAAAGTCATTCATATCATATTTTGTGCTCTTGGACCAGATGAATACGGAAGAGTTTCATCTTGTACAACCGCCAAAGAAATATGAGACAAGCTTCAAGTCACTCATGAAGGTACCAATGAGTTAAAAAAAAATCTAAAATTAGTATTCTAACGCATAGCTATGAAAATTTCAGGATGAAACCAAATGAAGATATCAAAGCTATGACAGATAGATTCTCAACGATTGTCAATGGTCTCAAATCATATGAAGAGATCATTTCAAATGAAAAGCTTGTGAGGAAGTTAGTTTACTCCTTTCCAAAATCATGGCAATCAAAGAAGACAACAATCATTGAGTCTAAGGACCTAACGTCCTTAACTCTTGAAGAACTAATTGGTTCCCTCCTCATTCATGAAATGATGCTTGAAGATGAGGTGGACCTCGATAAGATTGACGAGACACCAAAGGAGAATGAGAAGAAGAAAAATATTGGAGTTGCTCTCAAATCCACAAAAGATGAGAGTGATTCGAATGAAGATGATGATGACGAGGAAATGTCATTGTTTGCCAAACGGTTCAGAAAAATGATGAGACCTTACTGAGGAAGAAAATTCAAACGAAATGAAGGCCTCAAAAATGAACCAAAAGAGAAAGACCCCGATCATTTGCTATGAATGCAAAAAGCCGGGGTATGTTAAATATGATTGCCCATAATTGAAGAGAAAGGGTCAATCAAAGAATAAGCACAAGGCTCATGTGGCTATATGGAGCGATGAAGAAGGTTCCGATGAAGAGGAATAAGAAGTAGCAAACTTGTGCTTGATGGCATTTGGGGAAGATTCTAAGGTAACCTCTAACTCATCTGATTTTGATGATTTATCCTATGATGAGCTATTAGAGGAATATAATGGGTTGGCTTAGGATTATGAGAAATTGTTTTTAAAATATAAAAATGATGTTTCAAAATTGAAAAATGAAAATAAACTCATATCCAAAACCAACAACGATCTTGAAAGTAAAATCAAAGATTTGCAAATCAAACTAGAAGAGATTGAAAAGAAAATTTTGGATTTGCAAAATTTACTTTCAAAGGTCAATGATGATCATCAAAAGAAAATTGATGATCTTAAAACTTCTTTTGATAAAGTTGGAACAAAACGTTTTGAAAAAGAAGAAAATTCAAAATCTAACTTTGTTAGAAAAGGTTTTAAAAACTACAATCATAGAGGTCCCCAAAGAACCTCTAATGGAAAATTGTTAGAAGTATGTGGGTTCCTAAAGAACTCATTACTGCTAAAGATAAAGATATCCTACACAAATGGATACCTAAGGGGACTAGGATTTTGGAAACTAATGAATATGGACCCAAAAGAATTTGGGTACCAAAAATCAAAAATCAATCTATGTTTGTAGGGAAATGAGCATTGCTACAAGGCACGGGAAACAAATTCAAATTCATGGTACCTTGATAGTGGATGCTCGAGACATATGACCAGGGACAAAAACTGGTTCATAGAGCTTAACGCTAAAAATGGAGGAGAAGTGACTTTTGGTGATAATTCAAAAGGTCACATTGAAGGTATATGTACAATAGGTAATACCTCTTCCATACAAATTAAAAATGTTTTATATGTGAATGGATTAAAGCATAATCTTTTGAGTATTAGTCAATTTTGTGATAAAGGATTCAATGTCATGTTTGAAACTAATGGTTGTAAAGTTATTGACATTGCATCTAATCGGATTATGCTTGTTGGTCATAGAATAGAAAACATTTACATGGTGCATTTAGATTCTATTAATGTGACTAATTTATACCTAGTTGCTAAGGATGAGCATGATAGTTGGTTATGGCATAGGAGACTAGGACATGCTAGTATGAGTGTTTTGCAATGACTAATTCAATGTGATTTAGTTCGAGGGTTGCCTAAACTAAAATTTGATAATGATAAAATTTGTGATGCTTGTGCTAAAGGAAAACAAAAGCGAGTTTCTTTTAAATCCATTAATGATGTATCAACTAGTAGAGTATTACAATTGATCCATATAGATCTTTTTGGGCCAACTAGGACTACTAGCTTAGGTGGAAAACAATATGCATTTGTCTTGGTAGATGACTATTCTAGATACACTTGGGTTCTATTCTTAATTACTAAAGATGAAGCATTAGAAAAATTCATCACATTTTCAAAAGTAATCCAAAAAAAAAGGTTACTCTATAACTAGTGTGAGGAGTGATCATGGAACTGAATTTGAAAATCTTGGATTTACTGATTTTTGTAATTCTAATGGTATTAGCCATAATTTTTCAGCACCTAGAACCCCTCAACAAAATGAAGTTGTTGAGAGGAAAAATCGAACTTTAGAAGAAATGGCTAGAACTATGCTTTGTGAAAACAATTTGCCAAAATATTTTTGGGCGGAAGCCACAAATACCGCTTGTTATGTTATTAATCGAGTAATGATTAGACATATTTTAAAGAAAACTCCATATGAACTTTTCAAAAATAAAAAGCCTAATATTAGTTATTTTCATCCTTTTGGATGTAAGTGTTTTGTTTTAAACAACGGTAAAGACAATCTTGACAAATTTGATGCGAAAAGTGATAAATGAATTTTTCTGGGTTATTCCTTAAATTCTAAAGCTTATCGAGTATTTAATAAAAGAATTTTGGTTGTAGAAGAGTTTATACATGTTGTTTTCGATGATAACCTCCTTCCAAGGAAGAATTCTTGTGTGAATGATGATGTAGGTGTTATAAATACAAATGACGTTAGACATGACGTTGGAGAACCATCATCAAAGGAAGAAACAAAAAATGAGGAAACTCATGATCCTCTCGAGAATCCAACCATTGAAGAAAGGGAAGTCTCTTACCCAAGGGAATACAACTATGTCAAGGATGGTGAGATTATAGGTGATCCATCCAAAGGGGTAACAACTCGATCTTCTCTTAGAAATATTTGTAATTATGTTGCATTTATCTCATGCATAGAGCCTAAGAATATTAAAGAAGCATTAACTGATGAACATTGGATTATGGTTATGCAAGAAGAGTTAAATCAACTTGAGAGAAGTAAAGTATGGACATTAGTTGAAAGGCCGAGTAATAAATCTACTGTAGGTACTAGATGGGTATTTAGGAATAAGCTTGATGAGAGTGGTAATATAGTGAGAAACAAGGCTAGACTTGTTTCTCAAGGGTATACTCAAGAAGAGGGCATAGACTTTGATGAAACATACGCTCCCGTAGCTAGGATGGAAGCAATTAGAATGTTATTAGCATTTGCATGTTTTCATGAATTTAAATTATAACAAATGGATGTTAAAAGTGCATTTTTAAATGGTTTTATAAAAGAAGAAGTGTATGTGGAACAACCTCCAGGTTTTGAAGATTCAAAATTTTTGGATCATGTTCTTAAATTGACAAAAGCGCTTTATGGTTTAAAACAAGCTCCTAGAACTTGGTATGAAAGATTGTCAAACTTTTTAATTGAAAAAGGTTTTTAAAAATGGAAGGTTGACACTACATTGTTTTTAAAGCATAAAGGTAAAGATTTATTAGTATTTTAAATTTATGTTGATGATATAATATTTGATTCTACTAATGATGTTCTTTGCCAAGAATTTTCTAAGCTAATGCAAAGTGAGTTTGAGATGAGCATGATAGGGGAACACTCATTTTTCTTGGGACTCCAAATCAAGCAAAGAAAAGATGGCATCTTCATCAATCAAACTAAGTACGTCAAAGATATGCTCAAGAAGTTTGGACTAGAAAATGGCAAACCTCATGACACTCCAATGAGCTCTTCAACAAAGCTAGACTTAGATGAAGGACGTAAATGTGTAGATGTTAAATTATATAGGTCAATGATTGGATTTTTACTTTATCTAACTGCAAGTAGACCGGACATTATGTTTAGTGTTTGCTTATGTGCTAGATTTCAATCATGCCCTAAGGAATCACATTTACTAGCTGTAAAGAGAATCTTTAGATACCTTAAGGACACTCCTAGTTTAGGACTTTGGTATCCTAGAGACTCTAGCTTTAGCTTGCATGCCTTTTCTGATGCGGACTATGGAGGATGCAAATTAGATAGGAAAAGCACATCCGGTACTTGCCATTTCCTTGGAAATATGCTAATTTTTTGGTTTTCAAAGAAACAAAATTGTGTCGCGTTATCTACCACTGAAGCGGAATATATTTCAGCCGGTAGTTGTTGTGCACAAGTTTTATGGATGAAGCAACAACTTTTTGATTATAGAATTGAAGTAGGCACCATTCCTATCAAGTGTGACAATACTAGTGCTATTTGTCTCACTAAAAATCCCATCCAACACTCTAGAACTAAGCATATTGAAATTAGACATCACTTCATTAGAGACCATGTAGCTAAGGAAGATGTAGTTCTAGAATTTTTTGATACTTTGCACCAATTAGAGAATATCTTTACAAAACCTTTAGACAAAGAAAGATTTTGGACACTTAGGAGAGAATTAGGTTTAACTGACCTATCTTCACTTAGTGTTTAAAATAATTTTAGCACTTTTAAGAATAAATGAAAAATGCATATAATAGTAATTTTTGATTACATTCATTGCTATTAGTTAGGGGGAGTTTATGTTGCTTGATGAAAGTTAATTTTATGTTCAAATGAAATTTAAAGGATTAATTTGATTGATTGAACATGATTAATCTTCAATATATGAGTTGCCAATACCACTAAATCTAATTAATTTAGCATTTTAAGCGTTTAAAACGAATTTTTGACATTTCTGTGATTCATGCATCGATGCACTTAACAGTGCATCGATGCATCCCTTTGAATGTGCATCGATTCATCATGTTGATGCACTGATGCATGCCTTGAATGTGCATCGATGCACAGGGTCATGCATCGATGTATCCGTCGGGTTTGTGGGTTTATATGCCTTTTTTTCCCTTTATTTTCAAAACCCTAAAACTAAACATACACCCACCGTTCATATCTCTCTCTTTAAAAATCTCATTTCTTGCTCCAAAATCATCGTTTTTGGTCAGAATCTTCAAGCTTTTAACTTATAATCCTGCTTCAATCATTAATTCGTGCAAAACATCATTACATCCCTCTCAATCCGAAATTTCAAGGTAAACTTTTCTAAAAACTCTATTTTATTAATTTTTGATCTTAGGGATAGTTTTGATTAGTTCTTGGATGAACATTATATCGGGCATTGGTTATGTGATGATTCTAAACTAGATTTTATAACAAATTTCATCAAAAACACATAATTTTTCAAAATTTTCTTTGAAATTCGAAATTAAAAAAATTATTTTCGAAAATCATTGATGTTTTTGACTTCATTATATTGTTTTTATGAAAACTATATGTATTGCAATATTTCTAATGATATTTTCAAATAGTTTTCAAAACTTTGCCCATTAGGATTGTTTTAGAGAACCTTGATTATTGCAGACTCAATTGAGTTTTGGGATTGATTAAATTGCATACATATGTTTCAATTTGCATGTTATATTTCTTATTCCAATTCCTAAACCATGTATAATCCTAAACGCCCTAGAACTTCGTCAAGTCGTTCTCGTTCAAACCAACCTCCTAATCCCATTCCTCAACCTCCTAATAGCCTATTAGGATCTTGCTTTAATATGCCTGAACGTCGGAGAGAAGAATTGTACCATATGTACATGGATTCTTTCCAATCTTATAGAATTAGGGAAGAACATATTCCATCTCTACAAGCCATGATAGACTTTAAATTTGAATACCTCCCGATTCTTAGAACATGGAAGTTTGATAAACTGTTCTCTCTTAGACCTGTCGTCTTTCATCAATTAGTCTGCATTTTCTATTCTAATGCGGTCAATATTCAAAACGAAACTCAATGTGGAACTATAGGAATTAGATCCTACCTTTTAGGACAATATATTCTTATTGATTCCGCAACTATAGCTTCAAAATTTGGGTTAGATGACGATGATGTCTATGACGAAAAAGAAACTGTGGATTATCCATATCTCCCAAACGCTAGTGTTAGTACCCTTTGATCTCATCACGATCGTTTTCTTCATTTAATGATCTCATGGTGGTTTCGACCATCAGTGGGTAGGTATTCCACTCTTCATGCTAGGGATTTATGGTGGATGTATTGTATTAAGAATAAGATCAAAATAAATCTTCCACATATTATCTTTAGTGTGCTAGTCGATACCGTAAACATTATCCCATCCAAACATGTTGAAACATTAGTTTATGGTTTTCTTCTTAGCAATCTCTTTATTAAACTCGTTTTGGATGTCTCTCTTGACAATCCTATTCCTCTCCAAACCCCAATCAATCTCACATCCTTGAAGAAAGAGGATTGGAAACAAGACGAGGTAACCGGTCAATGGATTTTTAGACCCGGTAAGCAAACTCCGGGAGCTAGTTCCTCACGAGCTGCTCCTAGCTCCTCTTGTGCTCCTCCTCCTCCTCCTCCGGCTCCAGTTTCTGACGATGATCCTGAATTTCAACAGCTTATGCAAGACATCGATGATCACGTACCCGATGACGAGCCTACACCAGAACCAGCTCCACAAGAATATCAAATGCCTCCATATTTTTGTTCGTTTTTGGAGACATTTGATTACGGTATGCTTCCATCGAATCCCACTTGACTGCTATTCACGAAGCAGTAAATCAACGCTTAGACACTTTGGAAGCTCGTCAGATGGAGTTTCAATATTTTGCTATTTTTGGAGTTGAATGATTGGTTGTTTGAACTTATTATAAATATTTGGTTTGGTTTAATTCTTGCATCATTTACATATTAGTTGCATTATGACCAATTATGCCATTTCACATTTTATTATGAATATTGATTATGAAACTAATGGCTAATCTCTCTTTTGATCTTTGATCTTAGCAGCTTAATCTTTAAGTTTCTAAATATAAATTGACTAAGTTTTTCAAAACCTTGTGTAAAGTTATTTTAGAGTCTTTTTGATTTAACAAAAAGGGGGAGAAGTGTAAAATGTTTTAAAGGGGGAGAAATGTTATAGTAAGGGGGAGTAATTTCAAACTTGATTTTCAAAATAGTTTTTCAAAGAAAATCTTAAAATTACTCAAGTGTTTTGTTATATCAAAAAGGGGGAGATTGTTAAATACATTTTGATGTTTAGATATAACAAATTAAGTTAAATGAATTTTAAGATTTTGCAAATGATTTTCTAAAAGTATATTCGATTTAATTACTCGAATATCAAGCTATTACTCCAAGTCTTTCAAGATCAATTTTAAACCTTACTAAATGTGTAAATTTGTGTTTTATACTTAAACTATTTTTAAACAAATTTTCACAAAGTATTTTGAACCAAAAACAAGCCTAAAATCAATTTTTCAAGGGCATGCACCGATGCACCAATCCATGCATCGATGCATCAATTAATTTCTTGAACATCGAATGCATTTTATGCATCAATGCACTCAGTGCATATGATGCATCGATGCACAAGACCATGCATCGATGCACTCAGGCTTTTTCAAAACATCGAATGCATTTTATGCATCGATACACTCTTAGTGCACCGATGCACTGAGAGTCCAACGGTCAAAATATTTGAATTTTACACTGATGCACCTAGGGCATGCATCGATGCACAGACGTTCCCATCAACTTTCATTAATTGTTTTCACACTTAAACGACTCTATTGACTCCACTAATCATCCCCAACGTTTAGAATCATTTGAAGGTGTATTTAAACAAGCTTAGAAGCCATTGATCAACAACAAGAAACTAGAATCAAGAGAGAATCAAAGAGAAAGCATCAAACCTCAAGTTTGAGCATTTCAAGCCTATTTTTCATTCAATATTCATTTTGCTTTCAAGAACACTACTTGTACTCAATTGTATTCATTCTTGAGTGTTCTTTTCTTTGTTCTAGAATTGTACAAACAATCTACCTTGTGAGGATTTCCTTGTAAGTTTGCAAATTTATATTGTTCTCTTTGGGATAGAGTGTTCTCAAGAATTTGGGGTATAATTCTTGAGGGTTTGTAACGTTACTCTTTTTCCTCAAAAGAAAGACAAATTAGTGAATTTGTGGAAAATCCTTAGTGTGGATAGCTAAGGTAGTGGACATAGACTTTGGTTGAGAAAGTCGAACCACTCTAAATCGTTGTGCAATTACTTTCAATTTTCTGCAAAAGCTTCCACCAAATTTTTAATTGCCAATTCACCCCCCTCTTGGCCGATTCCGTCAATCGATCAACTCAACAGATTGATTATTCATTTCAATATATTATAAAAATCATACTAATAAACATCATAAGTTAAAATCATCCCAATTAGGGATGGTCGGGTCGGGTTTTTGGTCCACCTGACCCGACCCTAGAACAAGGGAACCTCCGTCCGCGACTCGACCCGACCAAAATAAAGTTTCACCCGACCCGACACGAATATATGAATTAGAAACCCGACCCAACCCGAAATAATAAAAAAATTATTTTTATTCAATAAAACAGTGACTTATTTTAAAAAAATTATATATAGAGGGGTATTATTGTAATTATTCCTAAATATATAAGGTAAAATTATATATATTTTTGGGTCGGGTCGGGTATTTTTCACCCTAAACCTGACCCGAACCCGATTTTTTAAAAAAAAATCCGACCAGAATACCAAAAGATTGATGAGTGTAGTATGGTCAAATTTCACATTCCCTCCTCTAAAGTATTTCAATTTCATCATGTTATGGATGAAATTTACTTTCTCTCCCTTGATGAAATTGGATTCCAATTCCCTCTTTGAAAACTTGAACCAAACATGGGAAAGTGGTGGAATTGGATTCCAATTCCCCCTAATTCCAAGGGATTTCAGCGAACCAAATGTCACCTTAGTTGTTGGAATGAAGGTCTCGAACTAAAAAACATGTCAATCACCACCATAATACTAGTAAATCCGTCAACTTTTGATAAACCAACACTATTTTTTTATTAATTTAGAGTAAGTATAAGGTAGTATCTGTTAATTGATAACTTTCAATCTTTTTGACAAACCAACACTAAAATTCATAGATACACTCTCTTATGATCATAACATTATTGATAAAGGAACTCGACGGATGCTTTATCTTCATATTGTCTTGTTGACATACAAGACAAGTCTTCTTATAGATCTCAACGTCATTACTCATGTACGACTAATTGTAATGATCCACAATTATTGCTTGATGCAATATATGTAATCCTCTAATTAATGAATGTTTCATTTGATCGAGGTCAATTATTTAAATAAATTTATAATGATATTTTAGTTGGAGATTAAAATTGTCATTTTTCTTAATCACTAAAGTGTATGTTTTTTAATATTTTATAAATCATTTAGAATAACATCTTCAATTATTTTAGGGTAAAGTATAGTAATGGTCACTGAACTTTTCTAAAACTTTCATTTAGGTCTCCTAACTTTTAAAACTTATAATACAGTCCCTCAACATTTAGTCTGTTTATAATATGGTCCCCCAACATTTAGTCCGTTTGTAATATGGTCCTCGACGTAACTGTTTGGGGACCATATTGTAAACGGACTAAATTTTGGGGGATTGTATTACAAGTTTTAAAAGTTGGTAGACCTAAATGAAAGCTTTAGAAAAGTTCAATGACCGTTACTACACTTTACCCTAATTTAAATTCGGCTCTAATGCACGGTCCACCATTTTCTTTGATTCCACGATGATATGCAAAATATATAAGCAATTATATATATATATATATATAAATGAGAAAAATGGATGTCATTATCAATGTAAACCCTAGACTTAACCTATACGATATGATTAAATCTAACGGATTACAATAAAAAATTTCAAAATATTTTTAAATATTTTAAAACCATATAATAACCAAAAACAGTATTAAAAATATAATTTCGCAAATATATGCAAAATACCAAATGACCAATATTAAATTTATCGAACATTAATAAAATAAAATAAAATACGTAATAAAACAAGTATTTCAAAATATAGGCACATGTCACCCAAAATAAAGGCAAGTCTGAAAATGAAAATATTACAACAAAATATACTATACGAAATGTGTCAATCCTCCAAGTGTCAAGTCCGGGGTGCCTATCAAAAAGTGAACAACCCTATAAAAAATAACACAACATGAATGTTTTAAAGTTTCATAATTCATACCACAAAAAGTGTAACACTAAACACATATTTAAATACATCTCCAAAAAATTATAGCAATTAACACATACTTACACCAGTATCATTATTTACATCTCTCAATATAATTATAAATTTAATTTATTAATGGTTAACCATTTATCAAAATTCATAACTGTAACCTTAATTGTTAACCATCATTTTTTAGCAGTTCGGATAATCGAAACCGTTTAACATTAACGGTTCAGTTAATTAACCTGTTAAATATATAGGTTATACCGATTAAAATTACAGTTTTTTTAACAACCCTACTTGTTATCTTCCTCGGTGCTATGAATGAAACTGAGTGGTCCTAAAATTGCAGGAAGCAGACCCACATGTTGTAGATGGAGAAGGTAAAACTCCTCTTCAGCTTGCTTTGGCATAAGGTATCAATGAAAATGAGGTTTTGGTACTCTTAACAGATTGATAGCATAGTATAGTGTTCAGAATCCCAAAATAGAACACCAATATTTTGGCCTTCCACTCTGAAAAATAAGGCCTATTCGTATACAAAGTTTCGCTTACCAAGGTTTCTTCAAGTGTGTGTAGCTCCTCCTGCCATCTTTGTATTTCCTTTGGGTGCTCTGTCATGGTATATGACTTACATAAAAAATAAGTAAATAAAGTATATCATCTTTTTCATTTGAGTACTTAAAAATATTTCTTGATCAAAATAAATATTTTAACTTATCTTTTATTATCAAAATAGGTACCTAAAGTATTTAATTTTTTTCATCTTATTCCTAAAGATCTTTAATTAATTTTTTTATAATTTAGATGAAAAAAAATTAAATACTTAAGGTACTTATTTTGACCAAAAATATTTTAAATACTTAGATAAAAAAGTATACTTTATATACTTATTTGTAATATAGGCCTATATATATTCTAGTATGTAAATTTTACTCGAGGATTGGGTAGCTTAAGCTAAACTGCAAGATAGAATGTGACATTAAAACACATGCTCCTGCACTTTTGAGCTAGTTATATGTGGAAATGTTTTCTCTTTCTTTTTCTTTCTGAATTTGGAAAGAAAATGATAATGTAAGGAGAGAATTCAGAAGTTATGATATGTATTTTTCCATTTAAATTGTTTTTTTCTACTTAAATTATTTTGTTTCACACTGATACTTTTATTCAAGGATTTACAATATTAATAGATGAAAATAAAAAAATTTAGTGAATGTTACTCTATTGTATGACATACTTTATTTATATTTCTACATAAAATAAAGGGTAAAGCATAGTAATGGTCACTGAACTTTTCTAAAGCTTTCATTTAGATCTCCTAACTTTTAAAACTTGCAATACAATCCCTCAATATTTAGTCCGTTTGCAATATGATCCCCCAACATTTAATCCGTTTGCAATATGGTCCCTGACGATTGTTGGGGACCATATTGCAAACATACTAAATGTTGGGAGACTGTATTATAAGTTTTAAAAGTTAGGGGACTTAAATGAAAATTTTAGAAAAGTTCAATGACCATTACTCTATTTTACCCTTATTTTTAATATTTAAAGAGATAATATTTTGACCGAGTTACAGTTAGAAAATCACTTAAGCCTAACGGTACAAGGAACTAATAGTTAACCCTTAATGGTGGGATCAACTATTTAAAAAGAATTATAATAATATTTTAATTGACCGTTAAAAATATAATTTTCTTTTCACTAAATTACATGTCTTTTAATCATGGTCGTTAAAAGTTACTATTATTTTCGGTCATTTAGAATCATATTTTCAATTATTTTTAATATTTAACAAAATACTATTTTGATTGAGTTACAGTTAGAAAGTCGTTGAAAGCTAACGGCACAAGGGACCGATAGTTAAGGGCCCTCATCGGTGGGATCGATTATTTAATAAAATTTATAATGATATTTTAATTGCCGGTTTAAACTGTTATTTTCCTTAATCACTAAGGTATATATCCTTTAGTCAGGGTCGTTAAAAATTATTATTTTAATCGATCATTAAAAACCGCATTTTCAATTATTTTTAGTATTTAAAGAAATAATATTTGATCGAATTATAGTTAGAAAGTCGCTTAAAACCAATGGTACAAGGGACCAGTAGTTAAGGTCCCTTATTGGTATCTCAATGATAAAGATTTAAACTCTATTCATATTTTTTTCAACTTATAACTTGAAACTATCCATGATAAATTCAAATATATTTCGTGTCATTAATTAAACTTTAATTTAAAACCTTAAACTTTTAAATACTATCCCATATCATTAAATAAAAATCTCATTAACATTGAGGATATAACTTCAAGTATTAATTCAAGCATACTCATTAGCAGTATATGCCTTGATATATATATATATATATATATATAGATAGATATATATACATCAAGAAGTAGAGCTAATAAGGCAGTACAGGTGGCATGATTTAGATAAATAATTGCTTGAATTATTAGGGTTCCAAACTTGGTCTGAATTCAGTTACAACAGTTTTGTGTCTTTCTATGCATTGAAATTATAGGGACAGATATATGTTTTTACCCTAATAGGAGTATGCTTTAATCATCATTAAATTAAAACGGTACTATTTACCCTTCTTAGTGATAAGGATGACTGTGATGTGAGATGGAAAATGTGAAGTTCATGAGTATCAATGGCTAGCTTCTGCAAGCTACCTGAATTTACTAGATTATCCAACTTATACGGTAATCTTGCACTATGTTTTGTGTGGGTAATTTTGTATTTTTGAATAAGATTAGGCGTTTTTAGCTTCAGTTTCTTCTAAATCTGTCCACCAAATGGCAAATAACGGTAGGAGCAGCATTGCTTCATATATGGTAATGTGCAGTGTTTTTGTGTATAATACATAGGCCATGGAAGCCTTTTATTCACAGTAACTCAAATCTTTATAAGGTTAGTTGAGTTGAAAGTAAATCTTTTGTAAGATTTCGATTTCTTGCTAATAATGCTTGTTTGTTTTGCATGATGTTTGTAGGTTGATAGCAACATTAGCACTTGAAAGCATGGACGGGGAGAACAAAAATATTATGCAGGAAATACCATCTGCTACCTCAACTTGGCCTGAATATCCCGTTGCTGCCACCAGTGTTGGTGCCATGCCAACCCTTTCACCCTCATGTCTCCATCAAATCTTCCTATATCCCCTACAACATCTAATTATGTGGGACAATGTTGGAAATAAAACACTCACACAAACAACTTTTATTGAAACTCAAAGAAATATTACAAGAGCACTCTCACTCAAAATCAAGAACTACAACTCACTCTTATAAGACTTTGTTTCTTCACTCACTTAGAAGCTCTTAATTTTTCTTGATGCTTAAAACTAAAATGGGGAGGGTATTTATACTACTCGAACAATCCTACACCACACAAATAAACTAATTTAAACCATTACAAATTCAACAAATACCTAACTCTCACCTAACTAAATTGATGTAAGCAATGACATCATTACTTAAATGATGTAAGCAATGACATCAATTTAGTTTGGGTTTGGGTTTAGGCTCCCATAATGGATCAAGTTTATGATCCAACACCCCCTTTAAACTTGATCTTATGACCCCTAGTAAGTTCCTTAATCTTATGAAGTCTTCACTTTTCAGTGGCTTGGTAAAAATATCGGCTTGTGACTTCACGTATTCAACTTCCACATCGTTTCTTGCAACACACTCCCTTATATAGTGGTAGAGAATGTCGATGTGCTTGCTTTGATCATGGAATACTGGATTCTTTGATAAGGCAATGGCTGATTTGTTGTCGACACAAACCTTGGTAGGCTCTTTTTGTATCAAACCTATCTCCTTCAATAGATTTCTAAGCCAAATTGCATGACAAACACATGAGGTAGCAGCAACATATTCCGCTTCACAAGTGGACAATGTGACAATCGGTTGTTTCTTTGACATCCATATGAACGTAATATCTCCCATGAAAAATACGAATCCAGTAGTGCTCCTTTGATTATCTATGTCTCCACCCCAATCACTGTCGCTATATCCAATAAGCTTGTAATCATTAGAAACTGAATAGAACAAGCCAAAGTCAATTGTACCTTTCAGATAGCGAAGAATTCTCTTTGCGGCTTTAAAATGGGTGGTTGTTGGAGATTCTATGTAGCGACTAACCAATCCAACTATGTGAAGAATATCGGGTCTCGTGCAAGTTAGATAGCGTAGACTTCCTATCAAACTTTTGAAGAATGTTGGATCTACACTTTCGCCTTCTTCATGTTTGGTCATCTTGATCCCGTATTCTACCGGTGTGCTTATTGGCTTACAGTTCTCCATCTTGAACTTCTTCAGTATCTTCTTTGCATAGCTTTCCTGTGAAATGAAAATTCCATCCTTTTATTTCTTAACTTCAATGTCAAGGTAGTACGCCATGAGCCCCATGTTTGTCATCTCGAATTCTTTCATCATCACATCCTTGAATTCATTAAACATGCTTGGGTTGCTTCTGGTGAAGATCAAATCGTCCACGTAGAGGCACACTATCAAAATATCTTCATCTTTGATCTTGATATATAGAGCATGCTCGTAGGGACATTTGTTGAAGCCATTCTCTTGGAAGTACTTATTGATTCAGCTATTTCATGCCCTTGGTGCTTTTTTAGCCCGTAAAGAGCCTTCTTCAACTTCAACACATTGTCTTCGTGCCCTTTGACTTCATAGCCTGATGGTTGATGAATGTAAACTTCCTCTTCAAGAACTCCATTTAGGAATGTGAACTTTACATCCATCTGTTGTATCTTCCACTTGTTTTGAGCTGCCAAAGAAATGATTAGTCTGATAGTCTCCAATCGAGCAACAGGAGCAAATACCTCATCATAGTCAATTCCAGCCTTTTGACTATAGCCTTTAGCAACTAGCCTTGCCTTGTGCCTTTCAATCTCTCCTTTGCCGTTTTGCTTTGTTTTGTACACCCATTTGACACCTATCGCCTTATGTCCCTTGGGAAGTGAGGTAAGTTCCCATGTGTCATTCTTCTCAATGGCCTTGATTTCTTCATCCATCCCATCTCTCCATTTCTTTTCTTGTGCCGCTTCTTGAAAGCTCACTGGTTCACAATCGGCAAACAGACAAAATAATATAATATTATCTTGTCGTTCAGTTACCTCATATAGATCTCTAAGGCTTCTTGTGCGTTGCACAACTCTTTCACTTTGACTCCCACTTGACAATGATGAAGGTGATGAGTCTCCTTGAGTGGTTGATGTTGGTGAAGTGGGTGGAGTTGCAAGCTCTTGTTGAGATTCATCTAGTTGTTCCCTAATTGTATGCTCATATTCTTCAAACTGAGGAAAGAAATTGAAGTCATCTGTATAAGAGTTAAAATCCCATTCTCATTCTTCGTTGAAGACCACATCTCGACTAATCACAAACTTCTTATTGTTTGGATTGTACAACTTGTAGCCCTTCGAATTAGCATCATAGTCGATGAAGATAAAACTCTCGCTTTTATCATCAAGCTTCGTTCTTCTCTCATATGGTACGTGAACATGGGCTATACTTCCAAAGGTTCTCAAGTGGGAAATGCCAGGCTTTCTTCCACTTCATGCTTCTTGCGGTGTCTTTCCCCATACACTTCTTGTTGGAGATCGGTTTGTCAAGTAGATTGCACACGCTACTGCTTCCGCCCAAAATTCTTTGGGTAGTTTCTTGCTTTTGAGCATGCTTTGTGCCATGTCGAGGATTTTTCTGTTCTTTCTTTCTGCTACACCATTTTGCTGGGGGGATCTAGGAACTGTTATTGGTCGATGAATTCCATTTGCTTCACAGAACTCTTGAAACTCCCTGGAAGTAAATTCTCCACCTCGATCAGATCTCATGGCTTTGATCTTTCTACCGCTTTCTCTCTCCACTGTTGCTTTGAACTTCTTGAAGAATTCAAAACTTCTGACTTCTGTTTCAAGAAATATACCCAGGTTTTTCTTGAAAAATCATCAATGAAGATAAGGAAATAGTTACTGTTACCGAGAGAGCTTGGCTTGATCGGTCCACACACATCGGTATGGATGAGCTCAAGTGGCTTCTTGGCTCTTGGCTCTGACTCCTTTGGAAAGCTTTTCCTGAATTGTTTCCCGACTAGACACCCTTCACAAAGCTGGTCAGGATGGTTGATGCGAGGTAGTCCCCTCACCATCTCCTTCTTAGATAATAGCTCTATACCTCCAAAATTGAGATGCCCAAATCGAAGATGTCAAAGTCATGATGCATCTTTGTAGCAAGCTTTCAGGCACTTTGCAACATCATTTTGTATGTTGATCAAGAACATTCTATTCTTTGACATCAATACTTTAGCAATGAAGTTATTCTTATCATCTTTTATAGGAAGATTATAATTATTCATATGAATATCATAACCTTTCTCTATCAGTTGCCCTAAACTTAAGATGTTACTTTTTATATTGGGCACATAGTAGACATTTAAAATAAATTGATGTCTCCCATCTTTCAAACGGATAAGAATGTTACCTCTCCCTTTCACTGCTATTGTGGAATCATCTCCAAACGAAACATTTCCGCTTACTGACTCGTCTAACTCCACGAACATGTCTTTCCTTCCACACATGTGATTGCTTGCACCACTGTCAAGATACGAGGAATTTTCTTGGCCACTATCAGTTTCCTTTCATGCTAGAAGAAGAGTTTCTTTGCCATCTGTCTTTTCCTCCACGTAATTGGCCTTCTCCTCAATTTTTTTGTTGGGAGCTCTACATTCTGAAGCATAATGCCCAAACTTCTGATAATTATAACATCGAACTTGAGATTTGTCATGCCTTGAGTTCGGATTGATTCTTCCACGGCCTCGTGTTGAGCTTTCTCCTTTCTCATAGTTGTTGTTGGAGTTGTTGTAATTCTAGCCTCGTCCACGACCTCGACTTCCACCTCGTCCATGACCTCTACCTCTGCCTTGGCCACGTTGGTTTCTATCATTGCGTTGGTTTTTATGCATATTCTTGAGTTGCAGCTTGAGGAGTTGCTCAGTAAACTCATGCTTCTTCTTATGCTTCTCTTCGTATGCTTGCAATGATCCTTGGAGTTGCTCGATCGTCATTTCTTCCAAGTCTTTAGTTTCTTCAATCGTCACAACGATGTGCTCAAATTTGGGATCCAACGAACAGAGTATCTTCTCTATTATCCTCACATCTTCTAACTTTTCACAATTTCTTTTTAATTGATTAGAAACAGCTACTACTCTTGAGAAATAATCTGAAATAGACTCAGATGATTTCATGTGTAAGGATTTGAATTCATCTCTTAATGTTTGGAGACGAACCTTCTTCACTTGCTCAGATCCTTTGTAAGAGGTTTGCAGCTTCTCCCGTGCTTCCTTGCTAGAGCTTGCACTTGAAATATTTTCAAAACCATCATCATCTAATGCTTGATAGATGAGGTAGAGAGCTTTCTTGTCTCTCTTTCTTGAATCCTTCAAAGTTATCTTTTGATCTGGTGTAAGAGTATCAAAAACAACATTATCTACAATCTCATTATAGCATTTCTCTATGATATCCCATACATCTTGTGATCCAAGAAGTGTCTTCATTTTGATACTCCAATTGTCGTAGTTGTTGTTGTTGAGTGTCGGAACTTGGAATTGTGCCATACCATTTGCCATATCTCTCAATATAATGAGATTTTGTAAAATCCGATTGCACGAATGAATCCGAAAACCTTGGGAGGGACTTGGACAACTTGGTGAAGGGGCTCCAACTCGGCTGACTCGGCTCAACTCGGTGAGTCAACTCGATTTTCTAGCAGCAGTCTTCCGGCGGTGCGTTAGAACTCAGATTGAGAAAATTCTGGTGGCGTCGGATTCCTCTCGTCGAGACCTTCGATCTTTCCAACTCTCTCTGATACCACTTTGTTGGAAATAAAACACTCACACAAACAACTTTTATTGAAACTCAAAGAAATATTACAAGAGCACTCTAACTCAAAACCAAGAACTACAACTCACTCTTATAAGACTTTGCTTCTTCACTCACTTAGAAGCTCTTAATTTTTCTTGATGCTTAAAACTAAAATGGAGAGGGGTATTTATACTACTCAAGAACAATCCTACACCACACAAATAAATTAATTTAAACCATTACAAATTCAACAAATACCTAACTCTCACCTAACTAAATTGATGTAAGCAATGACATCATTACTTAAATGATGTAAGCAATGACATCAATTTAGTTTGTGTTTGGGTTTAGGCTCCCATAATGTATCAAGTTTATGATCGAATCAGGCTGGTGTTGATCCTAATGTTGGGGCAAGCAACTGTGAAACTAAGTCCTCTTTCTTCTCGGGGTTAGATAATTTTCTCATGAGTGATGAAATGAATAAGACATATCAAACCCCATTTCCTTTGCCACACTGCAATGAACAATGGTGTTCAGGGCAGTGAGAGTATCCAGAAGGAACAAATCATGGAACAAAGAAAGCTTAATCGGTAACTTCATTTGTTTCTTCTTTGCTTTAGCCTATGTATATCTAACTTTCGTTTTTGCTTGTTCAAACATTTACTGTTCTTCCTCTTCTGTTTTGTTGTATAGGGTCATTTCAAATCGACTCTCCGCTCAAAGATCAAGAATGAGGAAGCTTCAACATATTTATGATATGGAAAAGACGGTGGAATCTTTACAGGTAAACACAACTTCATCTTTCTTTAAATTTCCTCCACACTTAATTAATTTCATCTATGTATGATTTATTATTGTAGTTGTATGGATTGATTTATTTTAAATAATTTATTAGTATGGATTGATTTATTATTGTAGTTGTATGGATTGATTTATTTTAAATAATTTATTAGTATGGATTGATTTATTTTAAAATATGGATTGATTTATTTTAAATAATTTATTAGTATGGATTGATTTATTTTAAAATATGGATTGATTTATTTTAAATAATTTATTAGTATGGATTGATTTATTTTAAAATATAGATTGATTTATTATTGTAGTTGTATGGATTGATTTATTTTAAATAATTTATTAGTATGAATTGATTTATTTTAAATAATTTATTATTGTAGTTGTATGGATTATTTAAATTTCAGTATTGTAAAACTAAAATTATTTAAATCTCAGTATTGCAAAACTCTTTTAAGTTTAAAAAATCAGTTTATTTATATTTCAGTTCATTTTAGCAGTCTGCAAACGTTAAAAAACAAACAGTCTGCTTCTTGCAGACTGCAGACTTTTGGTTCACCTCTTCTACTGCAGATGTGGTCCGCAAACTGTAAACTTTTTACCTCTGCAAAAACAAACACCACCTTAATTAATTTCATCTATGTATGAAATTTTTTCTGATAAAAAAAACGACCCAAGTTATTGTGCTCTCGGCTCAAATCCAACAGCGAAAGGAAAAGCAACTCTTGCAGATAAATGAGCAAAAGCAATTGCAGAATCGTATTTCAGCTTGTGCTAACCGCAGAGTTATGGTAGATGGTAAAGCGCTTGAACTCTCGTTAACAATTTTTTTTTCCAGATAAAAGGAATACAATGATTAAAGCACGTATAGGAATCAATCTTACATGCATATAATACGAGTTTGGTTTATATTTTTGTGGATGCAGGTGAAATCGAAGAGAGGAAAGCAGAACTAAATAGGCTGAGGGAATTGCATTTGATGCAACATGGACTGCCCACGAAGGAGATGCTGATCAATCCTTCTCTGAACGGTAAAAAATGCATAAAGCTGATTAGCAAACAATATATTGAAATAAAATTATTAAAATGGTTAACTGAAAAAACACAAAAAGTATGACCAAAATCGAAACGAAAACCTTAAAAGCATCGCTGGCCAATAAGTATGACCAATTCGGTTACTACGATTTTGTTTGTTTGCGTTCAACTTAATTTGACTCCAATTTTGAAATATTAACTCCGTCTGGCGGTATAACTATATTCCTGCTTGTTTTGGATTATTGTGGGCCTTTTTTTCTTTTAATTTTAAGATCACATTACCTCAATTCCTGTCTTACTTCATTAAATTTAAAAGTGTTAGATGCTTTTATTTTATCTTGAACACTAAATTTATTGGTTATATACATGGTTTCAATTCGCGGTCGCGTTTTTAGTTATTTCGGATTTACCGTGATTCCGGTTGTCGCGGGCGCTATTGCGGTCGTCGCGGACGCTATTGCAGCTGTCGCGAGTAACTCGAACAGCGACAAAACCACTATATCACAGGCGAAATCGCGGTCGCCGACCGTTTTTTGAAACCCTGGTCATATATATTTGTTCTGCAGTTGATGATGGAAAAGATTACATAGAGGAAGAGATCAACAAAATGAACGAGCTTAACTTGCAGCAGGAAGATCCTGGGCATATGACGGTGGCTGGCTGGGAAGCCGGTGGAGGAGAGGTCACAAATGTGGGCCTGGACCAATCTGGACCGGAACAGCTGCAGATTGAAAGCTTTAACTCGGACTTTAGAGAGCTTGAGGAGATCCTCAACTTAAATCCCGGCAATAACTTTCATATCAACTAATGCTTCATATAATTGCCCTCCGTTTTTCTCTGCAATCCCTCAGTTTTCTGTTTGCATGCATGTATGTCTGTTTTCTTTTATATGATGAAAAACCTCATGGACTATTTTATGATTTGAATAAATTTTTATAACTATATCATTGCTGTTTTTCTTTATATTTCAGTATTGTATATAGTTTTTAATTCCTTGCTAAATTTTATGAAATAACCTTTTTTCAAAAATAAAAAATAAAACTATTATGTTATCGGTATATGTTATCAGTAACTGGGTAACTGCTAATGGAGTGAAAAACCGGAGATAAATCATGGCCTCCAGATAAAGGCAATTGAAATTCCATTGAAACGCGTGCATTTTAATTAACATGTAAAATAGCTAGACAACAATCTATGAATTTTTTTTTCTTGTACAAGTACCAACATGATCTGACTATTATTCTATCAAGTTCATATAGTCAGATCCAGGGTTCTCACCAGTTTAAGATACGTTGTAGAATCATCTTCCTTCAAGTTCCTACTCTTTGAGACCATGTTTACATTCCAAGAATACGTTTCAATCTTTGAAGGAGAATATAAAGAAGGTGACAAATTGCTATTAGCAGCTTCTTCCTCATTGGAGGTCTTTGATCTCCTAACTTCTTGTCTCAGCTTTGTGCTCATTGAAAAGCTTAAATCAAGGTCCTCATCATCAACAACTTTTCTTGTGGCTGTTCTAATTTGCCTTTCTGCTCCTCTTCCCAGCCATTTATTTGCAAAAGAGGGATGCATGAACATCGGTTGTATTTCTGCTCGGGTGCTTTCACAATCACCAATGTTATCATGCAAAGGTAATTTATCAGGTTGAGAATCCTCCGTTCCCCTAACAGTTTGTTGATTGAAGATGGAGTCGTTGTTCATGTAGAAAACTTCATTCCTTGCTCTTGAACCAAGTTCTTTACTCATGTCAGAACGGAGTAAACCGGCTTCGTTTATACTGTTTATGCTACCAGTAATCGAGTGAGGCTCGGCCACTCGGTTTCCAGGAAATGCACTCCATGAAATATCACTATTTACATGTTAATGACAATGATGTTATCCTTTAAGCTTGCAAAAGTACGGAAAGCTCATTCTGTCGAAGTAAAACTAGTCAGGCAATTTTATCAATCTACGCTCTATAGGCTTTACCTAATCACTCTTTGATCATGAAGCATGGACTGATACCAAGGATTTTGAGAACGGTAATTTATACTTCCCAGAAGATGCTTGTTGTTTACAACTGTCATGTATATATGTTGCGGAAGACGGTTATCGGATAGAATAAAATCGTAACTGATAATTTGAGAAAATAAAAATGAAGATAAAGAATACACAAATTTTATGTGGAAAACCCCTAAATAATATAGGGTAAAAATCACGGGCAACGGTAGAAGAATTTCACTATGAGAAAATAGGAATTACAACTTCTCTCTATCTACCAAGGAGAAAACAATAATAATTATCTCTTGATAAAAAGGAGAAAACAACTCTCAAGAAACTCTCTAAATTCTCTAGTATTGGGAGAAAGCTAGAATGATTTGGGATATTTTTTAAGCTAAATAGGTTAGGGTATTTATAGTTGAAGCTTAAGGACTAATCTTGTAAATACCCTAAATTACAATGACTAAATTATGATTTTACCATTGTCCAAATTCAACTAAAACCCAACTAATTTTCAGTGCCCCATTTTTAATTCATTTTTTTAACATGCACCGAAAGTGCATTAAGACTTTTCAACAATCTTCCACTTGAATATTTAATTGGAATAATCACATCTTCACACCATTCTTTCTACCTTCTACCATCATGTTGCTTACGTTTCTGGCAGGCCACAAGAGGATCGACACCAAGTAAATTTATCAACATTGATCGCCTTCGTCATGAAATCTGTTATGTTGTCTTTGGTATGAATATTCTGCATATCTACTGTCCCTTCTTCCACCTTTTCACGAATGAAATGGTATTGAACTCGTATATGCTTTGTCCTTGAATGAAATGATGGATTCCTTGCTAAATGCAAGGCACTTTGACTGCCACAAAACAGAGAGACATACTCTTGATTGTGCCCAAGCTCCTCCAATACCATCTTCAACCAAATTGCTTCTTTACTGGCTTGTGTAGTTGCTACATATTCTACCTCTATTGTGTATGTAGCCACAACTGATTGCAATTTTAAAACCCAGCTTACAACTCCACCAGCAAATTTGAACACATATCCTGTAGTAGATTTGTTTTTATCCAAATCCTCTGCATAGTCAGAATCGACATACCCATTGATAAGTAAATTTGATCCTCCGTAACATAATGCAACATTTGAGGTCCCTTTGATGTATCTCAGGATCCTCTTTACTGTATTCAATGCTCTTTGCCTGGATTCGCCATGTACCGACTAACCACTCCCACTGCTTGTGCAATGTCTGGTCTTGTGCATATCATAACGAACATTAAACTTCCCAATGCTGATGCATACGGTACTCGAGATATCTACATCCTCTCTTCTTCACTGCTAGTACTCATATTGGAGGATAATTTGAAATTAATATGAAGAGGGGTAGAAATTGGCTTACAATCTTGCATGTTGAATCTTGACAAGATCTTCTTCAAGTAATTCTTTTGTGAAAGCCAAATCTTCTTATTACTTATGTCTCGGTGAATTTGCATCCCTAGAATCTTGTTTGCTGATCTCAAGTCCTTCATTTCAAATTCCCTAGCCAGTTGTGCCTTCAATTCTTCAATATGATATTTGTTGGGTCCTGCAACCAACATGTCATCCACATACAATAGCAATATAATAAAATCGTTATCACCAAACCTCTTGAAATAAGTACAAGGGTCTGCATTAAGTCTGTTGTATCCAAGGCACATAATGAAGGAATCAAATCTCTTATACCATCACATCGCCGCCTGCTTTAGACCGTACAAAGATTTGTTCAACCTGCAAACCAAGTTCTTCTTTTCGTCTTCTTCAAAACCGTCAAGCTGGAGCATGTAAATCTCTTTTTCAAGATTTCCATGAAGAAAAGTTGTTTTAACATCCCTGCTGATGATCACTTTATAGGCAGTATGATCCCAGAAGCGATACTCCTTTACTCCATCAGCATACCCTAAGAATTTGAATTTCCTGAATTTTTGATCTCATATCTCCTTAGCTGTCTTCTTCTCCTCAATGCTTGACAATACTTCATCTGTTAATGCTAGATGAAGGTTTGTCATAGCATTCCCTTCTATCTCGTTCCATTTGCTGTCATCTGTTAAATTTACCTGCCTTTCATCAGGATGACCTTCATCTTCAATTTCCACAATGAGAAATTTCTCTCATTGAACTTTTTAATATCAAATTTCGTTGTCATAGCTTCTATTACGGATAGCTCCTAATATTTCACTATCGTGAATAGTTCTCTAGAACCTTCAAAGAATGTATAATACCTTCTTACTTTTTTTTGTTGGAGGATCCACCTTTTTGGCAACCACAAAGACAATAAGTAGATATTACACACTCAAATCTGGCTCTGATGCCAATTGTTGCGGAAGACGGGTATCGGATAGAGCAAAATCGCAACTGATAATTTGATAAAATAAAAATGAAGATAAAGAAGACACAAATTTTATGTGAAAAACCCCTAAATAATATAAGGTAAAAACCATGGGCAACGGTAGAAGAATTTCACTATGAGAAAATAGGAATTACAACTTCTCTCTATCTACCAAGGAGAAAACAATAATAATTCTCTCTTGATAAAAATGAGAAAACAACTCTCAAGAAACTCTCTAAATTCTCTAGTATTGGGAGAAAGCTATAATGATTTGGGATAATTTTGAAGCTAAATAGGTTAGGGTATTTATAGTTGAAGTTTAAGGATTAATCTTGTAAATATCCTAAAGTATAATGACTAAATTGTGATTTTACCATTGTCCAAATTCAACTAAAACCCAACTAATTTTCAATGTCCCATTTTTAATTCATTTTTTTCAACATGCACCGAAAGTGCATTAAGACTTTTCAACAATATATATATACCATGAAACATAATATCGTTAAGTATTATAAATTAAAGAAATTAATTAGCCCTAAATATAAATTGTAGGTTTTATTTTAATATGATCAAGAGTTGTACCTTGACCCTTATCATCAAGCTTCTTGCTCCGATACATCTATAAGCTGAATAACCAAAAAAATTGAAATTAGAATAATTACATTTCTGTACTGTCTTCTTTAAAAGAATTTTAATGTTTTAACACATACCTGCAAATGACTCTTGACATGAGCAATACTAAGACCCTTGATATTCATTAGTTGCAAGACCAATTTTGGAGTTGCTCCTACACTAAGGATCATATCAAAATAACTGGATAATGGGTTTCATTATATCTTAATTAAAAGTATGAAAATCAATCCCCCATACAAAGTAGATTAAAGAAATTTTCAAAGATCTTACTCTCTTTACCACCAAGTATGTCCACGGCTCGAACAAAGCTAAAATGAAGTTCAGGGGTCCATCGCAACCTAGGCATCCTTGATCTTACATAGGGTCGCACCCCACTTGAACTAATTTCCTTCTTCTCACCTCCTTCAACTATGCTGTTGCTTGGGCTTGAACTGTTTCTAGTCTTTTTACTTGCAATATCAGCTTCATCTTCTTCCTCCATGTTTAGTGTATTAATCTTGTGCATGATGGATGCCTTGAAAGAGAATTCAAAGATACAATTCAAATAGAAGTGGTCAAACAGGTTTTAGAAATCCCTCCACTTGCTTTCTCCAAAACAAACAATCGTCTGATAAAGAAGGTTCCATAGCGTTGAAGAGTGTAGAACTGGTTTTCCAAACTAATCCAAATAGAAAGTACAAACCCTAACACTCAACCTTGATGGAAATGTATTGTTCTATATACATAGTGGACTCATATTTTATTCTCTGGATGATTATAACCCGTGTATACATGTAATGCACATCCATGGATGAAGTCCTGACTGGGAATACTTAAAACCAGGCCATGAGAGATAAAATTAATTAACCCTCTAAAACAATAAATGTTAAGGGTGTTAAGGAAGACTGTGCTGTTGATTCTTGCTGTCGGTGGTCACGGATTTGTTTTGTCCCTTACCAACGACCGCTCCTAATAACAACAAATTTAAGTTTTTATTTTTAATTTCTTTTTTGGCTTCTTCCAAGGTTCCCAGTCTCTCATAGAAGATATTAATTTGTAGTATATGATATATGATGGTCCTCTCACTACATTGGATTCAATGCTCATTCTTATCAATTGGACATCACAGCTCCCATCATTGTTTCTCTGTGCACGGTTTCTTTTTTATGATTTTTCTGTGACCCCATGAAAAATGCTGATTTTGGAGGAGATTCTTCTTTCACATGGAATATTGGCCAACATGCACTGGAAGAGACAACATAACCAACTGGAAGCAGATGATGAGTAACTATAATGTATATATACATAAAACAGTATTGCAGATCGTGCATGTCAATAGATAAGATCAAATGAAAAGTATTACAAATTGTTTTTGATAAAAAAAAAAAGAGAAAAAACTGTAGAAAATCTTCAAAGTGGAGAGAGGCTGTGTTTTTAGGGGTGAGGGACAAACGGAGGTCTCCAGAACTGCATGTGAAGATCAAATCAGGACAGGAAAAAAATCATAGTTTGCTGTGCATATCAAGTGTTGAGAAGCTTAGAGGAGTGGAACTGTAGCAAGGGTCAACTCGTATCATTATTTCAATCATATGGGGGAAAGGCAGGATGTCAGCTAAACATAATATTATATGGTGCTTGAGAATACACCAACCCTTTTTATGCGGATCAAACCAATATGATGGAATGAGTATGTTTGACTTTTCTTTACCCATCACATTCCCATGCATGTCATTGTAACATCATGGCCATATATGCATCCATGATGACCATGAATAATGAACAAAACATGGGTCCAACAAACTTTATATATCAACTGGCCCAAGTTACTTGTTTTCTAAATCTTGTCCAATGGTCATAAGCCCATGTTTGTTTATCTCTCGGTCGTCAAAATCAGCCTAACAAGTGATCCGAGCAGGAGATAAAATAAGCGAATACGACTTATTTTCTGTACCCCTTTGTTTCCCCTTTTATGGCTCGTTTTACCTTCAGTTTCTCCAACTGGGACTACCTTGGGTTTCTGCTTGGATGCCGAGAAATCGTAGGAAATTCAAAGAAAACGAGGAATCTTTTGACTCCAGCTAGGACCTGTAAATCTTCGTTCGACTCATATTAGACTTGTGTTTTTGTTTAGTTTGCGCGAACTGAAGCTCGCATAGTGAAAATATTCGCCCATCTACCCCGCTGATGGCCATCTCTCGTGGGTTCACCTCGTTGACTGAATTATCTTTGCCTTTTCATCGGCACCGCTTTCTGGCTCCTCAATTTTATCAATCTTTCTTTTCAAAACACAGTCTTGGAACAACTCCGACTAACGTCTGCAGCCACCGATATCCGAACTTTGTTCGTAGAAAAAGGCAACCAAAATTTAGTATCTTCACGTCGGTGGAATTAAACCAGTATGTAACGAGTGATGATGAAGATGAAATAAGCGAAGGCTTCTTCGAGGCAATTGAAGAATTAGAGAGAATGACGAGGGAACCCTCTGATGTTCTTGAAGAAATGAATGATAAGTTGTCATCAAGAGAGTTAGTTAGTTCTAGTTTACTTTTCTTAAGAAGGCAGAGATTCTTGGTGCGTCCTTGAAGTATTTGAATGGCTAAGAAAGGAGAACAAGGTTGATGATGAGACAATGGAACTCATGGTTTCAATTATGTGTAGTTGGGCCACGAAGCTGATTGAAGGAGAGGGTGATGCCGATGATGTGGTAGATCTACTTGTGGACATGGATTGCGTGGGGTTTAAACCTGATTTTAGAATGATTGAGAAAGTGATTTCGATGTATTGGGAGATGGATAAAAGGATGGGAGCTGTAATATTTGTGAAAGAAATTTTGAGAAGGGGAATTTCATATGAAGAGGATGATAGTGAAGGACAGAAGGGTGGACCGGCTGGCTATCTTGCTTGGAAGATGATGATATGCTATCTTAAGCTTTGATTATTTGTATGCGTCTATATTAGATTGTGTTAGAAATTGAATTTGCTGTTCTTTTCATGTAATAGGCTATTGAATCAAATTTGATTGATACTGAAAATAATGGTCCCTGCTGTTTATGCTTAATTATTTGTTAGTATTTCTTGTACTTGTTTGTTGCCTGTATGGATCATTACTTTCTTGATCATCTATAGGGTTGAGAAGTTCAACCATACTGTGATCACTATGTTATACTTGGCCAGGACATTATTTTTATGTGCACAAGTCATACAATTGAATGTTGTGGTTTCTTGTTTTTACCCTGCATTGAAAGCAATTTCTTAGGGGTTGTTTGGTTCGTGGAAAAGATTATTAACAGGAGTAATAATCTTTTCTGGAATCTTATTCTCATGTTTGGTTTGCTCTCATCCCCATCAGTCGAAAAAAGAATATTATCAATTGTAGTCCTAATTTTGACAAATGGCATTCCCATCCATTCATTAGGTTGCTTTCAATCGATGACATTGTTTTAGCTATTTGTGCTTCCCAGAAGGAGAGTAGTGCAACATCACGGTTGGTTGCTAGGTTTGAGGTTTCAAGCTCCCTACGTAGGAGGAAAACTTTGTCCTGGTTATTGAGAGGCTATATTAAAGGAGGGCATATCGGCGATGCTGCTGAAACGAAGGTCAAAATGCTCGACTTGGGTTTATATCCAGAATGTTTAGACAGGGTAGCTGTTCTGCAGGAACTGAGGAAAAGGATCCACCTGCCAGGTAACATTGGAACTTATATTGATCTCTGCAAACGACTATACAATGCGAGCTTGATTGGACCTTGCCTTTTATATCTGTATACAAAGAAGTATAAGCTTTAGGTTATAAGAATGCTTTAAAGGTTTAATAATGGAATTTTCAGTACACATTCTAGGTCAAGTATTTATTGGAAAAGCATAGGAGTTGTGTGAACCTGGGTTTTAGATAGTTTTAGACCGCCTTATGTAAGATATGCAGGCCAGCATTGAACACTAGAAATACACGATGAGCATTTTGTTCTTTGGGTCATTTAAATATTGTGTGTATATATTATAAATGTAACTAACGAGACTGACTACTTATTTACGTGTTCTAATCAGCTTCTGATATGTTCTGTTGTAGTCTATCCATTTTATTTTTACTTTAGTTCTTTGTTTGTTGTTACAGACCTTACTACAACAAACTGTTTTTATCATACAAACAAATCTAGAATGAATCTAGCAGACAAGAAGCTGTTTATACCATCATTCAAAATTCTTGTGCTTCACTTTAGACAAAACGTCTATCTGAAAAGATGAAAAATGTTTGACATTCAGAAATGGTGTAGAAGATGTCGAGAGGCAAGACAAGCGATTAATAATACTTACCTTGTTTCTAAATTCCTTGACGAGATGCAACTGCAGTTGATGTTACGGCTATTTCAACCCCACTTGATAAAGTTCCCTTGTAGACGGTGCCATCGGAGAAGGTACCAATTACAGTGTTTTGCTTTGTGAACTGTATACATTAGGTGCGTCTCTATATTATTTTATTTTACAGGTTAAGGATATATTTTACTTGGATGGATCGTCCGACCTTTAAATTGAGGTTTGGCTACCTAGGATTGATGAGACAGCTTCAAAATGCACAAAGATTTGGATTGAGATAGCTTCTCAAGTTTAATGGTTACATAGCACGCTGTAAATTCACCTTAATTATTATTTATGTTAATTAAGTTTGGATGTAAGACCATGGTCTCACTATTCTTTCATCATTACAACATATATAATCATAAAGAATACGTTGATTAATTAATCAAGTAAAAGCTGGTTTCGATCTTGCATATCAAAATCTGAACAAGTTTCTTCCCATTCACAATTATATAGAATATCATTTTAACCGATATACAAAGACGGGATTTAATATAGTTGGAAATATATATATATTGGGTCAACGTCAGTAGAATACAAACCCCACATCAGAGTCGGAATACTTGAGGTGTAAGCGTTGGTTGAGTAATAAATCTACACATAATAATGATGATATACGACAATAAAGCTTTCAACGAATAATAATGCTAATATATTCATAAGCATTTGATGCAATAATAATTTATTTTACATTTCTATAAAAATAATATAAATTCAATTTTAATAGATTATATTATTAAAAAGAATCGGAAATAGGCAAAATTCTTCTCGTGATGCTTTGAAGAAAAAAAATTCTTCAAATATTACATTTGATAATTTATTTGCTGAAATAGCGTGATTTCTAAAGTAAAAGGACTGGTCGCCATGCCGTACGAGCGTCATGCTTATTTGCTAAAATGGGTTTGTGCTTATTGCTGCCATTCTGGTTTAGTTGCTGTTGCCATTCTGGTTTACCATGCAGCAAGGGAGCAGAGGTAAAAAAGAGATTAGGATTGAAAAACTGAAGAACCAGTAAGCTTCAACTTCCATAAGGGAAAAAAGTTAAGAAGAAGAGAGAGGAAATGAACCTTGGATTGCTTGGCGACCTTTCTTAGTTGCGCATAGACGACATGACGACCTGCATAGGTTGCCCGGAGTACCTGGCGACCAACTCTATTACTGTAGAAATCACGCAATTTCAGCAAATAATTGATCAAATGCAATAAATGAAGAATTTTTTTTCTCAAATCATTATGTGGGCAAAATGGCCGAAATAGGCAAAATTTCTTTAAATAATATAGTGTTTAACTATCAATAACAATAAAACACTATTCCCATATACAATGGGGTAAGGGGGAGATAAGGTAGTAGGTTGCCTCCAACGCCAGGTTGAGAGAAGCTTTCGTGGAAGAACTCCGGCAGTCATAAAAATTACAAATAAAAATAAAATGCAATGCATGTATAAATAAATATATAGTTGACCCTTTTTTTAATAAGTAGTCTTCTTATGCGCGTCTGTAATGAGAAGTAATCCCTGTAAATAAATCCTTGCATAAAAATTTCTGCAATATTGACAGAAACGTAAGATCCGACTAAATTTAAAAAGAGGAAACATGAAGAGAATGATACACAGAAGTCAACGATAGCAAGCTACGAAAAGGAGTAAAGTAAAATGTGTTAAAACCTAAACTAAGACAACACTATTCCGCTACCCTAGATCTAAGCCTTCATAAATTCCACTGACATAAACGTGAAGAAAGTAGAAGTCAGTGAAATTACTACAAATGCATTAAAAAGAAGACATAGATGTTATGTACCAATCGCAAAGATTATGAAATTATTTTGCTCCATAGCTTCGGCTTGACTAGTGAACGAAACAACAGATAAAAAAGAGAGATTAGGATTAGAAAACTGAAGAACCAGTAAGCTTCAACTTCCATACGGGAAGAAAGTTAAGAAGAAGAGAGAGGAAATAAACCTTGGATTGCTTGGCGACCTTTCTTAGATGCGCATAGACGACATGACGACCTACATAGGTTGCCTGGAGTACCTGGCGACCAACTCTATTACTGTAGAAATCACGTTATTTCAGCAAATAATTGATCAAATGCAATAAATGAAGAATTATTTTCCCTCAAATCATTATGTGGGCAAAATGGCCGAAATAGGCCAAATTTCTTTAAATAATATAGTGTTTGACTATCAACAACAATGAAACACTATTCTCATATACAATGGGGTAAGGGGGAGATAGGGTAGTAGGCTGCCCCCAACGCCAGGTTGAAAGCAGCTTCCGTGGAAGACCTCCGACAGTCATAAAAATTACAAATAAAAATAAAATGCAATGTATGTATAAATAAATACATAGTTGACCTTTTTTTTAATAAGCAGTCTTCTTATGCGCGTCTGTAATGAGAAGTAATCCATGCATAAAAATCTCTGTAATATAGACAGAAACGTAAGATCCGACTAAATTTAAAAAGAGGAAACATGAAGAGAATGATACACAGAAGTCAACGATAGCAAGCTACGAGAAGGAGTAAAGTCAAATGTGTTAAAACCTAAACTAAGGCAACACTATTCTGCTACCCTAGATCTAAGCCTTCATAAATTCCACTGACATAAACGTGAAGAAAATAGAAGTCAGTGAAATTACTACAAATGCATTAAAAAGAAGACATAGATGTTATGTACCAATCGCAAAGATTATGAAATTGTTTTGCACCATAGCTTCGGCTTGACTAGTGAACGAAACAACAAATAAAAAAGAGAGATTAGGATTGGAAAACTAAAGAACCAGTAAGCTTCAACTTCCATAAGGGAAGAAAGTTAAGAAGAAGAGAGAGGAAATGAACCTTGGATTGCTTAGCGACCTTTCTTAGATGCGCATAGACGACATGACGACCTGCATAGGTCGCCCGGAGTACCTGGCGACCAACTCTATTACTATAGAAATCACGCTATTTCAGCAAATAATTGATCAAATGCAATAAATGAAGAATTTTTTTGCTCAAATCATTATGTGGGCAAAATGACGAAATAGGTAAAATTTCTTTAAATAATATAGTGTTTGACTATCAATAACAATGAAACCCTATTCCCATATACAATGGGGTATGAGGGAGATAGGGTAGTAGGCTGCCCCTAACGCCAGGTTGAGAGCAGCTTTCGTGGAAGACCTCCGGCAGTCATAAAAATTACAAATAAAAATAAAATGCAATGCATGTATAAATAAATACATAGTTGACCCTTTTTTTAATAAACATTCTTCTTATGCGCGTCTGTAATGAGAAGTAATCCCTGCAAATAAATCCCTGCATAAAAATTTCTGTAATATAGACAGAAACGTAAGAACCGACTAAATTTAAAAAGAGGAAACATGAAGAGAATGATACACAGAAGTCAACGATAGCAAGCTACGAGAAGGAGTAAAGTCAAATGTGTTAAAACCTAAACTAAGGCAACATTATTCCGCTACCCTAAATCTAAGCCTTCATAAATTCCACTGACATAAACGTGAAGAAAGTAGAAGTCAGTGAAATTACTACAAATGTATTAAAAAGAAGACATAGATGTTATAACTTATGACTGTGACCCGTACTACTCGGCTACCCTGGTCTTAAGTCTCCATACTTTACTATCAGAGGTCATGTCCTCGGTAAGGGCTAAATCCTTCAAGTCAGATCTCAAGCAGTCTTCCCACATCCGTCTTGGTCGTCATCTCCTTCTGGCAGCGTCGACTGTAATCAACTCTACCCTCCTGACCGTATTCGACGATTGTCACCTAAGAACATGCCCAAACCACCGTAGTCTTCCCTCCCTCAATTTTTCGGACACAGGCACCACCCCTAAGGACGTCCTAATAGCATAGTTTGGTGTCATGTCCCACAGAGTCCTACCATATGCCCATCGAAGCATTCTCATTTTTGCTGCCTCCATCCTCCTTACGTGACCCTTCTTGATTGCCCAACATTCTGACCATAGAGTATATAAATAAGAGCAGTAATTAGCGTGAGTTAACTTTTAAGAAACTAATACCATCAAGATACTTATTTTCCTTTTTGTGTCAAAATTAGAGATAATTTATTTCTCGGACTCTCACAATTTGAAAATCATGAATTTTCGAAAACTCGACACTCAGATCTTACGTTTGATTTATACCTTGTGTAAATTAATTAAGGCTTTTTAGTTTAATTAAATCACTTATTAAGTAGATTAATGATTATCCATTTTAGCATTTACATTGCTTGTTTATGATGTACATTAGGGCAATTTTAAAAAAATGTGTGTACATATATGTAGAGTATGACTCCACGCAACTGGCAACGAATAAGCAACAAAGAATGAGAAATATAGTATATATTTTAGTACAAGTATTGATGTTTGATTCATTAAATAATTAATTTATAATAAATATTATAAAAAATTATTATGAGAAGAATCATTTTAATCTAGTTTGTTCTATTGATAACATTAAGATTTAAACTTTGAATGTTATTTAAATAATAAAAATAAAAGAGGTACCGAAGTAGATAATTTACCCGAAAATGAAAGAGGTGCATGATCTCAAACTTAATTTTCAAAGTATTCCCTTGCGTAGTGAGAAAGGTGATGAAAGGAATGAGAAGAGAGCTTGGTTTTAATAAGTTATGGTGATATATTAGCTTCCCCGCCACATTAACTATATTTCTTATATAGATATTTGTACTGAACATCAGATCCATAGCAGAATCCCACTGCCACCCTTTTAACCACCTCCAATCAATAAACTGTTACGGAAGACGGTTATCAGATAGAGCAAAATCGCAACTGATAATTTGAGAAAATAAAAATGAAGATAAAAGAGATACAAAATTTACGTGGAAAACCCCTAAATAATATAGGGTAAAAACCATAGACAATGGTAGAAGAATTTCACTATGAGAAAATAGGAATTACAACTTCTCTCGATCTACCAAGGAGAAAACAATGATAATTATCTCTTGATAAAAATGAGAAAACAACTCTCAATAAACTCTCTAAATTCTCTCTAGTATTGGAAGAAAGCTAGAATGCTTTGGGATGGTTTTGAAGCTAAATGAGGTAGGGTATTTATAGTTGAATCTTAAGGACTAATCTTACAAATACCCATAAGTTCAATGATTAAATTATGATTATTCCATTTAACTTTTTCAACAATTTGGTGGCCAATATTTGACCAATTTAGCCGCCCATTAATGATGCCAAATTGCCACCCCATTATGTTGACTAATGCTACCAACTTTTAACAATCTCCCACTTGAAGATTTGATTGGAACAATCATATCTTCACACCATTCTTTCTACCTTGTACCATCATGTTGCTTATGTTTTTGTCAGGCCACAAGAGGATTGACACCAGCTAAATTTATCAGCGTTGATTGCCTTCGTCATGAAATCTGCTATATTGTCTTTGGTATGGATCTTCTACATATCTACCATCCCTTCTTCCACCTTTTCATGAATGAAATGGTATTGAACTCGTATGTGCTTTGTCCTTGAATGAAATGTTAGATTCCTTGCTAGATGCAAGGCGCTTTGACTATCATAAAACAAAGAGACATACTCTTGATTGTTCCCAAGCTCCTCCAATAGCATCTTCAACCAAATTGCTTCTTTACTGGCTTGTGTAGCTGCTACATATTCTGCCTCTATTGTGGATGTAGCCACAACTAACTATAATTTTGAAACCCAACTTACAGCTCCACTAGCAACTTTGAACACATATCTTGTAGTAGATTTGCTTTTATCCAAATCCCCTACATTGTCAGAATCTACATACCCATTGATTAGTAAATTTGATCCTCCGTAACATAACACAACATTTGAGGTCCCTTTGATGTATCTCAGGATCCTCTTTACTGTATTCCAATGCTCTTAGCCTGGATTCGCCATGTACCGACTAACCACTCCCACTGCTTGTGTAATGTCTGGTCTTGTGCATATCATAGCGAACATTAAACTTCCCACTGCTGATGCATACGGTACTCGAGACATCTCCATCCTCTCTTTTTCACTGCTAGGACTCATACTGGATGATAATTTAAAGTTAATAGGAAGAGGGATATAAATTGGCTTACAATCTTGCATGCTGAATTGTTACAATATCTTCTTTAAGTAATTCTTTTGTGAAAGCCAAATCTTCCTATTACTTCTGTCTCGGTGAATTTGCATCCCTAGAATCTTGTTTGTTGATCCCAAGTCCTTCATTTCAAATTCCCTAGCCAGTTGTGCCTTCAATTCTTCAATATGATCTTTGTTGGGTCATGTCATCCACATACAACAACAATATAAATAAATCGTTATCATCAGACCTCTTGAAATAAGCAAAAGGGTCTACATTAAGTCTGTTGTATCCAATGCACATAATGAAGGAATCAAATCTCTTATACCAACACCTCGGCGCCTGCTTTAGACCGTACAGAGATTTGTTCAACCTGCAAACCAAGTTCTTCTTTTCTTTTTCTTCAAAACCTTCAGGTTGGAGCATATGAATCTCTTCTTCAAGGTTTCCATAAAGAAAAGTTGTTTTAACATCTAGTTGCTCTAGATGTAAGTTCAATGTAGCACACATTGCTAAACTACTCGAACTGTTGTTAGTCGAACCACAGGAGAAAATATTTCATTGAAATCAATACCTTCTTTTTGAGCATATCCTTTGACAACCAGTATTACACGATACCTCTCAACTTGATCATTACCATTTCGCTTAATTTTGAAGACCCCCATTGTTACCAATTGGGTTCCTTCCTTGTGGTAGTGGCACAAGGTCCCATGTATTATTTTTATGAAGGGCTTCGATTTCTTCTTGCATCGCCATCATCCACAGTGAAGTATCTGAGCTGTTTATTGCCTCCTGGTATATTGATGGCTCACTGTCCTCTGTTAAAAGGTAGTATGTAATATTACCTTCTATAACATAATCTGAGTGCCAATTGGGAAGTCTTCTCACACGATATGATTGGCAAGTTGTTGGAGCTTCAGAACTCTCTGGTTCTTGTTCATCATGTGCTGGTTCTACTTCAGAAGAATCTTCTTGTTCAAACTCCTTTTCCACATGTATCTGTGTAGTCTCTGACTTTTCAGCGCTACCATCTTCTTCTTTTCTTTGTAGCTTATCTTCTACAAAGATAACATCCCTGCTAATAATCACTTTGCAGGTAGTGGGATCCCACAAACGATACCCCTTTACACCATCAGCATACCCCAAGAATTTACATTTCCTGGATTTTGGATCTAGCTTTGAAATTTCTTGGGAGTTGTACATCACGTACACAATACTTCCAAATACATGGAGGTTTGAATAATCAGCTGGTTTACCAGTCCACATATCCATTGGTGTCTTCAGCTCTATTGCAGTTGATGGAGCTCGATTCACCAAATAACAGGCGGTATTAACTGCTTCTGCCCAGAATGATTTTCTAGGCATGCATCCCTCAATATTACTTTTGTTCTTTCTAACAAGGTTATGTTCATCCGCTCTGCCACTCCATTTTGTTGAGGAGTGTTCGCCACTGTGAACTGTCTTTTGATGTCTTCTTTCATGCAAAAGTCATCAAATTCTTCGCTTGTGTATTCTCCTCCATTATCTGTTCTGAAACACTTGATATTATTTCCAGAATCAAGTTCCACCCGCACTTTGAAGTTTTTGAAAGTTGAAAACACATCTGATTTCTTCTTAATATGGTACACCCAATATCTTCTGGAGTAATCATCAATAAATGAGACAAAATATTTTGCTCCACCTAGGGATGTAACGGGTGCTTGTCATACGTCAGAATGAACTAATTCTAGAACACTTTTGCCTCTAGAATTTGACGTGTTGAATTTCAACTGGTGCTGCTTACTTGTTATGCAATGCTCACACAAAGGAAGTGTTACATTTGTTAAGTCTGGAAGTAGTTTTTGCTCCACAAGAACTTTCATTCCTTGTTTCTGACATGTGTCCAAGTTTCTGATGCCATAGCATTGCAGAATCTGAACTACATGAGGCAACAGAGGCTTCTGCTTCTAGCAAAGTCTCTCCCTTTAGCATGTTCAAGTTTGCAGCTATCTTTTCGCCTTTCAACACCACAAGCGCTCCACGGAACACCTTCATGATTCCTTTCCGTGTTTCAATATTGCTTGCATTATTATCCAACAATCCGTAGAATAATAAATTTTTCTTTAGGCCTTTCACGTGACGTACATCTCGAACAACTTTAATTGTTCCATTGTACATCTTCAATTTGATGGTTCTCATGCCAATGATCTCTAAGGCATGATCATTGTAACTATACATAGATCCTCCTGAGAGAGGTTCATAATGATGGAACCATTCTCTTCTTGAGGTCATGTGATATGTTGCTCCGGAATCAATGAGCCATATATCTACAAATCTTTTTCTGCCTTCCACTGTGGTTGACACTTCACAACATAAAGCATCTTCATCATCTGAAGTGTTTGCGGTATCGCCTTGTGGATTGGAGTTTTTATTTAGACTCCAACAATCCTTCTTCAAGTGACCTTCTTTCCACAGTTATAGCACTTTAAATTCTTCTTGCTCCTCGACTTCGATCTACCATGTTTGTGACTGATGCTTTGGCCACATTCTGTTGATCTCCCTCTCATCATTGTCATCGTTGTTAATACTTCTACTTGTTGCAGATTTACTTGTCTGTCTTCCTTGTTCTTGCGTCGATTTTCTTCTTGTAGAACAACAGATGCAACGTCATCGAAGACTAGACTAGTAACATTATTGTTTTTCAAGTTGATGATGAGTTGATCATACAAATCCGGTAGACTTTGAAGTAGAAGTTCAACACGTTATTATTCTCTTATTTTACAGCTTAAGGATGTAAGCTGAGAAAATAAAGTGTTCAGTGTATTTAAGTGCTCCGTCACTGAAGTAGATTCTGGCATACGGATAGTGTATAATTCGACTCGAGATCTTAACGAGTTGAGTCGAGCAAAGTCCAATTCGACTCGATAAGTTCGCGAGCAACTCGTTAATTTTTTTTATATTTTTTAGTAATTATCTTTAAAAATATTTCATTTAAAAAAATACTAATTTACTAATAAATAATAAAAAAGATGATAAATTACTAATATGTTAATTTTCTAATAAACAATAAAAATTATTAAATTATTAGTTAAAAATTATTATTTTACTATACCCAAAGTCAAACCCTAATTATTATTTTAATATATTTATGGATTATTGCTTTGAAGTTTAAATTTTAAAAACACCATTGAATTAGTTTGAATTAAAAGATCGAGACTTAGTGAAGCCATATCTGATCAAAGAAGTCGAAGAAAAAGTAAAGATTATTCAAGATAATCTTAAGATAACTATCGATCGACTGAAGTCCTACGCGGATTTGAAGAGTAAGGAAATTGAATTCCACGTAGGTGACAAAATATTTCTCAAAGTATCGCCTTGGAAGAAGATTCTCTGTTTTGGACGCAAAGGAAAACTCATTCATATATTCATTAGACCCTATGAGATCTTAAAGAAAGTTGGACCAGTGGCAAATCAGTTAGCATTGCCACCAGAAATGAAAAAGATCCACAATGTCTTTCATGTGTCGATGTTCAGGAGATATCGATCATATCCTTCACACATCATAACACTGAAAGAAATAGAAGTTTAATCTGACTTGACATATGAGGAAAAACCAGTGCAGATCTTAGCATATGAGGTAAAACAACTAAGGAACAAGACAATTCCATTAGTTAAAGTTCTATAGAGAAATCACAAAGTACAAGAGGTGACATGGAAATGTGAAGAGGACATGAGAAGATATTTTCCTCATCTCTTTATACAGTGAAAATTCGAGGATGAATTTTCTTAAGGGGGAGAATTGTTATACCCCAAACATCGGGTCAATGACTAAAATGTAAGGATTTAAAACTTGGTGGCTTAATTTGAATAAATTGAAAAGTTCAAGGACTGATTTTAGAATTTATGTCTAGGACTTATTATCGAAGATGAAAGAATGGAAAGGCATTATGGTCTTTTAGCAGAAAATGAATTAAAATTCATTTCAAAGTTAATTTAAGCATGTGGGACATGAGATAAAGGAAAAGAAAAATCTAAAATCACTTTATCTTCTATTCTTCCTCCTTCTACCGTAACTCTCATGCTAAGGTAAGGGATTGTGAAGTTGATTAATTCTTTCATTTTTGAATTTGGTTTTTGGTTCATAGGTGGTAGAGAAACTTATGGATGCTTTAAGATGAATAGAAACTAAGAGATTGGTGAATTAAGGATGAATTAGTAAAATGGGTTTTTAAGGGATTTAATGAGATTGATTAGTATTTGAATTTTTAAGGATATATTTGACTTGTTAAGGGCCTAATTAAGGTGTTTGAAGTGTTGGAAAGGATTAAGAACATGTTTGATTGATGGGTATGATTTTTAGTTTAAAGTATTCTAAGAAGAATTTTGGGTTGTTAAAAGAGGATTAATGGATATAAGTTGTGTGGGCTAAATGTTATTGAGTTTAAGGACTTGAATAGAGTTAAGGGTAAGAGATTTAAATGAGTTTTGAGTAAAATTTGAAATGGAATATGTGAAATCTGGGTAAGAGTATCGGTACTGGAAGAACAATACCGATACTATAAGGGTAAATTGAAGGAAAAATGTATGAATCGGATGAACAATATCGATATTGATTGAATAAGTATCAATACTGATGTGGAGGTATCAATACTGATGTGGAGGTATCGATACCAAGAGGAAGATATCGATACCGTAATTGAAATGAAATTCTAGAATGTCAAAATCGTATCAATACTTAAGTGGGTATCGGTACCATAGAAGAGAAGTATCAGTATTGTATGAGGGGTATCAATAATATTTAGCCTGAAATGTTAAATTAGGTGTTTCATTTCGTTTATGTAAGTGTTAATTGGTTATTCGTTAATGAAAAGTTAGTATTGATCTTGGACATATTGATGTGTAGATTTGGATCGAAATCATAATGATCGAAGTGATATAACAAAGAGATTGAACGAAAGTTAAAATGATTTCGTTTAGGACTTACGTGAGGAAAAGGTTAGTGCAATTTATATTTTATATTAGATATGAGGACGACTTGCGATAAGCCAACCTCGAAGGTTTTCGATCGAAAACGGTTTATTTATTTTACGCAATATTTTATTATGCTTTATATAAAGTGTATTTTCAAAGTACTGTTTTTGATTTTATTTGTATGTGAATATGTTTTATATGAAAATATTCTATGTGAAAATGTGCTAAGTGAAAATGTTCTACGTGAAAATACCTATGTGAATGTGGTTTATGTGGATGAAACACACTTGGAATAATGAAATGTTAATAAATTACATGGTTAAAGCCCAAGGTATATGTATGAAAATTAGAGATATAGTTGGCATGCCAAGAGTCGAGGGTTCTACGAGGTCCTTCGGGACATATTTCTACGCAGTCTTTCGGGACAAATTTGTGTGGCACTTCGGTGCATATTCTACGTGACACTTCGGTGCAAATTATATGAGCAGTGGTGACTGCATTTAGTGCACAACCTCAATGTACTCATATACCTTGAGTTCTCAGTAATATGTGTTGGGCTAAAATAATAAAGTGATATAAATTGAATAATGAGTAACAATATATGTATTTTTATGAAAGGTAGCTTGATTTCAGTATGAAATTTTTGAATATGGATTGATTAAGCAAATGTTTTTAAATGCTTTATTATACTCATTATTGTCTCACTAAGTCAACGACTTAGCGTGTGATTGTTTCACACGTAGGTTCAAAGAGATCCAAAGGTTAAAGCTAGGAGAGGACAACATACTACTGAAGAAGATTAGATCAGAACAGTTTGAATTGTAGGTTTATTATCATTTTGTAATTTTGTTGGCATGTATCACAAAGTTTTAAATTGTAATGCTATGATTCGTTTTGTAATCATAGTATTTTATATTTATGTATATTATTAAGTATTTATTTTTAATGTGAGTTATGAAATTTTAAAAGTAACTTTGGTTTAAGGGTTTCACCACTTTAATACAAATAAAAGTCTAAAATTTTAACTAGTTTCAAAAAGTCAAAGTTTTCAAAAATCAATGTGACACCTCAGATTCGTATCCGGATCGGATACGGTTTGGGGTGTTACAATATTATTTAATAATTTAATGATTCTTCTTTTATTTCTTTTACTCTTTTAAATATAAAAAATATTATATATATTTGATTATAGTATATAATTCATTAGTCGATCAATTCAAAACAAGTACCGTAAAGGTCCATTATCCCTTCTAAATCGATCTTTTCAATTTATAACATTCGAATTCAAAAATCCTAACTTTATCATTCTCGAACTTAAAGATCATGTAGGGCCTAGTTAAACTCAAACTTTGAATGTTAGAGCATGAGGCAATCTCATATTTGAAAAACGTCTATATCTTCTTGCCCATGTCCGGTTTTCAAGCCAATTATTTTTGTCCAAAACATCTAATATTCATGTAGGAGTCCAGGTTTACGGTATGCATTTTCACCTTCCAAAAATGTTACCTTTTAAGTTTAAATTTTAATTAACCCTAAATATAAATCTCAAACTTGAACAGCCCTATTTATTTTTCTTGAACATTTTTTTATTAAATAAATAAACAAGTAAATGGACTGTTTTTTGGGGCTATATCTGGTTTACTTAAGGTGTAGGGTTTTCGTATTATAATTAAATATGTATCACGGGACTTGGTAACCTTAAGCACTTCACTCGTGTATTTGTCGTGTTTTCTATTTTTGGCAATCATGTGCTTTGTCTCTTCATATAGTGAATAAGAAAAATAAATAAATAAATAAATAAATAAAAGGATCACGGGAATAACTAAGCTTCTCAATCCTCATGCTTCCACCTAATCTCCCGTTGTTTACATATAAAAACCTTATTTGGTCATGGAATTGTACCGACTTAATCACATGTAGATGCAGTAGTATTTATAATTTGTATACTCAACTTGTTGACGTTTGTCACTAATATAAATTCGTTAAAGTTTATTAATTTCAATGCAATTTATTCACGGGTTTTAATTAGTATAAATATCTTAAAACAAGGTTTAAAACAAGGTTTTAATTAGTATAAAATTAAAGAATTTTACATTATATAAATGGACTCTAACTCATATATATATATATATATATAACTTTTGGTTGATGCGTGGGATGTAGGGTATAGGAATATAAATAAAGGAAATTTTGTACTTTTATTTTTGTTATTTGAATATGTTTAAAGTCTTGTTATAGATTTATATGAAATTTTTAGAGGGGATTAATATAAATTTAATATCAATCAAGACTAAAATAGTATTCTTTGTTAATACATTTAATTGATTATATTTTTGTTTAAGTTTTAATTTATTTTATATTTATATAATTTATCATACTTATTTGAATACTAAAATATTGAAAAATATATTAACTTGCCAGTAATTTCAACATCTTCCGAAATGAAACAATTTACTTTTAAAAAAATGTTGTAAAATGTCTGTGTTGTAAACAGTTTAATCACATCACATGAAGAAAAACTGCTAAGTTGATAATCCTATTCCTTTATAAATGCCTCTTTCCTTTGGATCAAAGGTTTAAATTATGGGAAAACTCTCTGTCCGGGAAATGAAACAAAACTGCCATTTCTCCAAATAAAACATCATGATATTGGACCCGCCTTGTCTTAAAAAAATACGATTCCAACCATCCAAAAAGAAAAGCAAGAAATGTGTATACACCGCCCATCTCTGCATTTCTGCACCCAAAAGTACGAGCCTTATAATGGGAATATTGTTGTCCTCTCCCCCGCATAATTGCATTAGCCGTGGCGTTTACGAATATATTTGTCCAGAAACAAAACTTGTACAGTTTGCTATACTTTATTATGTTGCACCTATCATTTTTTTCAAATAAGTAATTATAAAAAAAACGTATGTTAATGAAAACCGTGAATATCTAATTAACATATTTACTTTTGTAGGGATCATTTCATCAAGTCAAATCCGTCAATCAAAGATATGACATTTATTGTTGGAACAAGGAAAAGGAGATGACATTTATTGAAATATTATACAATGCAAACTTCCCTGATATGGTACGCCTCAGACCTCTCTGATTTAATGATATTGATTTCTCACACTTGCGCCCAACGTTTATTTTAATGACTCTAGCTACACATTAGAAAGCCTATAATGGATGCACAATTATTTTCGACATTTTACGTGTTTTTAAATTGGGATGATTCATTTTTTTAAATATTAAAAATATAATTATTTATTTACAAACTAATTACTTGAAGATTGTTTCAAGGGTGAATTTTATGGCCAAAATAATAAATTGACGAGACTACTATTTAAAAAGAAGTAATTCGTATATACCAAAATGTAAAGATAGAGGGGTCGACATCTGGAAAGTATTGATTGAAGTTTCCCATTTCAAGATAGAGAAATGGATGCATGGTAAATGCCGAACATTGGGTAACCCAAATTACATAATCGTATTCATGTCCAAATTAACTATAGTTATTTGCTTGCATGATGACATATAGCTCTCCAATCCATTTAAATATCTCTTCATAATCTAAATACAAGTGTTGCATTTTGAACATTAACCATGCCACATCGGCGGAAGACATGCCACATTATAATTTTATAAATAAATAGTAGTGTGTGGTTTTCATATTAAAGATTAGTTATTTTAGTTAATACACTAGTAAATATGTGTGAGGATGGTAATATGAATTTTCAGTAAAACATCTGAGTTTTGATATTGGATGCACGTGGCAAGTCAGAATCAAGTTTGACAGAAAACACAGACAAATGCATGTGGTGAAAGAACAATCAGCTACCTTAAACCGCAACTGTGAGCGCCCAGCGGGCACCCATTAACTGGACCCCGACTATTCCCGCACTCTCACACTCCCAACACGCATTACACGCAATCCGTTTAGTTCTGTTTGTACGGACAACAAGTCGAGTCAGATAATAAATTTTGACCATTTCCAACTTGATATTCTTATTAATTTTATATTAATGCAATTGATAAAACATGTTACTCATATGATGTAAAAAAAGAAAAAGATATTATGGAATATAATAAAAATATCATTTTATCATAAATTTTTTTTCAATTAAATTGTACTGTATATTCTAATTGAAATTTAAAAATATATATCATATATTCTAACCTTTACCGTATAAATGATGAATGTAATCTAAAATAGATCTCATTATGAACCGAAGATGACGAAGTAAAAAGAAATGGCGGGTCCGTCCAGGTCAACAGTGATTCCATCGAGGGCCGGGCCACCATGTGAGATATTTATCATATATTCCATTTCTGTGTGAAACCCTGTACTCCATCTAAACATTACATTTCTCAATATAATTCTTAATCTTCAGTACAATACAATAAATATCATTTCACCCCTTTCTTCGGAGTAATTTCTTTTTTTAAAAAAGTACTTGTAACGAGTTGTATTTCCCCGTTCCATCATCCACTTGTTTTTGGTTTTCTTCGTCTGTCTTGATTTCCTTTCTTCATTCAAAATCATTTATCTCGACTCTCCTAGTCACGAATAAAGGGGGAACAGAAGCAAATCTTTCCCTTGAAAAGTTCCCAGAGGTCCGGGAACGGAGAGGTGAGCCAGTAGTTCTTTCCATGAACCCTAGACACTATTACTCCTTACCTGATCAAACAGAAGCCATAGCTATAAAGAGATTACAATTTGCAAGTGATCGATCGACAGAGAGCTTAGAATTTAAATAGATTAGGCAGAGCCCTCCCTCGGCTTGTCTTCATTCTCCGGCACCTGAAATCCAGACAAATAAAGTCCAAGTTGAAAAAAATAGGTGGGAAGCTGATCATCGGGAGAAAAAGAAACACCATCCCTTTGTTTTTGTTTTTGTCAGTTTTTCGTGTGAATGGATCATGCTTCTGTAGGGGGTGCCGCAACCAACTCGAATTGCATCAACGAGGGTTCATCACCTGGTGTAGTTATAGCTTCAGAAACGCCGCCAACGGTTTCACAGCAAGGTGGAGCAGTTGAGTCGTCTTCTTCCCCCGCTCCACCGAGTCGATACGAATCACAAAAGCGTCGAGACTGGAATACTTTCTTGCAGTACTTGAAGAACCATAAGCCTCCGTTAACGCTAGCTCGTTGCAGTGGTGCCCACGTCATCGAGTTCTTGAAATACCTTGATCAGTTTGGCAAAACTAAAGTTCACATGATGGGTTGTCCTTATTTCGGACATCCAAACCCACCCGCTCCTTGCTCTTGCCCACTCAAGCAAGCCTGGGGTAGCCTCGACGCGCTGATCGGACGGCTTAGAGCTGCTTATGAAGAAAACGGTGGACATCCAGAATCGAACCCTTTTGCAGCAAGAGCTGTGAGGATTTATTTGAGGGAAGTGAGAGAAGGACAGGCAAAGCTAGAGGGATTCCTTACGAGAAGAAGAAACGAAAAAGGTCTACTGTCACAACTACTGCTGTTGATGTCAATGTGTCGGTGGCAGCCGCTCAAACTGTTGATGGTGGTGCGGGTAGCGGCGGTGGCGGAGATGATAGTGCTGGTGGGACTGCGGCTAATGTTGGTACTGCCACCACTACTAACGTATAGTTTTTTCCTTTTACTGATCTTATTCATTTCTTCTCCTAATATCTGTTTTATACTATGATTATGAGGTATAAATCTGGGGGTTCTCTCTGAATATTGGATTGGTATCCCATGAACCAAAATTAGTTAAAAATCTAGTTTTTATCTTTTTCAACTGATCTCCCAATTTTTTTTCCTGTTTGATAAGACTTTTTTTATCGTCTCTTGTTATGCATGAACATTACTACTACTCTAAACTAGTTCTGAACGCGTATATGTAAAAGTAAAAATGAAATGAAACACAAGAAGTATTGATAAGAAGTTTTAAACTATTGTTTCTTCTGCCATTTTGTCGGAGCTGTTTTGATAGACAGAATTTAGGAAGGAAAAAGAATCCCTTTCTGTCTTGTTTGCTTCTTCCTCAACAAGAAGCAAATGGGTAAGTTTACATTCCCCCATCATGTCACCATGGAAACTTGGCTACTTATCATCATTGATATTTGGTTTCTGTTTCCCTTCCCCTTTTGACCTGATAAGCCCCAATTACATGCATGCATTTGCATGGAATTCATTACAAAGAAGAAAACCCATATTTTTTAAAGAAAAAAAGAAGAAAATTCCAGCAATTTCCTTAGGATTATTCTTCTTCGTTGCCATTATGACCATACATACCACAATGTAGAAGGAATCGACCATTAAATCTTGAACAGTTGCATATCTTATCTTAAAAAAAAAGTCTCTGAGCATCTTTTTTCTTGTTTGATTTTAAGTGTAGGGTTAAGATTTGTATCTAGCTCAGAAACCTCCAAGTGTGGAGACATGAAGAAGGGTGAAACACACACAAGTAACTGACCAAATCTCTTACAACAAGATTTCTGGTTCAGCTGGGCTTCCCGGCTCAAAGAGCAAATTTAAAGATTGTAGTAAATGTAATATATAAGCACACGTGCTCCTCACAGAAATTTTACGTCTTTGCAGTGGTTTACACACTTCTAAGTTTCAGTGTCAGGTGGTCTCTATATCTTTGATCTAAGATTTTGGGTCCTGTGTTGTTTTATCCTTTTGAATCTCACCCCCTTTTTTATTTATATGTTTTTTCTCCGATCCTCTCAAGCTCGACCACTCACAAACAAAATGATATATGGCTGAAAGAATCAATGAATATTTAAAATAATCCTAGTGATTGCTGCCATTAATATTTTTTATTTGGGTAACCACTCAGGCTCAATGTGAAAGAGACCCGTAGCCAACCCTTATTTCTTTCTTCCTTTCTTCCATTCTATGTCATTGCATAATTATATAGGAATATTATCTTATTATTAATTATATCTGATATCACACCCAATTTGTATAATATTCTGTTTAGCTATGATAACCTAGATAGATAAACCCACCAATCACTTTCCAGCGTAACCCCAGTTTTCTTTTCATTTCTAGACCCATCCAATCCATTTTGATCATTGCTACGTTTATTTCTTCTTTTCATCGACCATTTTTATTCTCTCTGCAAATACTTAAGGAAACTTTCTGCTCTTTACGTCGCTTAATACGCCTTTAAAATTTAATTGCTACTATCATTTTGTATAATAAAGTGAAGCTTAATTTGAGTTATTGATTCCACATATAAAGTCAAAAAAGAAAGCTTATAGTAGATCCTTTCTGTCTTTAAATCTTATCATCTAAATATGTCCCTCTTTAGATATTCAGCATCTTCAAAGCTTTGTCACGTAGTTCGAACTGCAAGTCTTTTAGGTTTTGAACTCAACACACCCACTTTGGTTTTCAGTAGTTCTCAAACTAGGTAAATTAGGGAGTGGAAATATGAGCTGTGTTCATTTCTGTTGTCTCTACTTACGGATTTTCATAGTTTTCGAGGCCAATGCCCGACGGTACTTTTAAGAGATGGATTGGAGAGAGAAAGTGGGTGGAGCCGTGGGGTTGTCTAGAGGCACCTGCCTCGGCTAGTCTTGTCCAGCTCCACTGGCAAGTGTTATAATTGTGGTATGGATTAAAAGGAATATATGGTTTATTTATTTTAAAGCTCACAATTTACATCCAAAAAAGGAACCATGCCCTGTTTTATACGCACAAAACTGAACGGGCAACGCCTTAACACGTCGGGCGTATGTCCTAACCTACATCGGGTTTAAACCATAATCTTTTACGTGAACTGGTCACCAGAGCCATCATCGGGATTTGTTCGACAGACCAAACTTTAAAGGGTCCTACGAACCCTTTTCTGCGCTTGGCTGTTTTCAGTGACATGATATTCAGTTCATCTCTCTGGTGATCAATCTCAGGAGAGTTTCTTTTCTCCATCGTATCATCTCTGTAGCATCGGGATGCAGTAGAGAGCCTAAGGATGTCGCTGTTTTTTTTTAACAAAAGTTACAGGGTAATGTTTTGGGACAGCGTTGATTTTTGTCTTCCAGTTAAACAACTTTGTCGAGTTCCAAATATGGTGCCATTGACATGGTTTGAAGCGAAAGCTTGTAAGAAATCAAAGTGAGCAATAAAGGCATGAAAAAGCATGGGACAAGTTCCAGTGGGATAAAGTTTACTGAGCACTTGTTCGGCGCCATGGAGAAACCTTGGAAAACGTATTAATCACTTAGCTTAGTTAAATAGCTTTAACGATTTCAATTTTGTACCAAATTGAATTAATTATTGATACGATGCTAGCAAGTAGTTGAATTAAAATAAATATTTTTTTTTAAATGAAGAAATTCTAGGCGCCAATCGGTGTGATTTATTATTGTTCAAAAATAAAATAATTGAGGTAGTTTATTGAAATGATTCTTTTCATTCATTTTTTAAGATCGATAATTAAATTGATAGAAAAAGTATAGACATAAAAATTGAAAAAAGATATTTTATTTTTTTCAGATATCATGTCATGATATCTTGAACAAAAAATATTAAAATTCTCAAACAAAATTAAAAAAAATCTAATTTATTAAAAATAAAATATCAAAACTAGATTTTAAATTTTAAATAAAAAATAGCTTGCAAGAGCCATTGCGAATGGAGTTTGATTTAGGATTTTAGAGAATGGTACTTCATACTTGTAGAATTGCCCATCTAGCAACAGTTGGTAGAGTGCAAGGCTTTTAACCTGTGGTCGTGGGATCAACTCCCACTGAGAGCAATTCATAACGGAGATTTTTCACGGAAGCTGCTCTCAACCTGACGTTGGGGACAGCTTACTACCCTACTTCCCCCTTACCCTATTATGAGAATAGAGTCAGTTAATTTTTTACTTCATACTTGTACGTGGCATGAGATCATTTTTCTTTTTACTAAAGCCTCACATTGAATGTAATCGAGTAGAAAGCAGTTGTTCCACAAGGGAAAAAAGAAATTAAGATTGAAAAATGGAAACAATTACGGATTAGCATTTAGTTTTGTTTGGATTGTATTAGGAAAGGGTATGGCAGTAGTAGTAAGTCCCTCGCTGCTTTGATAAACTGTTGCTTTGGTCGCCCACAGCATCTCTGGGGCGTAGATTTCTCTAACAAATTCCTTTGACTCAGGAAAAACACTATCGTCCAATACATCATCAATGCTTCCCACACTTGGATTTAGTTAAGAATATTGAGGTTTCAATCTTCTTTTTTAATAGTCTCGGGATGTCGGTAAAATAACATATGTTTATAATTTTCTTAATTTATTGTGGTTGTCCCTTGTTCTCATATGTAATGTGAGGTAAGGGGGAGGTAAGATAATAGGCTGCCCCCAACACCAGATTGAGAACAGCTTCCGTAGAAGACCTCCGAATTATGAAATGCCCTCCGTGGGACTCGATCTCACGACCTCAATGTTAAGAACCTTGTGCTCTACCAACTGAGCTGGAATAACATTACTTTTTATCATTGAGCTCATTTGATAAATTCATTAAAATTTTAATATTATTATTTTTAAAGATGTTTGATATATTTATAATAATCTTTTTTTTATAATAATTTAAATATATATTTACATTATAGGGATAAACCGACAGAGGGTAAGTGAGGACAATAGTCATCTCTGAAAATTTGAACTTCTCATATATTTTTAATAAATTTTTGGTACATTAAAGTTTATGTCAGGGGTGACTCTCTCTATTCAGAGTTAGTGCATACCTAAGACCCAATTGGGATTTATATAAGAATTTTTACAGATTACCCACCAAAATGATGATCGTAGAATTCAAACTTAGGTAAGTGAGGGCAGCAATACTCTCTAATAACATGTTTTAGGCCCTAAATTTTTTATAAATACGTTTATCCTAAAAATCTATAAATTGATCCCTTAATGTAACCTTATATATTTGACTTATAAATATTAAAAGGTTGTCTCATTTAAATATTTTAAGATTTGTTGCATAACTATTAAAAATTTATTATTTAAAATTTTGAAATAAAAGACGTAAACTAATATAAAGTAAATAAAGATCAAAACTGTTTCATAGCCGCCATTCAAATAAAATAAAAGTTGCAGCCAAATCATCATGAATGCGTATTACACTTGTAAGGGCCTGGACCTGGGGCTTGGGGCTACACCATAGCATGAGGAGCCAGTTTCCATGTAGACAAGTCAGATTTGATTCCAGTGGCCCAAAAGCAAAGCCGGTTAGGCTTCAAACTATAAACACAATCAGGGGATTCAAATATATGGGAGCCAGTCAATGCACTATAAGAAATAAGCGAAAGTAAGGCCTTTAGGCTTTGTATTTCACATCACACTATTAATTTTTAGGGTAAAGTATAGTAATGGCCACTAAACTTTTCTAAAGCTTTATTTAGGTCCCCAACTTTTAAAACTTGCAATACAATCCCTTAACATTTAGTCTGTTTACAATATGGTCCCCCAATATTTAGTCTGTTTGTAATATGGTTCCTGATGTAACTGTTTGGGGACCATATTGCAAACAGACTAAATGTTGGGGGATTGTATTACAAATTTTAAAAGTTGAGAGACCTAAATGAAAGCTTTAGAAAAGTTCAGTGACCATTACTATACTTTATCCTAATTTAAATTCGGCTCTAATGCACGGTCCACCATTTTCTTTGATTCCACGATGATATGCAAAATTTATAAGCAATTATACATATATTTATAAATATATAAAAATGAGAAAAATTATGTCAATGTTATATATATATATATATATAATATAAATGAGAAAAATGGATGTCGTTATCAATGTAAACCCTAGACTCAACCTATACGATATGACTAAATCTAACGGATTACAATAAAAAATTTCAAAATATTTTTAAATATTTTAAAACCATATAATAACCAAAAACAGTATTAAAAATATAATTTCGCAAATATATGCAAAATACCAAATGACCAATATTAAATTTATCGAACATTAATATAAATAAATAAAATACGTAATAAAACAAGTATTTCAAAATATAGATACATGTCACCCAAAATAAAATCAAGTATGAAAATGAAAATATTACAACAAAATATACTATACGAAATGTGTCAATCCTCCAAGTGTCAAGTTCGGGGTGCCTATCAAAAAGTGAACAACCCTATAAAAAATAACACAACATGAATGTTTTAAAGTTTTATAATTCATACTACAAAAAGTGTAACACTAAACACATACTTACATACATCTCCAAAAAATTGTAACACTTAACACATACTTACACCAGTATCATTATTTACATCTCTCAATATAATTATAAATTTAATTTATTAATGGTTAACCGTTTATCAAAATTCATAAATGTAACCTTAATTGTTAACCATCATTTTTTAGCAGTTCGGATAATCGAAACCGTTTAACATTAATGGTTCAGTTAATTAACCTGTTAAATATATAGGTTATACCGATTAAAATTACGATTTTTTTAACAACCCTACTTGTTATCTTCCTCGATGCTATGAATGAAACTGAGTGGTCCTAAAATTGAAGGGGAGCAGGCCCACATGCTGTAGATGGAGAAGGTAAAACTCCTCTTCAGCTTGCTTTGGCATAAGGTATCAATGAAAATGAGGTTTTGGCACTCTTAACAGATTGATAGCATAGTATAGTATAATGTTCAGAATCCCAAAATAGAACACCAATATTTTGGCCTTCCACTCTGAAAAACAAGGCCTATTCATATACAAAGTTTCACTTACCAAGGTTTCTTTAAGTGTGTGTAGCTCCTCCTGTCATCTTAGTAGTTCCTTTGGGTGCTCTGTCATAGTATATGACTTACATAAAAAATAAGTAAATAAAGTATATCATCTTTTTCATTTGAGTACTGAAAAATATTTCTTGATCAAAATAAATATTTTAACTTATCTTTTATTATCAAAATAGGTACCTAAAGTATTTAATTTTTTTCATCTAATTCCTAAAGATCTTTAATTAATGTTTTTTATAACTTAGATGGAAAAAAATTAAATACTTAAGTTACTTATTTTGACCAAAAATATTTTAAATACTTAGATAAAAAAAGTATACTTTATATACTTATTTATAATATAGGCCTATATATATTCTAGTATGTAAATTTTACTCGAGGATTGGGTAGCTTAAGCTAAATTGCAAGACATAATGTTACATTAAAACACATGCTCCTGCACTTTTGAACTAGTTATACGTGTAAATGTTTTCTCTTTCTTTTTCTTTCTGAATTTGGAAAGAAAATGATAATGTAAGGAGAGAATTAAGAAGTTGTATTTTTCCACTTAAATTATTTTTTTCTACTTAAATTATTTTGTTTCACACTGATACTTTGATTCAAGGATTTACAATATTAATAGATGAAAATAAAAAAATTTAGTGAATGTTACTCTATTGTATGACATACTTTATTTATATTTCTACATAAAATAAAGGGTAAAGAATAGTAATGATCATTGAATTTTTCTAAAGCTTTTATTTAGGTATCCTAACTTTTAAAACTTACAATACAGTCTCTCAATATTTAGTTCATTTGCAATATGGTCCCCCAACATTTAGTCCGTTTGCAATATGGTCCCTGACGACTGTTGGGGACCATATTGCAAACAGACTAAATGTTTAGAGACTGTATTGAAAGTTTTGAAAATTAAAGGACCTAAATAAAAACTTTATAAAAATTTAGTGACCATTATTATATTTTACCCTAACTTTTATTGCACCCTTGAAAGATCTCTTTTTTCAAGGGGGATAAGATCAAGTATACCCAAAACCCCTAGATTCATCTTTAAAGGATGTACGGTCAAGGAGGCGAAGCTGATCCACCTTCATATGGGGGTGGTCATGGTGGTTATGGAGGGGACGCTGGTTACGGTGGCCGTGGTTGCGGCAGAGGGGGAGGTGGTGGTTACGGTCGCAGTTCTCAAAATCGCGGTAAAATTTATTGTGGTTAATGGTTTTCTTTTTGTTGATTTTGGGATGCTGTTGTTGACCGTAAGTTTCTCATAGTTGTGTTGTACAGTGATCTACCGTCTTTTACCTTTGTTCTTGTGTTCAATGTATTGGACATGGATTATGCAGGAGGCGGTGGAGGCTATCAAGGAGGAGACCGTGGTGGAAGAGGTGGCGGTGGAAGAGGTGGTGGCCGTGGAGGAGGCAGAGATGGTGATTGGCTTTGCCCGAACCCCAGGTAATTTTATCTTTTCCATGGGGGAAGTTTCCCCCCTTCATGTAGTTGTACTGTTAGTCTTAGATAGCAAAATTTTGGTTTGCTGCTATTTTAATGTTACTGTTAGTTGCCTGCATTTGTGAAATTTAAACTGGTATGTTTATGTAGCTGTGGGAACTTGAACTTTGCAAGAAGAGTTGAGTGTAACAAATGCGGTGCATCCTCTCCTGTGGGTTCCGGTGATCGTGGTAGTAGTGGATACAACAGAGGAGGTGGTGGTGGGGTATATGATGCTAATCGTGGTGGTAGAGGAGATGGGGTGAGAGGTGGATATGATATTGGGAGGAGTAACAACTATGGAGGCAGAGGGGGAAATTATGATAATAAAAGTGGTGGTGGTAGAAGTGGTTCCTATGGAGGTAGTCAAGGCGGGGAAGATGGTGGGTATGGTCATGTTCCTCCTTCGGCGCCCAGTTCTTATAGTGGCGGTGCTGGTGGAAGTTACTCACCACCTCCTAATGCATATGATGGGAATACAAATTCTGGAATGGGTTCAGTTCCTCCACCTACAAGCTATACTGGTGGACCAACATCATACCCTCCGTCTTATGGAGGACCTGCAGGTGGTTATGGTGATGAGGGTTTGAATGATGCAAGGACCGGTGGTTGGGGTGGACATCCTGGTGGATGTGACAGTGATTATGTGTCTGGTGGTCCTCGACATCAGGGAGGTGGTTGTGGTGGTCCTTTTGATGCTCCAGGTAAGATCAAGCAGTGTGATGACAACTGCAGGGATTCTTGTGACAATACCAGAATCTACATATCAAGTTTGCCACCTGATGCTACTATTGAAGAATTAAGAGACCTTTTTGGCGGAATTGGACAAGTAATGGTCATATCTTATATTTTATGTCATTGTGGTTTTTTGATGGGTATTATGTCATCTATTGCATACTGGTGTTTTTATTTTATTTCCAGAGCAGATATCATGTTTGTTTTATATGATTGTGCATTTGATATTTGTTTTATTCTGTTGTTGCTTGTTTTGATGGTCACTTCTTGTTTAGGTTGGAAGAATTAAGCAGAAGCGTGGCTATAAAGATCAGTGGCCATGGAACATAAAAATATACACTGATGAGAAAGGAAATCCAAAAGGTGACGCGGTTTTGACTTATGAAGATCCTCAAGCTGCACACTCTGCTGGCGGTTTCTTTAACAGTACACAACTGAACTTTTCTTGTTTTGGCTGGAAGAATTAAGCAGAAGCGTGGCTATAAAGATCAGTGGCCATGGAACATTAAAATATACACTGATGTTTGTCCTAACGCTTCTGGGATCTTCTTTCGCAGATCATGTCATGAGAGGCTATACAATTAGTGTGGCAATGGCTGAGAAGACTGCCCCTAAAGTATATGATTATGGGTATCATTTTAACCCTTGGTTTTTTCTTTAGTTCATATAGATCTTTAATAATTTCATCATGAAGTTTATGAACTTACGGTGCCAATATAGCATTTTTTTTCTTTCTGCTAAATTGTATGTTACCATGTCGAATTCCTAGTTTTAAGGTCTTGCTTACTGTAATTTACTTTGGAAACCAAACCTCAATTGATCACCTCTAACTACTGTTAGCAGATTTCTTATACAACTTATGCATGGTTTGCGTATGGTACTATTAGGTTGTCCCTTAAGCTTGTTAGTTTTACTGTGAAGTAAACAATAGAAAGTTCAACTAAAAGTATGTCCTTTTTTTTAAATGAGTCAAAATGTTCTTGACTTAAATAAATTGTTTTTATTGAGGCTTCATTGTTAAATGGTGCTATTTGACAGAGGCGGTAGAGGTGGCTATGGCGGTGGTGGTGGCCGTGGGGACAGGCACAGGGATGGAGGTTCTGGGCCACATAGACATCACTATGGTGGAAACCGTTCACGTCCATACTGAGAAACTTTCAGCTTCGAGTATTTTATGTACTAAGAATTATGATCTAAGGGTTGTAGTTTGTCCCCATTCACAGGGTTGTTCTTGAACAGGAGACCGAGAGGTAGGTTGTTCACTTGTTTGAGCAATACCCGTTTTTCTCCTGCCTCTCGTCTACTGTTAGCAGCAGGGGCTTTTATTTTAGGCACCGGATTGATTGGATTTGTGTGGATCTTTTTATAGAAGCAAGTGGAATAACTTCAAATTGCTTCCTGCTAAGGTAGGTTGATAATTTCAGGTGAGTGCTGCTCTTTCAAATCACATATATACCCTTTTATTTGGGTATAACCCCTTGGTGGGGGATTTGATTTTGTTGCTCTTCTGCCCATCATTTAATGCGGTGAAACAAACTTGTGAATTATATAAGCATGTGCTTGCTGTTATATACGAGGGTTTTGCCTCCCATTCTGGGAAGTAGTTTATATTAGCCACTTTTGAAAATTTGAATTCATTAAATGTTGGACAATTGAAGAAACAGATTTGGAGCAATGTATGACAGCATATACTGATCACAATTCTGAGGCCTTATGCTTTAAAGTAGGCGAATTGGTTTCTGTTTTGGGCTTGAATTATAGTGACGTGTTCTAACCCAAAAGTGGTAATAGTTTTTATATGCCGAACGCAATTGTGCGTAGAGTTTTATTAAACTGGTTGATTGGGTACGTTAAGTTCTTGAATATGGATTTCAATCATGGATTATACACGATGTGGCTGCTGCGAGTTTACTCAAGTATGAGAAGATAGTTGAAGAATAGTGGATGTCGGGTTTTCATAATTATGGTCTACATGATGTTTTTGAAGTTATGATCTGGCTATGTTAGCGTTTTCTAGGCACCGTTTTCTTATGTTGTATTCCGCAGAAAATCGTCTTAAATCTTAGTTGATGGAAGGAGCATTGAGCGATATACTTTATTCCAATGTAATTAATTGATTTGCTTAATTATATGTAATTTATTTGTACAAGGTTCCGTAAGAGTTATTATAAATACAAGTCATCTAACGACGAGATATGATGGGTAATGAAGCTTACTTTAGACGCTACGTATACACGTTTATTTCAAGATGTGCAATATATATCAGCTTATTTCGCAAGAGATGGAATTATTCAAATGCACCTTTTGCGGAAAGCCTATTTCGCAATTAAGTATTGCCCAAGTAATTCTAAGTTAGAATTTGGATTTTATACAAGTTAGAAATGGCTAAAGCCGAACTACTTGGTTCTCGAAGGGAACAGTAGAAACTGCTCCCGACACAGAAGGTAAACCATTCATATTAGGTGTATGCGACCCTTGGCCCTCTATAGTAACAGGGAGCATCGTCCCAGCTTCAGCAACAAATTGCGTACATACAACATCAGCCTGAAATCAAAAGTATAAAACAGTTATCGATAACCGGTTGTTGAACAATCGTGGCAAGCGGGAGGTAAAACGGATAAATTAAAGTACAAATCAATCAGTCAGAGTAAGGTTATGATTCCACGGTTTTACTTTTAGAAATAAGTTTAGAATCCATGTTCGGGTTACTTTCTCAAGTTTCATGCTATCTACCAACTCCACCTATGAATTGGATTGTAGATATAAAGTGAAATCAGAAAGGGCTACATACCTGAGGCATGGAATAATTTCCTCCATAATTGGCATCAATATTTCCATAGTTTCCATTGTATGTGAGGTCTAAATGCAAGAATATGTTAAAAGGTCAAGAATTTATTCAAGGAAGTTGAGATTCAACTTATCAGAGAACAAGACGAGTAGATCACATTACTTGGGTTCGCTGTTGCTGTCGATGGTGCAGCTGTGTCCCTTGCTCTCTTATCTGCATTAGCAAGTTCTGAATGTAGTTTTTCTAGTTCCCGATATACAAGGGCCATATTTTTTTCCAGTATCTGACGTTGTTCCAGGTTACTAGCACGTGTCTTCTTCTCAAGTTCAATAGCAGACCTATTGCAAATAAAAACATGATTTTATGAGGTAACATCGATTGGTGCTTCTCTACCAACTTACTAATTGACTCAATTCTACTGGTTTCATAACTGTCTATCGTATCGACACATCCATATATAACTACTACTCTATATGTTGGTAGGTTATAATCTTTCAGCGGTAAGTTCTTATTTGCTACCTTGTGCATTGACACACGTTAAACACCTAAATTGAAATGACCGGAATCAGCAGTTGGTTAAAGTCAAATTCACAAATCCAGAATTACTCAAATGCAACTTAAAAATTGGGTATATGAGTATGCATTTTAAGGCATTCTTAATTAAGGCATTCTTAACAAAGCAATCACTTCCATATGGTGCATTTTCAGGTACCCTAAATCATCCTCATCCACCAGCATGAGTAACGATAGGATGGGGTTATTTAGGGGTACACATCCCATATCCCCAACTTGAACACACTTTTCATGGCCACTTATAATACTAAAGATTTAAATCTTAAACTAGTTTATAATCAAAGATAATCTCTATGTTCACTTTATTTGCAGTTAGCCTCTCGACTCATGTACCAAATTATCAGATAGCATTTATCGTAGACATGAAACTGATGACTTCCTTTTCAAACACCTGCCTTGGCAATCTTGTAATCATCAAACAGTTCCCATTAGAATCATCAAAGAAATGGCAATCAATAAAGTTCCAATTTCCATCCATAGTTTAAAAAGTAAAAGGAATGTTCAAAAAGAATAACCTTTGCAGAGAATTACCCTCCTTTATGGATTTCTTTCCTTACAGCTTCAATATCCGCCATAAGTACAGGAACTTGCTTCGCCTCCATTCTTGCCTTGGCTAGCTCATCGTTGACAGCCTCCAAGTCCGCCTTCAGCTCCTGGTTACCCGCCATGAGTTTCTTTACATCAGCCCGTACACGAGCTAACTCAGAGGTCATCGCATCGACGGAACGTGTCTGGGCGTCCATTTTCAGTGACCTCTCGTAGATCTCCCTCACCTCCGCGTCCCTCTCGGATTTGACGTTAGCAGAGGCCGCCAATAAATGACGGGTTTCCTGCTGGGCGAGTGCAAGATCCTGCTTGAGAGCGACATGGGCGGCGGCTAGGCGTTGGTTGTCGAGGAGGAGGGATTGGATCTCGCGGTGTTGGATGGCAATTCGGTCTTCGAGGTGATGGTGTTGATGAATGGTGTGGCGTTCGATTATGGAGCGAGTTAAAGATGACGGCGGCGTAAGGTTGTTACGACCGGCCATACTGATTCGCTGTCGAAACGATATCGGCTGCTGCCTTTTTTTTTACACATTTTATAAGTTGTCAAATTGTATAATATTTTTTCAATGTTTTGCCATTGTGGGCTTTGAGGCCAAGAAGGAAGTCACTTAAACCAGTCCCTTTGTGGGCTGGTTTACCATAACAAGGAAACATCAATGTGCACTCATTCCACATTAGCATCGCCACTCAAACATTATAAACAGCCCTTATAATCTCCGCTTCCTCTTCATCTCTAAGGCCTAATCTTTCAATTCTGTATAGTTTTTGGTAGTTTTGTTGAGATCAAAGAGGTATGTCAGGTTCTTCACCATGCGCCTCCTGCAAGCTCCTTAGTCACCGCTGCGCTAAGGACTGCATCTTTGTCCCCTTTTGATGACCCTCGCAGGTTTGCTATTCTTCACAATGTCTTTGGGGCCAGCAAACTGTTGCAGCCGTGTTTCTTTCTTTACACCTCATTTTATTTTTACATGCATGCATAACTTTCTTTCCCACCTTTTTGGAACAAAAAAGGTTTCTATTGCATGTCCAGTGTTTACTAATTTGTACGCATATTACCGACAATTACTCAAACAGTATTTTTTCTAAAAAAAAAACATGTTAATTTGTTATAACCAACATGCATCTCATATCACACGACAATGAGGATACTTTCTAAATTGATTTTATCACAGTTCAATTGTGATTTATCTTAGTGATTACAAACACCTATCAATTAAAAGAGAATAAGTGTATGGATCTAAAATAATCTAATAAATATTAGTGGGAGGAATATCACAAAACCATCATGAGAAAATAAAAGACTTGTTGCAAGATTAGTCAAAGTCCTCTACCATTTTCATATAAGAAGAGAAATATTAAGTAAATAAAATAAAATAACTCAAATATATGAAATAAAAAGATAGAGTCTAGAGAAAAAGAAAAAAAGACAAGAGAGGATAAAAAAATAAAAGAAAAAAATAGATATAAAGATATCTTATTCATACGTTGAATATCATTGGTTAATACTTCAAAAATCATATGTATATCAAAATTTGAGCAATAAAAAAAGGTGGTCCCGAACCACAATCACATGCAGAAAAAGGTTCAAATGGTCCCACTCTCTATTTCCAAGCTGGAATCATATAGCCAATCAGAAGAACCTATAGGGTGAGTTACCCAATAGCATGAGGATAAGGTGCCACGTAGGATCAAAAAGGCATTTTCCAAAAAGACGAAAGAAATATCTCTCAATCCGTAAAGTTAAAAATGCGGTGCAAATATGAAAGATGGGAGTAAAACTAAGAGTACAAGGACAAGAGGGAGCTACATGGGGTACAATTCATTGTTAAGGAGCCCAAAGAAGGAAGAACAACAGGTTCCGGATGCCACTCCCTCTGAACTCGACGGCACCAAAGGAAGCTACGCACGTGGAGAGATTGAGATCATCGACGAATTGGATGGTCTTTTGGGCGATGAAAATGGAGAATTGTCCAGGGATAAGATAGATGGTCATCTCAGCTGGGACATCATGGTCTGGGACACCGGACTCCAGCATGCGGATGAAGAAGACGACGAGGGAGACCACAAGGTTTATAGTGCCGCCAAATACTTGGACGAAGAGAGCGAATATAATAATAAAGCTGTGAAGACAGAACAACTTGGTTTCTGGGAATTAGATGATGAGAAAAGGGTTTCCCTCAACTTGAATTTGAATTACCAAGATGTATTAGATGCATGGTCGGATCGTGGGCCTCTATGGGCTGATGATTGTTCCATTTCAGCGGCCACCAACGTCAACGGCTATTATGTTAGTATTCCATTAACTCCTCTTCTAATTATTGTTTCTGATCATTATTATGAGCATCTATGTTTCCCTTCTTTATGGTTAGTTAGTTCCCTCATGGATAAGAAATTGTAAGTGAGTATTGGTTAACAATTAAAACCGTGTAGATGGGAGAAGTGCCGATGATGGAGCTAGAAGAAAGAACAAGAAGGGAAGCGAGTGTTCTTAGATACAAAGAGAAGCGTCAGACTAGATTGTTCTGCAAGAAGATAAGGTATGAAGTCCGCAAACTCAACGCAGATAAACGGCCCAGGCTCAAGGTTTGGCCTCGTCTCTTTCTGGTTTACAATTATTAATAGTTAATGTAAAATGCATTGAAAATTGGATATTAAGAGTGTTGCTTTGTGGTTGCTACAGGGTCGGTTTGTGAAGAGAGTTTCCTGAGAGAAGATAACCAAGACGTTGCTTCAAATATCTGATGAAGATATCTTTTAGTCTGCGGAATTTTTTGCATGCATAATATTTATGTGCTTTTTGTTTGTCTAAATGCAAATATCTTTTCATCCCAAGCTTCCTGTGGTGGGCCTCGCCTCCATTATGTAGATAGATTGACCTTCCCACTCCCAGTCTTAAATCATAATCATACCCAAACAAAAAACAACGGTCTGTTTCTGGCCTATGCTTCATCAACAAAATCGGCCAAGGCCTAGAATTAGGGTTTTTACTGTACATTTATTATAAATAGAAAGGTCAAATGTCAGTGAATTACTGTGTGTATAAAATTCTCGTGGAGACTAGACCAGTGGTTCTTTTGTTTTGTACGTCGGTGATTTGATTTCTACTATGCTATTGGTTGGTGGGTTCTGGATCCCTTTTATGTCATCTACTGTCGTTTTCTGGTGAGAGGCCCATCCACCAGAGACTGCCAATGCCTTTGATTATTGATATTGGAGTAACCTTGTCAAGCGACTCCACAAATATATTCTCTTCTTTTTAACTTTGTTACATTCATTCTTTTAATAATAATAAAAAACCTTTGTTACATTCTTCCGTACTTGTAAAATCAAGATTTGTAATGCCAATATCTTAACAAGCATTTATCTTTGTAATTACCCTACAAGATTCATCTATACATTCCCCAATATTCTTCTCTTACTTTTAATTGAAAAATACACCAATATAATTTAAATTAAATTTATTCTACACATAACATTTGCACCTTATAGAACTTGAACATGGGATCTAAGTAATGTTAGGATTTGAATATCTGATATTATAAATAAAATAAAATAGATTAAAAGATTAAATTAGTCTATAAATAAAAAAATAGATGATAGTCGGGAATTTTTGTAACTTAATGCTTATTTGGTAAAGGAATCGAACTAATCCTAACTTTAGGTGGTCCTGGCTCAAGGACAAGGAATGGAGGGTAACTGTGAGCATTGCAACAGCCCATTTCCCTCTCTTTTAGTCCACCATCCTTGGCCACATTGATAACTTTCAGTGCTCTGATTTGGACTGTTCTTTCTTTCCTTTGAAGAAAAGGAAACAAAGGAAAGATAGTACCAATTATTATGGTGAACAAAACTTAAATTAAAAAATTGATATTTTTGATTTAACTCAATTCGAAATAGATTGTTTTGAATTGACTTTAAGTTGAATTTTATAAATTCGATTTGAAAATTTTAAATTCAAGTCGAGTTATAAAATGCAACTTGAATAACTCTAATAATAATTTGAATATCTCAATTTTTTTTAATAATAAGTAGATATGAAAAATATGATATATATATATGTGTATTGTATGTGGTTATAGAAAATCATTTAAATTGTAAGTAAATAGTACCATAATATTATAAATATTTGAAATTAAATTTAAATGGAAACTCGAACAACTCGACTTCAAGAAATTTCAAATCAAGTTTAAGTTATAAAATATGACTCGTCAATTTGGATAACTCAATTTTTTAACTCAATTCGATTGAACACTCATCCCTATTGATTAAACCATAGGCTTCAAGGCCATAAAAATTTAAATTATAAATTATACAGAGGCAAAACCTCTTGGGGACTTGTGGGACCATGGCCCCAAAAATAATATATATATATATATATATATATATATATATATATATATATATATATATATACATATATACTAAATTATTAAGTTTGGCTCCCTCCAACAAACATATATAATAAATTATTAAATATAATTACTGCAGAAAATATATATACTGTAGAATTTGTAAATCACTTAAATGTCATCTATTAAAAAAAGTTAATATCTATTTTTGTATTATAGATAAACAAAAAAAGAATAGATGAATTTTGTTTCTTTAAATTTTAACATGAATGGATGAATTATAAAGATTTATAAAATTTTCTTTTATTATTATAAGACCCGACCAAGGGATTATCGGGACCATCAACGATTTAAGGTGTAATGTTAGATACAAGTCATCTCAGGTGAATCATAGATGTTCGATGACAAATACTAAGATGAACTAAGTATCATTGTTGAAAGTCACCAACAAAGCTGGAATTATTTTGTATGAATGACATAATAATTTCTTCGTTTAATCCTTGTGGTTAAAGATTTTTCAACAGATGATTAAATATAATGAAATCTCAAACAACACATTCACCTCTCAGTCTATTTCGCTTACATGCACTCTCGTTTGGTTTTTGTTCTTCAATTTTCCGTCATGTAAAATTGTAAACCCAAGCAGTGCCCTGTATTTCAGCTTTTTATTTACAAAGAAAAATTGGAGGAAGAATTGCTAGAACGTAACACCGATTGCGTTTATTTCTTAGCCTCTCCTCTCACTTGCAAGAATATATTTATTTTTTCTTTTGGGCTATCCGGAAGTAAGCTTTTCTTCTTTCGCACTTTCCCATTTTCAGCTCGCATTGTGTTTTTTTTTTTGAAATTTATATGTTTCTGGAACTGCATGTCAATGATCTGAATATTCAGTGTTAGTTTTGAACCAAAACCATCTAATTTTATTTCTTTCTTCTTAATCAAAACTTTTAGTACTCCTTATGAAATATATTCAGTCCATCAGAATAGAAGTGAAGAGGGTCTTAGGCTATTTTTTTTATCTTCTTGTTTGGTTTTTCTTTAAATCAGGGAATTGATTGTAAGTATCGACATAGTGAAATCGCTAGGCTCAATCTGAGAGACTGCTGGTACAAGTTTACTGGGAATTATATTGAACCGACCTGTGGTTTTCGGCGTCCTGTGAGCTCGTATTCTTTTTAATAAGTTCATGTTGATTATGGGATTGATATATCGTGAACGAATTAGATTTTTTTACATGTTTTGGAAATTGAGGATTGTGTTGCAAGTTTTAAAAGTTGGGGGACCTAAATGCAAGTGCCTGAAAAGTCTAGTGACCATATTACAAATGTACTAACGACAATGTAACGGAGTCAAACGGCCGGTTACGTCGGGGATCATATTGCAAACGGACTAAATGTTGGACGACTGTATTGTATGTTTTAAAAGTTGGGGGACCTAAATGAAAGCTTTAGAAAAGTTCAGTGACCATTACTATACTTTACCCTAAATATTTGTAACACTTAAACCCGTATATGTCTCGATATACGAGTTAAAGATGTTACATCAAACTGAAAACATTTATTGAACTGAAATTTCCGTAAAAATTTGTTTCTTTTTAAAATATTCTTGTTCTAACTTTAAAAATCTATTTTAAAGTATATTTCAGATTATAATTTATTTCTTTATTACAAGAAAATAAATTCATTATTTATTCAGTAATTTACTAAACCATGTCTTTTAGTAAAACCTTTTAAAAACATAATAATGTAATAAATTATTGTCAAATATAGTTATCGATAAAACTAAACTAAGTAAAATAAACTAAAATAGTTCTAGTTTACTATTACAATTATTTAAAATAAATACGATAATTAGAAACTACTGACATAATTATACATGTCACTATAAGTCAAAAGAAACATCATAGATGTCTTACTGATACTGATGATATGTATGTCTTTCCAAAAGATGCTCCGATAGCTCCTTACTGATCATACTTATTCTTACTAGAACCTACGCATGAGAATCATCACACGCTAAGTATAACTTAGTGAGGCAGTAATACTAAAGGTGAGAATAATTAAATAAAATATCAAAATATATAAAATCATTAAAATAAAACAGACTGAAATTCTTCAGAACATTCAAACCAGATATCTCATGTTGAACTTTATCATAAACCTGCAAATAATCATCTGATAATTTTCACAAGATTATACATAATCAGATCAGACAAAATAATCATTTCATAATTCTTTGTAGTCAGACACTTTTCAGAACTTTCTTATTTCATTTTTATAGCCCAAAGTATATTTTAAGAGAATATAAGAAACGTGAGTCAGACGAGTGTGCGCAATACAGATATCAGATCATCAGTCGGAACAGATAAGCACACACAGTGCTATCACATCGAATTAACAATATGCACACCAAGTGCATTCAGATCAGAATATATATATACTAATGTACACTCCGGTACACCACAATATATCAAAATCAGAACAGATAATCACTCCACCTCATGGCATGCCAATTGTACCTTTGACTCTCAATATAACATACATTACCATTTGATAAACATCATATCATAGTCGAAAATATACTTAATTCACATTCTTAAAATGTGTCATGGACAGTTCATGTCCAAAAACTTTCATAAAACTTATTAAAGAAATTATGGTTATAATTTCATAATCAAAACATAATTCAAATATTTGAAATAAACAAGGTGAAGTTGACTTATCGCAAGTCGTCCTCGATCAAAATAATTAAATAAATAAATTGCACTCAACTTTGCCTCACTTAAGAACTTGTATACGATAATACTAGTCACAAGCTTTGTCTTTTCCTTTCAGATTGTTCGGATTGCTAGTTTTATTGTAATCTGACAATACCAAATTATAACACAAAATGTTTAAACTACATATTAGTATCGTTCTAACATAAGCTCATTTTTGACATTTGAGAATCTATAAAATAAAATCGATAACTAAATCGATATCAACCTAACTCATAACTCCATTATAACTTCAAATTTCTCAAAACACTATTCAATTCCACAAATAATTATTCCCAACATGATCTTCAACTTTTACCAATTATAAAATCAAACCACATATTTTAAATTCTTTCCAGAATTAAACTCAACTTGTATTTTAATTTCATAATAGATCTTCACTATTATGATCATTTCCCATTAAATATATAAAATTTCCAGCAACTAAAATAAAAGTTCAAATCAATACTTCAACCTTACAACTTGATAAACTTGAAATTCAATCCCAACTTAATACTTAAACTCCAAAAATCACCACACTTTCCAAAATTTCCAGAATTATTCTAACTCACCCAAATGGTACTTTTACATTTAAAAATTACTCTTCATCTTCTAATCCAATTCAACTTAAATTCTAAAGTTTCCATATTTAGACAACTTGCACTACCTTTAAAGAATCAATATTCTGTATTGATACACTCACTGAATTTTAATTCCGTTTCTTCCATTGAAAAATATACTCGAATAAGAATCTATCCATATAAATAACTCCTTCTAATTCAATCTGTACAATTTATGGTGAATTTTCAAAGTTGACTGACATAATCTGTTTTATGCAGAATCTGCTGCCCGTTTTTCTGACCTTTATCAGTTAAAAATTCATATCTTTTTGTATACACCTTGAAATTGATCCCTGTTTGTTTTAAACAAAACTAGATTGATATATGAACATAATATATAAAAAATAACCTCCAAATAAGTTTTATAGAATTTCTGGTGAATTTTCAAACTCACTGCCAGATTCGAAAATCTAAACTGTTTTCATTAATTTGCATCATTGGTTCTTCTTCAATTCTTACAACACTTCTAATATCAAGAATTGATCTTTAATCATAAAAATCACACTTCCCCTTCATCAATATCTTGCCAACTTGAGCATAAAACATGAAGATTTTTATGCCAAATGAAAGAGAAATTCATGTAGGTTATTTTATCTTTAATAACCTAACTTAAAATTCTAATAAAATGAACCAAAAGTTTAAAAGCAAATCCTCTCACCTTGTAATTTGAGTCTCACAGCTGCTGGAGAAAGAAGAAACTGAAATTTTCTTCAATTTGCTAGACCTTATCCCTTAATACACATGTCATTATATAATATAAATGAATATTAAATTCATTTAATACACTTTACCATGTTGCCCTTAATAAATCTTGAAAATTACCAAATGTCATTGTATTATCTTCCAATAAAATATTCCTTGGTCAAAGATGATACAACTTGACTTTGACTTTCGAAATTGACCATGCAATTTTCAAAATTTGCATTTTAGTCACTAAAATTCCATTGTTCGGTCAAATCTGAAAAATTGCACTGTTCTGAGCCAAATTTCTCTGATCGAAAATATGAAAATAATATTTCCAACCATTTTATAACATCCTTCAAATTTTCGTAAAATTTCGGTTCGATCCGATTATCTGATTTCAATACCGAAATTTACTGCTTTATAGCTTTTATCACAATTCCCGTACCAAAAATATGATTCCCACGAAAATTCTTGTTTTAGACCAACTTATTCATTTTCGGGCTAAACTATATAATTTTTTTTTCAAAATTGTACTTTAATCACAAAACTTTCAAAACTTACATTTTAGTCACTAGACAAATTTTGGGGTATTACAATTCCTCCCCCCTTAAATAAAATTCGTCCTCGAATTTTCCATATGTATTTATATACCTGAATTAAATAGATGAGGAAACTTTTTCTTCATGTCTTCTTCTCGTTCCCAAGTTGATTCCTCAACTTTATGGTTTCGCCAAAGAACTTTTACTAATGGAATCGTCTTACTTCTTAGTTCTTTGACTTCATGTGCTAAAATCTTTACTGGCTCCTCTTCGTATGATAAATCTGGCTGAATCTCAATTTCCTCCCGTGTAACTACATGTGAAGGATCTGATCGATATCTTCGAAGCTTTGATACATGAAATACATTATGAATCTTGTCCATCTCTGGAGGTAACGCCAACTGATAAGCTACTGGTCCAACTCTCTTTACAATCTCGTATGGCCCGATAAATCTTGGACTCAATTTCCCTTTTCGTCCAAATCTTAGAATCTTTTTCCAAGGTGACACCTTAAGAAATACCTTATCACCCACTTGATATTTAATATCTTTTCTTTTTAAATCAGCATAAGATTTCTGTCTATCAGCTGCTATCTTGAGATTATCTTGGATTACTTTCACTTTGTCTTCACCTCCTTAATTAGATCTGGACCAATTACATCTCGATCTTTTAATTCGTACCAATTCAGTGGTGTTCGACATTTTCTTCCATACAATGCTTCAAAAGGAGCCATTTTGATACTTGATTGATAATTGTTATTATAAGCAAACTCTGCTAAAGGCAAATACTTTTCCCACGATCCTTTAAAATCAATAACACATGCCCTCAGCATGTCTTCAAGTATCTGAATAGTTCTTTCAAATTGACCATCTGTCTGAGGATGATAAGATGTGCTGAAATTTAGTCTGGTTCCCAATGCCTCATGCAAACACTTCCAAAATCTCGAAGTGAATCTCGGATCTCTATCGGAAACTATCGAAATGGGTATTCCATGAAGTCATACTATTTCTCTGATATATAACTCATCATACTTGTTCATATAATAATCTTCTTGAACTGGGATAAAATGTGTTATCTTTGTCAATCTATCCACTATCACCCAGATCGAATCTTTCTTATTAGGTGTCAAAGGTAAACCTGTTACAAAATCCATAGTAACTCGTTCCCATTTTCATCGAGGAATTGAGATAGGTTACAATAACCCCGAAGGTACTTGGTGTTATGCTTTTACCTGCTGACAGGTTAGACATTTAGAAAGAAACTCAGTGACAACTCTTTTCATACCTTCCCACCAATACCGACTCTTTAAATCTTGATACATTTTGTTTCCTTCTGGATGCATAGTCAAAGGACTATAATGAGCTTTAGAAAGAAGATCTTTCTTCAATTCTTCATCATCGAGTATGCAAATTTGATTCCGATAATACAAACATCCATCAGACTTAATTTCAAAATCTGTCATTTCTCCTTTCTTTGCTTGCTCAATTCTATCTAAACATTTTTTATCTTTATTCTTAAGATCCTTGATACGATTTAATAGGGCAGGTCTCAATCTCAATTCTACAATCAATGAAACATCATCTTTTATTGATAGTCGTGCATCTAACGCTCTCATAGCAACAAAGGTTTTTCGGCTAAGTGCGTCCAGCTACCACATTAGCCTTTCCAGGATGATAATCAATAATCACATCATAGTCTTTGAGAAGTTCAATCCATATCCTTTGTCTTAGATTTAACTCTTTCTGAGTGAGCAAATATTTTAAACTCTTATGATCTGTATAAATATAGCATCGCTCACCATATAAATAGTGGCGTCATATCTTCAGAGCAAACACTACAGCTGCTAGCTCCAAATCATGTGTCGGATAATTCCATTCGTGCGTCTTTAACTGCCTTGAAGCATACACAACCACTTTACCTTCTTGCATTAAAACACATCCCAAACCATTATGGGATGCATCACTATAGATTACATAATCTTTTCCTAACTCTGGCTATACTAATACCGGTGCCTCAATCAGAATCTTTTTAAGATTCTCAAAACTTTCTTGACACTTTTCATTACAGACGAATGGTACATCCTTTCGAAGTAGTTTAGTAAGTGGAGACGCAATTATTGAAAAATTCTTCACAAATCTCCGAATAATATCCAGCTAACCCCAAGAAACTTCAGACTTCTGAAACATTTTGCGGAGGTTTCCACTCCACTATATCTTGTACCTTCTTGGGATCTACTCTAATTCCTTCTGCTGAAATCACGTGACCCAGAAAGGCAACCTCTGACAGCCAAAATTCACCTTTTGACAATTTAGCATATAACTTTTATTTCCCAACGTATGTAGTACGATACGGATTTGTGTGTCGTGCTCTTCCATAGTCTTCGAATACACCAAAATATCATCAATGAACACAACCACAAATTGATCCAAGTACGACTGAAAGACTCGATTCATCAAATCCATAAATGTTGCTGGAGCATTGGTTAGTCCAAACGGCATCACAACAAACTCATAATGACCATATCGAGTTCTGAAAGCTGTCTTTGGAATATCTTCCTCTTTTATCTTTAGCTGATGATACCCTGATCGAAGATCAATTTTCAAAAATATTGAAGCACCATTGAGCTGATCAAACAGATCATCGATCCTTGGAAGAGGGTATTTATTCTTCATCGTCACCTTATACAGTTTACGATAATCTATACATAATCGCATCGAGCCATCTTTCTTTTTAACAAAAAGTACTGGTGCACCCCAAGGAGATACACTCGGTCTAATAAAACCTCGATCTAATAGCTCCTGTAATTACGCCTTTAGTTCTCTGAGTTCCGTTGGAGCCATCCTATATGGAGCCATTGAAATAGGAGATGTACCCGGGAAAACTTCAATTTTAAATTCCACTTCTCGATCAGGAGGTAATCCGGGTAAATTATCAGGAAATACATCTGAAAATTCTCAAACTATCGGAATATTCTCTAATCGAATTTCAGATGTCCGGGTATCAAGCACATTTGCTAAGAAAGCTGTGTAACCTTTTTCCATCAATTTCATTGTCGTAAAGGTTGATATTACATTAGGCAAAGACCCCGCTTTTTCTCCAATTACTATTATCTCGGTACCCTCTGCATCCTTTATAAATAATCGCTTCATGCGACAATCTACCCAACCATAATGCCGAGATAACCAATCCATGCCCAATATAATCTCAAACTCATCAAACGGTAACTCCAAAAGATTCGCTAGGAATATAACCCCTTGAATCTTTAGCGAACAATTTCTGCTAATCCTTGTGACTCTAGCACTATGACCCAGTAGATTTATAGCTATCATATCACTATTAATGGGTTCTAACAGAATATTCTTATTTTTAACTAATTCTGAACTAACATAGGAACGAGTAGAACCCGAATCAATCAAAACAAATACAGGCTCATCATAAAGATAGAAAGTACCTGCTATGATCTCTAGGTCGTCACGATCATCATTAGTCTTGATGTTATAAATTCTCGTTGGAGCACGAACGTCAGACTGGGAGGCTGTCTCAGAATATCCCCTCCCTTTACCTCTGCCTCTACCGCCTCTCTGATATACTTCTACAGACCTTTCTTTCTGCACTGATCTCTCCCCAATTAAAGGGCAATCTCTGACAAAGTGATTGGTATCTCCACAACGGAAACAAGCTCCAGTCTTCATTCTACAAACTCCAGGGTGATTTTTACCGCAATACTGACATGGCAATATCTGATCCTGTGATTGAGCTAATCTACTGGCTCCTGAAACTGTCATCTGAGTCTGTCAGCCTTTTTCTTTTGCCTCAAATCCTTTACGACTAGAAGCACCACTTTCAGTTTTATTTTGATATTGATAACCGGAACCTCAACCTCTTTTAGACTGAAAAGATGATGATGCTCCGGATATTTTAGATTGTCGTCTCTGCTCTATCAGAAAATTCTCATTTTGCAATTTCCAAATCTTTTGCTTTGTTCACTACTTCCTGAAAAGTGGTCAAGTTCGTAGCCAACAGAAGTTCCTTAAGTCTGGGACGAAGACCTCGAATAAATTTTTGACATATGTCTCTTTCAGTGGGAATCATCTCTGAGGCATATCGAGCAAGTTTATTAAACTCACATTCATAATCGTACACCGATTTACCACCCTGAATCAGATTAAAGAAATCATGCTTCATCTGAGTAATAATATGTTCTCCAATATATTTCTTCTGAAATGCTTCTAAGAAAAACCGCCATATCATCTGAGTAATAACGAGCAAGTTTATTTTCACATCATTCAACCACATATCTGCTTCTACTGGGCCTTCGTTTGATTCGCCTTTAAATTCTACAGCTCCTAAACTTTTTAATTGTTTCAGAACTAGAGGGAGAGGTGGGGGCGGAGGAAGAGGAGGTGCTGCTGCCGGCTGATATCGAGCCAGTATAGCCTCTAGAGCTTGTAAGAAAGTTCCCTGATCTGGAGCGGGTACTCCTTGATGTACATGCTCTCCCTGATGTTGAGGTACATGCTCTACTTCGTTACTACTCCCACTACCAGTTCCCTCTTGTTCGGTGGCCTGTCTTATGCCTTCCGAACCCGATATCTAAACAAAAGCACAAATTTACGTTAGTAAAGAGCAGCATCATAAATAAAATCATTATACCATACCATATCAGTAATTTCGACATCCTAGTGGCATGCACATATTTTTGATATATTATAGGCTCGATTTAGGCCGAGAATCAGCTAAATCTGTAGCTCTGATACCAATAAATGTAACACCCTTAACTCGTATATGTCTCGATATACGAGTTAAAGATGTCACATCAAACTGAAAACATTTACTGAACTGAAATTTCCGTAAAAATTTGTTTCTTTTTAAAATATTCTTGTTCTAACTTTAAAAATCTATTTTAAAGTATATTTCAGATTATAATTTATTTCTTTATTACATGAAAATAAATTTATTATTTATTCAGTAATTTTACTAAACCATGTCTTTTCGTAAAACCTTTTAAAAACATAATAATGTAATAAATTCTTGTCATGCATAGTTACCGATAAAACTAAACTAAGTAAAATAAACTAAAATAGTTCTAGTTTACTATTACAATTTATTTAAAATAAATACGATAATTAGAAACTACTGACATAATTATACATGCCACTATAAGTCAAAAGAAACATCATAGATGTCTTACTGATACTGATGATATGTATGTCTTTCCAAAAGATGCTCTGATAGCTCCTTATTGATCAGACTTATCCTTACTAGAATCTACGCATGAGAATCATCACGCGCTAAGTATAACTTAGTGAGGCAGTAATACTAAAGGTGAGAATAATTAAATAAAATATCAAAATATATAAAATCATTAAAATAAAACAGACTAAAATTCTTCAGAACATTCAAACCAGATATCTCATGTTGAACTTTATCATAAACCTGCAAATAATCATCTAATAATTTTCACAAGATCATACATAATCAGATCAGACAGAATAATCAGTTCATAATTCTTTGTAGTCAGACACTTTTCAGAACTTTCTTATTTCATTTTTATAGCCCAAAGTATATTTTAAGAGAATATAAGATACGTGAGTCAGACGAGTGTGCGCAATACAGATATCAGATCATCAGTCAGAACATATAAGCACACACAGTGCTATCACATCGAAATTAACAATATGCACACCAAGTGCATTCAGATTAGAATATATATATACTAATGTACACTCCGATACACCACAGTATATCAAAATCAGAAAAGATAATCACTCCACCTCATGGCATGCCAATTGTACCTTTGACTTTCAATATAACATACAGTGGGCTTTTAGTTCATTTCTTAACCATTTGATAAACATCATATCATAGTCGAAAATATACTTAATTCACATTCTTAAAATGTGACATGGACAGTTCATGTCCAAAAACTTTCATAAAACTTATTAAAGAAATTATGGATATAATTTCATAATCAAAACATAATTCATATCTTTGAAATAAACAAGGTGAGGTTGAATTATCGCAAGTCGTCCTCGATCAAAATAATTAAATAAATAAATTGCACTCACCTTTGCCTCACTTAAGAACTTGTATACAATAATACTAGTCACAAGCTTTGTCCTTTCCTTTCAGATTGTTTGGATTGCTAGTTTTATTGTAATCTGACAATACCAAATTATAACACAAAATGTTTAAACTACATATTAGTATCGTTCTAACATAAGCTCATTTTTGACATTTGAGAATCTATAAAAAAATCGATAACTAAATCGATATCAACCTAACTCATAACTCCATTATAACTTCAAATTTCTCAAAACACTTATTCAATTCCACAAATAATTATTCCCAACATGATCTTCAACTTTTACCAATTATAAAATCAAACCACATATTTTAAATTCTTTCCAGAATTAAACTCAACTTGTATTTTAATTTCATAATAGATCTTCACTATTATGATCATTTCCCATTAAATATATAAAATTTCCAGCAACTAAAATAAAAGTTCAAATCAATACTTCAACCTTACAACTTGATAAACTTGAAATTCAATCCCAACTTAATACTTACACTCCAAAAATCACCACACTTTCCAAAATTTCCAGAATTATTCTAACTCACCCAAATGGTACTTTTACATTTAAAAATTACTCTTCATCTTCTAATCCATTTCAACTTAAATTCTAAAGTTTTCATATTCAGACAACTTGCACTACCTTTAAAGAATTAATATTCTGTATTGATACACTCACTGAAATTTAATTCCATTTCTTCCATTGAAAAATATACTCGAATACGAATCTATCCATATAAATAACTCCTTCTAATTCAATCTGTACAATTTATGGTGAATTTTCAAAGTTGACTGACAGAATCTGTTTTATGCAGAATCTGCTGCCCGTTTTTCTGACTTTTCCTCAGTTAAAAATTCATATATTTTTGTATACACCTTGAAATTGATCCCGTTTGTTTTAAACAAAACTAGATTGATATATGAACATAATATATAAAAAATAACCTCCAAATAAGTTTTATAGAATTTCTGGTGAATTTTCAAACTCACTGCCAGATTCGAAAATCTAAATTGTTTTCATTAATTTGCATCATTGGTTCTTCTTCAATTCTTACAACACTTCTAATATCAAGAATTGATATTTAATCATAAAAAATCACACTTCCCCTTCATCAATATCTTACCAACTTGAGCATAAAACATGAAGATTTTTATGCCAAATGAAAGAGAAATTCATGTAGGTTATTTTATCTTTAATAACCTAACTTAAAATTCTAATAAAATGAACCAAAAATTTAAAAGCAAATCCTCTCACCTTGTAATTTGAGTCTCACAGCTGCTGGAGAAAGAAGAAACTGAAATTTTCTTCAATTTGCTAGACCTTATCCCTTAATACACATGTCATTATATAATATAAATGAATATTAAATTCATTTAATACACTTTACCATGTTGCCCTTAATAAATCTTGAAAATTACCAAATGCCATTGTATTATCTTCCAATAAAATATTCCTTGGTCAAAGATGATACAACTTGACTTTGACTTTCGAAATTGACCATGCAATTTTCAAAAATTGCATTTTAGTCACTAAAATTCCATTGTTCGGTCAAATCTGAAAAATTGCATTGTTCTGAGCCAAATTTCTCTGATCGAAAATATGAAAATAATATTTCCAACCATTTTATAACATCCTTCAAATTTTTGTAAAATTCCGGTTCGATCTGATTATCTGATTTCAATACCGAAATTTACTGCTTTATAGCTTTTATCACAATTCCCGTATCAAAAATATGATTCCCACGAAAATCCTTGTTTTAGACCAACTTATTCATTTCCGGGCTAAACTATATAATTTTTTTTTCAAAATTGTACTTTAATCACAAAACTTTCAAAACTTATATTTTAGTCACTAGACAAATTTTGGGGTATTACAATATTATTTGTTCATAAATTTTTAAAAAATATTGTTATTAACATTTAATATAATTAAATTAAAATAAAAATAATATCAGAATAAATTTAAATAAATATTATAATTCTACTTTGGTTAAACTACATCATCTATCACTGAACTTTACTCTCTCTCCTATTTCACTCATTGTACTTTCAATTTTTTCAATTTATTCACTGAATTTTATAGATTGGATTTTTTTGTCACTCAACGATGACATTGATTGTTTTATTATCTTTATCGCATGCCATATTTTTATTAATATTTTAATATTATATAGGATTATAATAAAAATAAAAATAAAATATTAAATTTTACACTCATACCCTAAATTATCAAATTATACCTAAAATCCTAAACCCTAAATTAAAATAAATACTCTCACGGCAACGCTTTCTTCTCTTCTTTCACGGCAACACCTTATTCTCTCAACGACAACGGTATCACCTTCTTCTCTTAACTTATTCTCTCAACGACAACACTTTCTTTTTCTTTCTTCTTTTAACGACAATGGTAACCCATTCTTCTTCTTTCATTAAAATTGTTGTTCAACATTTTTTATCAACCGACGATCGAGCCAACATCCGCCGGTGAAGGGTGAACCTGTCAAGGATAAGGGTGGGTGGGATTATAATTTGAGGTTTAGGGTTTAAAATATAATTTGTGAATTTAAGGTTTGATTTTTAAAATTTAAAGGTATAATTTAGAATTTTTAAATTTATTTTCTATTATAATACTATATAATATTAAATTATTAATAAAAATATGACATGTCATATGAAAAAATAATAAAATAATTAATGTCATCGTTGAGTGATAAAAAAATCAATCTATAAATTTTAGTGACTAAATTGAAAAATTGAAAGTATCGTGAGTAAAATAGGAGATAGAATAAAGTTTAGTGATGAATGGTGTGGTTTACCCTTTGCTTTTCTGTACAAATTAAAATTAAAACAACTAAAAAATATATCTAAGACTTTTTTAACTGTTTGGGCCATATGTTATGAAGCGGCAAGTCCCAACGCAGCAACGCTTCGGTTATCGATTAGTTTCCAGTCTGCTAAAGAGCTCTGAATTCTCTTGATAACCACACACAAAAATAAAAAATACCAGGCGATGGAATCATCAAGCAGCATATGTCATGTTGTGCCTGTACCTTATCCTGGAAGAGGACACGTTAATCCGATGATGAACCCCTGCAAGCTGCTTTGTTCTAAAACCTCAAACATTCTCATCACATTTGTTGTCACCGAAGAGTGGTTGGGTTTCATCTCTTCCGACAAGAAGCCGTTCAACGTCCGATTTAGGACCATCCCCAACGTAGGACCATCTGAACTTGTTAGAGCCCTTCCCTGCCTTCTTCGCAGCTGTCCTCACTCCTCACCAAGATGGAAGCTCCGTTCGAGGACCTCCTAGATCGCCTTGATGTTGAACTCCCAGTCACCGCCATTATAGCTGATAACTATATGCCTTAGACGCTTCTACCGGGGCAACGAAGGAATATTCCGGTGGCTTCCCTTTGGACCATGTCCGCTTCTGTCTTGTCCATTTTTAACCATTTTAACCTTCTCGTAAACCACCATTTCCCTGCTGATTTACTTGGTTTGTCTCTCTTCTTACTATTGTTTTGTCTGTTCTATTTTATTAACGTTTTAAGTGAAACTTGTCTTGTTTAACAACTTAGATTTTTAATTGGGAAATGTTAACCGGTTTACTTGATAAATTTGTTTTAATGGGTGTAGTTTGATCTTTACTCGCCTCTTTCTTGTGCATATTAGAGAAGGGAAATGAACTTGTGGATTACATCCCTGGGCTTACTCCCACACGTTTAGCAGATTTACCAACAATTTTATGGGGAAATAGCGGGCAAGTCTTGAACCTTGTTCTGGATTGTATTTCATCAATGCCGAAAGCACAGTATCTTTATTCACCTCTGTCTACGAACTTGAATCCCATGTCATTGATGCTTTTAATGAAAGGTTACCTTTTCCCGTCTATGCAATCGACCCTAGCGTGCCTTACCTTGACCTGAAAGAGCATTCTTCAACAACTACTAGTCTTAATGGTCATGGCTACCTTCAATGGCTGGACATGCAGCCTAAAGGTTCGGTACTCTATGTATCCATGGGAAGTTCTCTATCAGTTTAGGCTTCCCAAATGGATGAAATTGTAGCTGGGGTGCAAGATAGCGGTGTTCGTTACTTGTGGGTGTCACGCGGGGACTCTTCACGAATTAAAGACGGCTGGGGTGATGGAGGACTAGTAATTCCTTGGTGCGATCAGCTGAGGGTGCTATGTCACTCTTGAGGCTGCATATGCCGGTGTTCCGACACTGACCTTTCCTTTATTTATGGACCAAGTTCAGAATACACACTTGTTTTTAGATTTAATTCAACAGCTTTCTGTTATTTGATAAAAGTATTTTCTTTGGTTTTAATTTTTATTTTATTTCAAGTTTTATTTTTAAACATGCTAAATATGACTTCTATCATATTTAACTAATTTTCTCATAAGCCGAAAGGCTAAGCGACGACTCATTTCAATATGTGAGAATTGAAAAGTACTTAATATCTTCATGATGTCATTCTCAGTTTTCTAGAAACTTAGATAGGACCTATCCTTTTAAAATCAAAACAATTTCATTTCAAAAAGAACTCGTTGGTCTAGATGTTGTTCTGATTTAAAGTTGGGAGGAAAGATCAGCAAATAGCAAATCCGACTTTCTGTGAACACACTTAATTGCAGTCCTCTAAGGAAAACTAAGATTGGGTTCAATTCTTAGAGAGACAACATAATTCGAGTCAGGTTTTTCCTAAATTAAAATTGTTTTTGCGCTAACAACGATTGTAGTAGTTGATTGAATTAAAAACTGGATTTCCAAAGATTGGCCTTGGAAAATCGATTATCAAAGTGAAAAGCAAGTTACAAGGATAATGTTGTGTAGATTGTAACCGATGTGAATCCGAAGTGGAAATCCAATTTCGATTATCAGAAACGATTTGGGTCAAAGCGATGTCGAGGTTGCTTTTTACTATAGTTACCTTCAAATCTCTGTTTTCTTTCTTTATTTTCGCTTTAAATTATTTTTTCTTATTTAATCATTTTTATCAAAATTCCCCATATTTTATTTACTGTATTCGTTGGTTTAAGCAATTAAAACAGAAATTTGAAATTTTTTAAGTCCATGTGGATCAATTTTACTTCTCTTTACTACTCATTTCTTTCTTATATATTATTGAGAATAATGAATTTATTTTGACATCAAAACAACAGCTGTAAAAATAATATTATAAAATGAAAATATTAATATTGATCGAGAATATAAGAATTGATAAACGGTGCAATCCGTGAAAATGAATATTTTCCATTAAAAGGATAGTAAAAATATACTCTATTAAAATGAGATAACAGACTCATAATTATCACAAACCACACATATAAATCAAATTAACCAACGACAAGAATAGCACCGCGTACTAGATATATATACCAATCTTCAACAAAGAAGAAACAAAAAAAAAATGCTATATAACTATTACTATTTTCTTTTTTCTTTTTTCATGTGGGGTAATCATTATAAATTTATTGGATTTCTAAAATCATACCATAAAATAGTTGAACTTTATCTGATAAACGTGTCTCCACACTATATATTATTAACGTGGTCTATAATTTAAATAGGTTTAAATATACAAAAGGTATCAAATCTATGCTAGTTTTTTAATTTAGTGTCTAACATTTATTTCATTCCAGTTTAGTGTCGAACGTTTCATTCCAGTTTAGTGTCTAACGTTTCATTCCGTTACTCAAAATTGGTCAAACCGTGACAGACCGTTAGTTTTCTTCATTAAATGACACATGTCATAATCTCATAATTTTAAAATTTATTTTTTAAAATATTAAAAACATTATTATATATATATTTTTTAAAACTCTTATTTCTTTTAAATTACAAAAAAAAACTCAAAATCCCTAAAACCCCAGAACCTAACACTAGCATGTCGTCGCCGCCCTTTCCGGCCACGACCACCGTCGCTAACGTAGTCATTGTCATCATCCTAGTTATAAGTTGACATAGTTATCGTCGATTGGCCGTCAAAATCGCTTGGGAATGCGACTTTCATCCTAGGGTTTGCGGAGTCTAAAATGTTGATTTGCCGTCGATCGGCGTTGATCAGTCACGATTTCATAGGGTTTTGGTCACGGGGAGAGTGAGGTTAGGTGGAGCTTTTCGATGGCAAAGGACGACGGTTGACGTAGGTTTAAGGTTGAAATGAAGTTTTCAAAGTTTTGGGGTTATTTTGAATTTCACGTCTTCTTTTTTTTAAATATATAATTTTATTTTTCTAATTTTATATAAAAATTTAAAATTATCAGATTGTGGCACGTGCCACTTAATGGAGAAAACTAACGGTCGGTCACGGCTCGACCCATTTTAAGTAACAGAATAAAAAGTTAGGCACCAAACTAAAACGAAATAAACGTTAAGCACTAAACTAAAAAAAGGCATAGATTGGGCACCTTTTATGTGTTTAAGCCATTTAAATATTTCACCACTAAATATCAGTTGGTCTCAGACATGTAACTTCTATACCATTTTCTTTGACGAATTTACTGCAAATCTTAAGTTTTTTTCTTCATCTATATTTCTTTTATATTTACAAAATTTGTTTTGTTTTTTGAACTACTTTTACGGATAAAATGTTAAACTCCAATGCGTAGTCGATGCCTATGCATGCTTTGTCTTCTAAGAATTACTTTTTGGACTTTTAGTCTTTCTATTTCAGGAGCTGGTTGTTACCATCAAATTTGTCGTGTCTAAAGTGCAAACGGCTGCAAAGCAATGATGAAATTAAGAAAAACTTGGGAGCAATATCTGCCTCACAAATAAGAGACTGTCAACTTCATTAAGCATGTGCGTTCATACTTCATAAACAAAATATGCATGAAAACAAACAAACAAAAGAAATGCATATACAAGGTATCCAAAGTTGGGAATTCTTGATGTAGCAGAAGAAAAAAAAAAGGAATTCTGGACGGTGGGACATTAATTAGTCCGATAATTTGGGTCTCTTTTTTAGTAGAGACATACGTAAAGTTTCGTATTAAAGTGATCAATTTATAATATTTTAGAGATATATTATTAAAAAATATTAAAATATTTATATATGAATTTAAATCTTTTTAAGATACGATCATCCAAAATCTATTCCTACCTGTGGGTACCTACCCTGCCCTTGTCGAGGATTGGGAGTGTGCATTCCCACTTGAGTAAGTATACAGGGCAGATTACAAGGTTGAGGTTTCCCTTATATTTGCCAACCGAAATTAAAGGCTCCAACTAAGTGGGCGCAAGCATGATTTAGGAGGTGATTTCATCCCTTGAGGCCGACGGACCGAGCTGAGGCTGAGGTTTGAACAGAGCACCGTTTCTGTCTCAAGTCGCATCTTTGAGGGCCTCATTGTTATGTAAATGATACTCTTCCAATAAAACATGTAGCTGAAGCTGAAGCTAAAGCTGGTAATGAAATAATCCATCACCACCTGCTATGTTTGCTGGTATCAATGGCCGCTAAGCCTCTGCTCTGCCGTTTGTTTAACGACAAGTTCAAACTTCTCATTAATTGTTTAATTACTCGAGGTTATCTTGAAAGATCTGCTCAAAAACTGGGCCCAACGAAACCAGTATGTGGTTTTTTGATGGTTTCAAATTAACCATGTGGCCTTTGCACATTAATTTTTGGTCCGCACATCTCATCCATCATGCATGAATGATGTCACCATTGAAACTAGTAGATATAATTAAGATTGTAAATGAATTGAGACGAACTCGATTATTATAGAATTCGACTTAATTTGAAAGTTTGTTAATTTAAAATTGTTAAATTCGATTTGAACTTTAAATTAAAAATTAATATTCAATTCAACTCGAAAGCTCACAAACTTAAAATTATGAAGCTCGACTTAAATTCGAAATAAAAATTGAAATTCGGCTTGAACTCAACAAAACTTGAACTCAAAATATTCTCAGACTTAACTCGATTGAAGCTCAAACTCAAGCTCTGTTTAAGCTCAAACTCGAACCTTAAGTACATGATATTATATTATTTTAATATATATATATATGTTGATATTATTAATAATTTAATTTAAAAATAATAATATATTATCTTTTTAATTTTTCGAGTTACCTATCAAATAGCTCGTTTTGACTTATTAAAAATTCGAGTCGAATTCGAGCTTGAATCAGATCCACTCAATTCAAATATTAATTTGAACTTTAATCAAATCAAACACAAATAACCCACAATTTATCTCATCTTATTTACATTCTTATATTGAAATATACAATTTTACCTCACCTGTAACTTTTACTGCCTTTCATTTCATCCATCCTTAATTTATATAAAATTAGGTGAGAAAAATAATATCGGAGTTCATTAATTAATTCTTGTCGAAAAAGCCACGTCTTGTGTCCTTCTCCACTGCCAACACACTGATTCCATCTCCCCCTTTAAAATCGCCATTAGTACTGCAACACAGACAAACCCAAGTCACTCATTTTGTTCATTTCTAAATCTCACTTCGCCTTTGGATTTGGCCATGGCGAGAACTTTTCTTCAAATGCTTAGCCTAGTTGCTATTATTTGGCTTCAATCCATTAATGGAACCAACTCCAATTTCCCAGCTTACTCATCCCAACTCAAGCATCTCCTCTCTATCTCACAAATCCAGCTCAATAACCTTGCCTTTGCCTCTGATGCCGGTAAGCTGTTCGGATGGCTATCAGGTATAGCGGCCAACTACTTGCCCATGTGGCTCGTCCTCATCATTGGTTCCGCTCTCGGGTTGATCGGTTACGGGGTGCAATATCTCTTCCTCATAGGCCATGTCTCCAACTTGTCATACGCTGCCATTTTCTTCCTCACTGTTCTGGCTGGAAATAGCATTTGCTGGATCAACACTGTTTGCTACATCGTTACTATCGGAAACTTTCCCCTCGACCGTCAACTCGCCATAGGATTAACCGGTAGCTACCAGGGATTGAGTGCAAAAATCTACACAGATATTGTGGAAGTTGTCTTCCCTTCATCAGCCATGGAGAGAGCCAGAGCCTATCTTATTCTTAGCTCTGTCTTACCTTTCACCATTAGTGTCATATCTGCACCAGTAGTTAGAGTTATTAATGTTGTTAAAACAAAGAGGACCAAGGCTGCATTCATATTGATTCTAATCATAACAACAGCCACAGGAGCATTTGCTGTCGTGGGCAGTTTGGGATCAGCATCAACCAGGTTATCACCTTTAACTAGTGCAGTTGGCATGGCAGCGTTGCTATTAGCCCCACTTCTACTTCCCCTAGGTCTAGTACTAAGACAAAGTGTACCAGCCAGAATATTGAACAGATTAAAACGAGAGGAAAAAGTTTACGTAGAGGAGATTAATGATGCTTCCATGGACAATATGGAGAGTGGGGTGAAAGAGATTAGAGAAAGCATGAGCATCAGTTCTATTAGCGAAGATATTAGTGGAGGGCTAACCGAAAGTAGTATTGGAGATGATAACATACGTGAAACAAATGAGATAATCAGTGTGATGGAGGAGATCGGTGTGAAGGTGATGTTAAGGAGATTGAGCTTTTGGTTGTATTTCTTTGTATATCTTTTCGGCGTTACACTTGGCTTGGTGTTCTTCAACAACTTGGGACAAATAGCCGAATCTCGCGGATGTTCGGCTTCTGCTCTTGTTTCATTATCTTCTTCCTTCGGTTTCTTTGGCCGTCTTGTACCATCTATCGTCGATTACTTTTTCTCAAGGTAACGGCAATTAATAACTTCCTTTCATCTTCGGTACAGTCTAACATCGCACAGTTTATGATCACATTACATTTAAGGCAATATGGGGTCCTTTTAATATGTTTTAAAAGCAAACAGATGAAAAGCAGTTGAAGGTTGATGATCATGCATTGAAGTATTCATATTAATTAAAATTTGATATTTCAGGAGCAAATACATGATATCAAGAACTGCATTTGTGGTGGCATTAATGGCACCAACAGGAGGAGCTTTTTTCTTACTACTTGTCAACGACGGAGCGAGCTATGGCTGTACATCAGCACCGCCATCGTAGGAGTTTGCACCAACGCAATTACTTCCATATCCGTATCTTTAACGACCGAGCTATTCGGGACAAAAAATTTCGGCGTCAACCATAACGTTGTGGTGACCAACATCCCAATTGGATCATTCCTCTTCGGTTACCTAGCAGCCATTGTTTATCGCAGGGAAGGAAATGCAGATGGAAAATGCTTTGGCATGGAATGCTATAGGAGGACCTTCGTTTTATGGGGTACACTTTGTTTTATAGGGACCTTCCTCGCCTTAATCCTTTATGCTCGTACCCGAAAGTTTTACAACTCACTCAGATCATAGGGGGGGGGGAAAAGAAGCTAATTATATTTCATAAATTAATATATACACATACATGAAAAGCTAGCAAGCTTTGTAAATTTTCTCAGTGCTTATATCGATTGAGTTGATTACTTTGATTAATAAGAGTTTTGCACGCCAAATGTTCTTTAACGTATTTGATGATGTTTGACATAAAATGTACATGGAAATGATGTTTACTTGTGATATTTAATGCTCCTATCTATAATCCTTTTGGAAATGGTAATGGTTGCGTTGGACACGTAAGATGTCTTTTAAGTTTTGTCCGGTGCCTATTGGCTATGATTGGAAAAAAGCAGGCTGGGCCGTTTGCTAATTTGTCTTCAGCCCGCTCCTCATTTAGTAGGATGCCGTTGGCCACGGCAGCCGCCAGCCGATACAAAAAGAAAAGCAGTCCCGTCATCAACAAGAGAAAATAAAAGAGTTTAAAATATAATGATCTCATCGCTTTATGTTTTCAGTTATATAATATATTCTTTTATATGTAATTTATAATTTTATGTTGTAGAGACGCAAAAGAAAAGAATTTGTTTTTATTTTAGAATTTAATAAAACCCTAAAAAAGAATTTTATAAAATAGAAAACTATTAATAAATATTTACAAAAATAGTATAAGCGAATAAAAAATGGTTTATTCCCTTACAAGTAATGACCTAACCTGAAATTTTTTGAGAATATTAGATCGTGTTTAGTATTTTATCATACATAAATCTGATCTCTTACCCCGTCTTATCTATAAAATTACCATTGAATGGTAACTACTGACTCCTTCACCTGATTCAAATTAATTTCAAGGGCGTCATATTTGTATTTTTCTCTCACCACTGAAATTTAATATAAAATTTTACTTTCACAATAAAAGGATATACTTTAAAATATTCAATCAAACAATTTAAAAATATAAAGATATAAATAAATATTATCATCATATATGAAAGATAAGTACATTCTACATTGATAAAAGTTTCAAAACTGACAATAATAGAATATGAAAATATGTTGAAAACTAATTCTATCATAAGTATATGAATGATAACAAATACTTATTAAAATAAAAAATAATTTAAAATTTTGAATATAAATATATCAACAAAAAAATAACCACTAAGAAAGAACAGCTACAAATTCAACACTAAAGCTATGATCATACATTTGGGTTGTCTAAGAAGAATATATATAATGCGAAAACGTACGTAACGATATACGACATGTGAGAAGTAATTCGAGGGATGAAAATAAATTTGATAAAGACAGAGAAATTTGTGTATGTATAAAACAATTAACTATGACCACAAACCAAGATAAAAAAGGAACCTGACCTCAAATAAAGTGGGACTGATTTCATAGGAGGCTTTTCATTTTGATTTTTGACATTGGCAGTTGCTTTGACTCTGCGTGTTTTGTAAAAGTGACATACATAATAGAGTCAGTTAGCTGACGATGGATTTTATAATAATGTGTGGTTGAAAAATAGAAACGTAGGGTCTGAGAGAGACAACTACTGAAAAATGAAAAATTATAGCAATCCTTTAAACATGTACGTCCCCTAAAACTAAACCCAATCACTTAAATTATAAACCTCGACTAAAAATATAAAAACTATTATCAAATCCAAATAATCATGCAAATAATATTGTGTTGGATGACGTGTTTAGTACTGCGAATTGTGTTTAGTTATATTGTAAGTAGTTGCTTTTCTTTAGACATTTTGTTATTCAAGTTTATACTTATGGCTCGAGCTTAGACTCTTATGCTAATGGGCTATCATTTTTTGATTGGTTTAAATTGTAAGTGTTGCAAAACAAAGAAACGTAGTCGAGTTTTCTTCCTTTTAAAATTTTCTTTTTTGATAAACAAACCAACATATTATCCCTATGGCCTAAATTATAAATATATTTTTAACTTCAAACTAACCCATACATTAATTAAATTACTTGAATATATCAGGGAATTATCTGTGGCATTGCAAATCCGTGGTTTAAATGAGAAAATACTTTTTGGTATTTAAATTCAACTCAAACCCAATATATATTCCCATTAGGGTGTACAAATCCGGGTATCCGGATTTTCAGGTACCCGATTTTCGGTACCCGGAACTTTCGGGTCAACGATTTCTCGGTCCGTGTTCTGATCCGGATGTTACGGGTACCCGGTAATCGGGTACCCAGATTTTGCGGATACCCGATACCCGGTTTTTAATTTTTAATTTTTAAATTATTAATTTAAAAAAATATATACACAAATTTAAATGTTTGAAACTTCGAATTACATACTCTAATATCGAACATAAAATTTAAAAGTTCGAAATACAAAATATAATAATCTATAATATAAATAACTCATTATATTTTATATAATTATATATAAAAAATAATAAAAACTAACCCGGTACTCGGGTAACTGAGTACCCGGAAAAACTAGATTTTGTGACCCGGGCCCGACCCGAAAATGTCGGGCCGGGTACCCGACCCGGCCGATTAATTTTTTAGAGAATTATCCGGTTTTTTTAGATCCGGGTCGGCGGATCGACGGGTCGGGTCAACCGGATCGGGTAATTTTACACACCCCTAATTCCCATGTCATATAACATTAAATATAGTTACAGTTTTACCCTCTTAAAACTCACCATGCGAAGGTCAACCACATTTGACATCAAAGCCTCCAAAAGTCCAACAATGTCTAGTTATTGTATGAGACCAGGGATCCACGAGGGATGGAGACAATTATTCCCTCTTAAAATTTTAAAAATTCACCTCCAGATTTTTTTTTTTTGCGTATGTCCTGTATGAGACTGTCATCCCTTTGATCATCAGTCGGTCCAGAAAATCTCAAATAATGTCGAGCAAAATGTTGACATTCCACGTTCTTGTAAAAAATACGAAAGAAAAATATTAGCGTTTTATTTAACCGTAAACATTAACATCTTTTATGGGTAAACTATTTCATTATTTGCTAAACTTAGTTTGTGTATTTATTTGGTTATAAAACTTTAAAATATTTTAATTTTGACATTAAACTTTCGATGTTGAACATTTTATTATTGGACAATTAAATTGTTAACATTATGATAATGTGATCGCTTTTTTATATAAAAATATCAACAATTTCTTCAATTGTCATTATTGTTCGATCATTACTCGTCAGAGATCACTATTCAAGATAAAATCATTATAAAAAATTCACATTTTTAATGTTGTTAATATTAACCAAGTTTAAAGTAATAGAAAACCTTGTAGGAAACTTAGTGGCCTATATAGGCATCATTTTTTATCTTTAAAATTCAAATATCAAAATTTTAAATACATTCTATGATTTTTTTTATTTTATAATTTTAAACCTTTTTTTAAATTTACATACGATTAATTTAAATAGAATTTTACATATCAAATTCACCTAAAAAAATGTATATTTTAGCAAGTAATTTGAAAAGTAGTTATAATGCTAAAATTATTACAACATTTTCTTTGAGGTGTATTACTCTTTTTCTTTGAATTTTGTTTTGTCAGTCACATCAATCTTAATTAGGGATGGTAACAGGGCGGTTTCGGGCCGGGGATTGGTTTCCCATCCCATCCCCGTTTAAAAAACTCGTACATATCCCCGCTTAAAAACCGCGGGGATTTAAACGATAATCCCCATCGGGTAATCAGGAAAAACCACGGGGAAACAGTATCCGTTTAGCATAAACAATTATTTAAACGGGTATCGGGCCGGGTATATACATTTAAATTAAATATATAAATATTATATATATATATAATTTAAATTAAATTTATTAATATTATATATATATAATAATAATTATTTTTAATATTTATCGGACCGGTATCAGGGGGTATTCAGGTAATCGGGGCGGGGATTACCAAACCCGTCCCTGTCCCCATTTAAAACATTCGATTTTCCCCCATCCCCGTCCCCGTTTATCATCCCGAACCCGATTTGTTTAATTCGGTTTTCGGTTTTTCCCGACGGATTCGATTTTTTTTGTCATCCCTAATCTTAATGCTAGTTGTCGACTATCAATAATTATTAGTTATCTTATTTTTTATATTGCGTCCTTTGTTTTCCTTTTTTTCTTGAGTTTTTTTTTTTAATTTTGAATAAAAATATTTGTCCTTATGACCCGTTTTGTCTGCTCTTATGATACGCGTTTTATATGTTCTTTGGCACAATCCTTATGTATTTTGGTACGTTTTTCGTATACCTTTGCAATCGTTTTGGTGCTCTCACAAAGGCTCTCACAATATTTATTTTTTTATTGGTTTGTCGGTAGTCACTTATAGTTAGTTCCACTCTTTGGTAAGAGGTTATTTGCCGATATAATCAAAATTGTGTAGCGAAACAATCTGTCAGATAACTTGGTTCGCTCACTACTCCTTTATCACTTTGTAAAACGTCTCGTTCGACATATAAAAAGAGTTTATGAATGTTATTGGATTCTTTTTATATTTGTCGTCATTCTCTAGGTAATGTTTTATTTTTTTTATATCTTTGGGTTTAATATTTTTATTTTTGTAAAAAAAATTATGACAGTTGTCTCTATTTTTTTTTATCTTACTTGAGTGCATTATATAAGTAAACGATGTCGTTTTGTCTCTACAGAAATTGTTAGAAAACGTCACGTTAGGCACATTCTCTCCATTAAAATGCTGTCAACGTGTAATAAACCCTAGAAAATATTTTAAGCTTGATACATTAAAGAGAACCTAAATCTTGTGCCTAATTTTCAGCACCAGAGATAATGAGCTATGTATAAGCGCCTTTTAAATTTTAATTAACTAATTAATTAAAATTAATATAGATAAAGGCTGGAGGGAACAGAGATTGATCGGTGTGTGACTTGTACTCGGCCACATGATCTATAGAGATGCTGCAGTAAATGATTCATTAATATAAAGTACTAGATAATATGTTTGCCTCTAAATCAACCCAAGCAAACGGGACCCAATTCAAGACATTCCATCAGTATCTGTGTCTGAAAACTAAGCCGCGTCATTACATTTTGTCTAATCAATAAAGGAATTCAATTTTTCTCCTCAAACCACACTCAGACACGCTTAATTTTAGAAAAAAGTTCAGAACGATTTATGCTAACGTTTGGCTGAGTTGTTATGACATCTTAAATCTTAATTTTTGTTGTTAAATTATTGAGACTTTTTCTTGAACATGGAACACTCCGTCAATTTTCATTTTCTAAAATATTCCAAGAATTATTTAAAAATAATAATTCCACTTGTGATTTTAAAAAGCAAAACCCTCCATCCCACCTACTGATCCTTGTTTTTTTTTCCTTTTAAATTAATCTTACGTCTTATTCGTATCCCGCAAACAAAATGAGCAGATCTCGAGTTGGGTGGGTTTACGTGAAGAAAGTCTTAGTGGACTGCAGGCCCATATAAAAAAGATACGTACCTTTGTTTTGTCAGAAAATGTGGTTTAATAATTGAGGTCAATTTGCTTAAAACTACTAACTGGTGTTGAATTATTACATTTTATCTTTTAAAGAAAAATTTTAATTATGTTAAACATATTATTAATTAAAAAATTTAAAAATATGTTTTAAAATGTATGAATAAAATATTTTTAAAACGTATTAATTATAAAGTTTAATTAATTAAAGGTCAAAATTCAAAAATCTTGACTATAAAGTGTCAATCATAACAATTTTACTAAGACAAAAAACATTATTATTATTATTATTATCATTATTGTAAAAATATAAAGTTTAATAATATTTGTCTTAAAATATAGTTATATGCAAAAGACTATGTATAAGATAAATATAACATAAAAACCAATCTTATATTATGTTGTAAGGTTGGAGACTTGAGTAAGGAGGAAATTATTGTGTCGTAGTTAGTTTTTTGTTTTCTTTATTTTCGTGATTGGAGACAGTATCAGTTTTAATGTTGACGGTTGACTGTTTTATTTTTTAAATTTTAATAACTCTGTATTTATGATATGTTTACATTTGCTTTTATAGTATGTTTACAGTCATTCTTAAGTGGCTAGTTTCTTGTACTAATGATTGTAGAAAAATGTTCTTATTATGTTTTTTAGATTAATCCGGATTGGGTACTACAGAGACAATTATGACCCTCTAAATCCAGTTTACTTTATTCGCAAATATCATGATTCGAATTCCTGATATTATTTAACGAATTTATTGTCTTATCCCACCGTACCAATTGTTTATTGGTATAAAAATTAAATATAATACATGACATTAGAATAAACAAATTAAAATTTATATATATCATATTTATATAATTATAACTTCACCGCAATCCTAACCTTTCTGTTCTCGTTTCACACCGATGCATAGTAGCTCTATTGGAAAAACTATTGTTACTTCCTGATTTTGTTGTTATATTTCTTCCCGTTGTCTTTCTTTCTTTCTTTTTCAACTTGATATCAATCATCGTAATAGGAGAGGTTTGATTTTGTTGTTCCAAGTATCCCTGTAGCGGTGTGCATCACCGCACGTTCTCTTGGCTTCCACTACAACTAGGGATGTAAAATCGGGTAATCGTTTAGATTTCAGTCGGATCCTGTCAGGTCGGGTAAAAACGGATATAGGTCAAGTCAGGTAAATTTGATGCTTCGACTCGGATTAGGTCGTGTCCAGGTCAAATCAGGTCGGGTCATTTTCAAGTTGATTTGACACCAGGTACAGTTCTGATTCAGGTCGGGTTACTTTCAATTCGTATCGATGTCAGTTCATGTCAAAACAGTTCAGGTCCGGAACAGATAAAGACCAGGTTAATTCATGTTCGGATGGACTTCAGGCGAATCTCATTCAGATCAGGTGACATCATTGGCAGATAAAATTCAGGTCGAATCTTTATCATATACAAATTGAGTTCAAATCGAGTCAATTTTTATTTTTGGATTAATTATTTTTGTCTTTCGCAAACGTTAAATTGCAATTTATAATTGTATACAATTTAGAGTAAATTACTAAGAATATAAATAATCATGGATCAATTTTATGAAAACATTAAATTAATGACTAAATTGAACAAATATGAAATTACAAGTAAAAATATAAATAAATTAAACAACACACATTGATGAGGGACCAAATCGAAATAATTTTAAAATCTGAGGTTGAAATTAATATAAAAAGTAATAAATTATACCCATTTAAAAAATTATGGGCCAATTAAAAATATAAATAAGTAATAAGTATGGGTCGATTTCAGATGAAAATATAATTTTAAGGACTAAATTGAATAAATATGAAATTAAATAAATTAAATAAATTAAATAAATTAAACAACACCAAGGGATAAAATCAAAATAATTGTAAAATGTGAAGAAAATCTGTAAAATGGACTAAATTACATTCATTTCAAAAGTTGAGAAAAAAATTGAAACAGCTATAATATATATATATATATTATGTATAAACTATATAGTTTATATTTATATTATTATATATAAACTATATAGTTTTAATATAAATATAGTTAGTATATAAATTATATGAATTATTTAAATATACAACTTATATTTATATTATGTATAATTATAAATTATATATACTATGTATAAATTATATTGTTTATTAATATAAACTAAAATTTATATATAGTATGTATAAATTATATAGTTTATATAGTTTAAATATAAAGATAAGTATAGAATATAAAGTATATAGTTTATAAAACCCTAAACCCTAAACATAAACCCTAAATCCTAAACTTTATAAATTATATATGTATAGACACATTTGATAATTCATATATAATTTATATAAACAATAGTTTATATAGATTATATATGTAACATTAACCTATAGTCTATAAACAATAATATATGTAACCTATAGTATATGTATACATGTAAATTATATATGTAACTTATAGTATATGTATGTACAAACTATGTATAGTATATAAAAACTATATATATATATATATATATATATATATATTATATATATATATATATATATATAACCTATTATAAACCATATAAAGTAATATTTATAAACCATGCATAAACAATATTAATCTGTAACCTATAGTATACGTATACATGTAAACTATATATGTAACTTATAGTACATGTATGTAAAACTATATATTATATATAACTATATATATATATATATATATATATATATATATATATATATATAACCTATATATGTAAACCATATAAAGTAAATTATTTATAAACACCATGCATAAACAATAGTTAATCTATGTAACCTATAGTATATGTATACATGTAAACTATATATGTAACTTATAGTACATGTATGTATAAACTATATATTATATATAAACTATATATATATATAACCTATAGTATATATATATATACAATCTATTTATATGTTATATAAATTATATATGTAACCTATATTTTATAAACAATAGTTTATATTAGTGTACTATATAGTTTATACTTGATAACCCATAGTATAAATTTAAAACTATAGTTTATATTAATGTACTATATAGTTTATATTAATGTTAATTATCTTAACTATAATTTATATTAATATAATAGATAGTTTATAAACTATAATGTATTAATATTAATTATATTAACTATAGTTTATAAAATTAGCTTACCTTTATAAAGTTAGCTGACCCTATTCCCATATATAATGGGGTGAGAGGGAGGTAAGGTAGTAGGCTGCCCTCAACGTCAGGTTGAGAGCAACTTCCGTGGAAGACCTCCGGCAGTCAGAATTATAAATTGCCCATCGTGGGACTCGATCCCACTACCACAAGGTTAAGAGCCTTGCGCTCTACCAACTGAGCTGGACGGGCAATTCTAACTATAGTTTATAAACTATACTATATAATTTATAACATATAGTTTATATTAATATTAATTTGATATACTATATTTTATATTAATAATAATTATAAATTATAAACTAGATTATATTAATATAAGTTAATATAATTTATTATATTAAATAATTATATATATAATTATTTTAACATTAATTATAAATAGTTTATTAATATAAATTTTATAGGAATAAAATTGAAAACATGCCCCAAAATTAACCATTTTCTCCCGTCAGCCTCTTCCCGGCCAAACCCTCACTCCTTATTTTTGGTCTCTTTTCTTCCCGCTCAACATCTAAAATCTCCCACTTTTCTCTCATTTTCCCTCTTTCATTGTTGTTTCCTATTTTCCCTGCCTATGGTTTAGTTTTTAGAAAATCTGGAGACGAAAGGTTTGCCAGCATTTCTTCTTCAAGTAATCAACAAACTTCTTCGGTTGGAGTCAACCCTTATCCAACTGTGCCACCGTCTTCCTCTCATATGTAATTCAATTCATCGTTTTCCTTGTATTATCTTTGGTTTCTGCTGAGTTAATCGATCGACGAATATGGCCAAGAGGGGGTGAATTGGCAATTAAAATTTTGGTGGAAGCTTTTTCAGAAAATTGAAAGTAATTGCACATCGATTTAGAGTGGTTCGACTTTCTCAACCAAAGTCTACGTCCACTACCTTAGCTATCCACACTAAGGATTTTCCACAAATTCACTAATTTTTCTTTCTTTTGAGGATAAAGAGTAACCTTACAAACCCTCCAGAATTATACCCCAAATTCTTGAGAACACTCTCTCCCAAAGAGAACAATACAAATTTGCAAACTTACAATGAAATCCTCACAAGGTAGGTTGTTTGCACAATTCTAGAACAAAGAAAAGAACACTCAAGAATAATACAATTGAGCACAATAAGTGTTCTTGAAAGCAAAATGAATATTGAATGAAAAATAGGCTTGAAATACTCAAACTTGAGGTTTGATGCTTTCTTTTTTATTCTCTCTTGATTCTAGTTGCTTGTTGTTTCTTGTTATTGATAAATGGCTTCTAAGCTTGCTTAAATACACCTTGAATCACTTCTGGTGTTGGGGATCATTAATAAAGTTATTGGAGCCGTTTAAGTGTGAAAACAATTAATATTTCTGCTTGGAGCGTGGGGGGAATCGGTACCCCCTCATGGGGAATCGGTTCCCTAAGTGTAAAATTCAAATATTTTGACCGTTGAACAGTGGGGGGAATCGATACCCACTGGAGGGAATCGGTTCCCTCTGAGCATTGTGTTTTTCTCGGAACAAAACCATTCAGGGGGAATCGGTACCCCCTTGGGGGGGGGGGAATCAGTTCCCTCTGAGCAATCTGGAATTTTTGGCTTTGAAATGGTTCGAAATATTTTGTAAAATCGTTTTGAAATTATTTTAAGATTAAAACTTAATTTACACTTGAGTAAGGATTTAAAATGAACTTTGAAATACTTTGAGTAATATTTTGATATTCGATTTAATATATCGAATATGCTTAGAAAAACTTTTCAAAATTAAAATTCTTTTAAATTAATTTGTTATATCGAAACATCAAAATGTTTTCAACAATCTCCCCCTTTTTGATATAACAAAACATTTTAAGATTTTCTAATTTCAAAATGAATTTTAATTTTGAAAAATACTACTCTCCCTTACTTTAACACTTTCTCCCCTTTTTGTTAAATCAAAAAGACCCTATAAAAAACGTTTTAAACAAGAATTTTGAAAAATGTAAGCCAATTGATTTATTAATATAAAGCTTAAGCTGCTAAGATCACAATCAAAAGAGATGTTAGCCATTAGTTTCATAATCAATATTCATAAACATGTAATGGATAATTGGTCATATATGTCTAAAGATGCAAAATAAACACGAAATCCAAATCAAATGTATTAAACATCAGTTTGAACAACCAAAAATAAACAATCCAAAAACATTCAAAATGTTTTAACAATAATGCAAATATCCAAGTTCAATCCAAACAAGCAAAGCAAAGATCAAAGTTCAAGCATCCGTAGGAGGATCAGGAGGTGGGAAATGAGCTCACATAGCTGCCATTTCATGAGTGAGTGCATTAATACGAGCATTGGTTGCTTCATTGTTTGCACGCATCTCCTAGAGAATTTTCAATTGTTGAGCTTCCATAGTCAATAAGTGAGATTCTATGGAAGTGAATCGAGAATCCAAGGATGCATAACGAAAAACAAATGTCTCCATAAATGATTGAAAATATGAAGGCACGTGATCTTCTTGCTGAGCTTGTTCCTCGTGCTGCTCCGGCTCATCATCGGCTTCGTCAATATCTTGCATTAATTGTTCAAGCTCGGGATCGTCGTCAGCTTCTGGTGGAACTTGTGAAGAACTAGCTCCCGGAGTATTCTCAGAAGATCGAACCCATTCACCGGTTTTCTTATTCTTTATTCATCCCGCTCTCGTTAAGGAAAGAAGATTAATTTGTTTTTTGAGAGGAAAGACGACATCTAGACTAACTATAAGCCCAGCTTTAGAAAATAGATTACTCAGAATGCAACCGTAAACTAGAGATGAACAGAGTTTCTTATTAGGAACAAGATTTACGGTTTCAATAATTTCAGCAAAAATAATCTGAGGTAGGTTTATTTTAATATTGTTTTGGAAACAATGTAACCACCAAAAATCCAAGGCTCTAAGAGTTGAGTAACGACCTCCAGATGATCGAAACCACCAAGAAATCATTAGATGAAGAAAACGATCATGAAGATCTAAGACACTCACACTATCCCATCTTTTATAACGAGAACCTAAAAACCGTTTTTCATTTGATATACCATCATTATCTAACCCTAATTCATTGGCTATATAAGCCGAGTCAAGATGGAAGAATTATCCTAGGAGATAGGAACGAACTACTATAGTTTTGGTTTGAGCTCGGTTTTTAACACAAACGTCATTAGAATAGAAGATGCGAACAAATTGATGGTAAACTATAGGTTCAAGGTCACAAAGTTTATCAAATTTCCACTCTTGTAAAAGAGGAAGATATCTAAAATCGATATCTATCATAGCTTGAAGAGAAGGGATACGTTCTTCTCTAATTTTGTAAGAGTCAAAATATTGATAATACCAAAAACGATGATTTCTAGGACCAGGATGATTGAAGCACGAGTTTTGGATAGTCATATTAGGATCAACGAGATTAGGAATAGGAATTTCAGGAATAGGAGGAGGATTTGGAGGTAGATTTGGTAGTTGGTTTGAACGACTAGATGAAGACCTAGTACGTTTAGGATTTGATATGGTTTAAGAAAATCGGAATAGAATGAATAACCTGCAATTATAAAACACATGTTTGCAATGTAATCAATCCCAAAAATCAATTGAGTTCTCAATATTTCAAGGTTCTCAAAAAAAATCCTAATGGGTAAAGTTTTGAAAAACTATTGAAAATAATGTATGAAAAACCATAGTATGTATAGTTTACATGTAAATAACATAACTAAATAAAAAATCATCAATTTTAAAATTAATTAAAGATTTTCATTTTTTTTAATTTCGAAAATTCAAAAATTAATAGAAAATTTGTGAGATTTTGATGAAATTAATTGTAAAAATTTAGTTTCTAAACACTAATAATCAATGTCCGATCACTATTTCTATCTAGAACTAATTGAAACTAGTCATATGTTCAAAATCAATAAAATAGAGAGTTTAGAAAAATTTACCTTGAAAGATGAGATTGAGTGGATTTTGATGTTGTTTGCACGATTTTAATGATGCTAGCAGGTTTAGGATTTGAAAAATGATGAAATTTTGACTAGAAATAGATGTTATGAAGCAAATAGGAGATAAGGAGAGAGGAGAGAAGAGCACGACGACAATGGAAGAAGATAAAGAGGGTTTAAGAAAAATAGGGTGTTCTGCCCATAAAAACTAGAATCCCAGGGGGTATCGATTCCCCTAAGGGGAATCAGTTTCCCTTCAAAGGGGGAATCAGTTCCCCTTCAAGGGGGTATCGATTCCCTCTGCCCTATAATTCAAAAATATGTATTTTAAACACTCAAAATGCTAAATTAATCTTCTCTAGTGGTATTGGTAACTCATATATGAAAAATTAATTATGTTCAATCAATCAAATTAATCCTTAAACTACATTTGAACATAAAGTTAATTTTTCATCAAGAATCATAAACTCCCCCTAACTAATAGCAATGAATGTAATCAGAAATTACTATTATAAGTATTTTTCATTTATTCTTTAAAATGCTAAAATTATTTAAACACTTAGTGAAGATAGGTCAGTTAAACCTAATTCTCTCCTAAGTGTCAAAAAACGTTCCTTGTCTAAATATTTTGTAAAGATATCCGCTAATTGATGCAAAGTATCAACAAATTCTAGAACTACATCTTCCTTAGTGACATGGTCTCTAATGAAGTGATGTATTATTTCAATGTGCTTAGTTCTAGAGTGTTGGATGGGATTTTTAGTGACAAAGCACTAGTATTGTCACACTTGATAGGAATGGTACCTACTTCAATTCCATAATCAAAAAGTTGTTGTTTCATCCATAAAACTTGTGCACAACAACTACCAGCTGAAATGTATTCTGCTTTAGTGGTATATAATGCAACACAATTTTGTTTCTTTGAAAATCAAGAAATCAACATATTTCCTAGGAATTGGCAAGTACCAGAGGTATTTTTCCTATCTAATTTGCATCCTCCATAATCCGCATCAGAAAAGGCATGCAAGCTAAAACTAGAGTCTCTAGGATACCAAAGTCCTAAACTAGGAGTGTCCTTAAGGTATCTAAAGATTCTCTTAACAGCTAGTAAATGTGATTCCTTAGGGCATGATTGAAATCTAGCACATAAGCAAACACTAAACATAATGTATGGTCTACTTGCAGCTAGATAAAGTAAAGATCCAATCATTAACCTATATAATTTAACATCTACACATTTACCTCCTTCATCTAAGTCAAGCTTTGTTGAAGAGCTCATTGGAGTGTCATGAGGCTTGCCATTTTCAGTCCAAATTTCTTGAGCATATCTTGACGTACTTAGCTTGATGATGAAGATGCCATCTTTTCTTTACTTGATTTGGAGTCCCAAGAAAAATGAGAGCTCTCCCATCATGCTCATTTCGAATTCGCTTTGCATTAGCTTAGAAAATTCTTGGCAAATAACATCATTAGTAGAACCAAATATTATATCATCAACATAAATTTGAACTACTAATAAAAAAATGCACTTTAACATCCATTTGATATAATTTAAATTCATGAAAACATGCAAATGCTAATAACATTCTAATTGCTTCCATCCTAGCTACGGGAGCATATGTTTCACCCATCTAGTACATACAGTAGATTTATTACTAGGCCTTTCAACTAATGTTCACTTTACTTCTCTCAAATTGATTTAATTCTTCTTGCATAGTCATAATCCAATGTTCATCATTTAATGCTTCTTTAATATTCATAGGCTCTATGAATGAAATAAATGCAACATAATTACAAATATTTCTAAGAGAAGTTCGAATTGTTACCCTTTTGGATGGATCACCTATAATCTCACCATCCTTGACATAGTTGTACTCTCTTGGATAAGATACTTCCCTTTCTTCAATGGTTGGATTCTTGAGAGGATCATGAGTTTCCTCATCTTTTGTTTCTTCCTTTGATGATGATTCTCCAACGCCATGTCTAACGTCATTTGTATTTATAATACCTACATCATCATTAACATAAGAATCCTTCCTCGGAAGGAGATTATCATCGAAAACAACATGTATAGACTCTTCTACAACTAAAGTTCTTTTATTAAATACTCGATAAGCTTTAGAATTTAAGGAATAACCCAGAAAAATTCCTTCATCACTTTTAGCATCAAATTTGCCAAGGTTTTCTTTACCGTTGTTTAAAACAAACATTTACATCCAAAAGGATGAAATAACTAATGTTAGGCTTTTTATTTTGAAAATTTCATATGGAGTTTTCTTTAAAATTGAACTAATCATTACTCGATTTACAATATAACAAGCGGTATTTGTGGCTTCCGCCCAAAAATATTTTGGTAAATTATTTTCACAAAGCATGGTTCTAGTCATTTCTTCTAAAGTTTGATTTTTCCTCTCAACAACTCTATTTTGTTGAGGGGTTCTAGGTGCTGAAAAATTATGGTTAATACCATTAGAATTACAAAACTCATTAAATCCAAAATTTTCAAATTCAGTGCCATGATCACTTCTAATACTAGTGATAGAGTAACATTTTTCGTTTTGGATTACTTTTTAAAATGTGATGAAATTTTCTAATGCTTCATCTTTAGTACTTAAGAATATAACCCAAGTATATCTAGAATAATCATCTACCAAGACAAATGCATATTGTTTTCTAGCCAAGCTAGTAGTCCTAGTTGGCCCAAAAAGATCTATATGGATCAATTGTAATACTCTACTAGTTGACACATCATTAATGGATTAAAAGAAAATCGCTTTGTTTTCCTTTAGCACAAGCTCACAGATTTTATCATATCAAATTTTAGTTTAAGCAGCCCTCGAACCAATTCTCCTTGAACTAACCGTTGCAAAACACTCATGTTAGCATGTCCTAGTCTCCTATGCCATAACCAACTATCATGCTCATCCTTAGCAACTAGGCACAAATTAGTCATATCAATAGAATCTAAATGCACCATGTATATGTTTCTTATTCTATGACCAACAAGCATAACCCGATTATATGCAATGTCAATGACTTTACAACCATTAATTTCAAACATGACATTGAATCTCTATCGATAATTGAAAATCAATAGATTATGCTTTAATCCATTCACATAACATATTTTTTTTGTATGGAAGAGGTATTACCTATAGTACTAATACCTTCAATGTGACCTTTTGAATTATCACCAAAAGTCATTTCTCCTCCATTTTTGGCGTTAAGCTCTATGAACCGGCTTTTTTCTCCGGTCATGTATCTCGAGCATCCACTATCAAGGTACCATGAATTGGATTTGTTTCCCGTGCCCTTAGCAATGCTCTTTTCCTACAAACATAGATTTTTTAATTTTTGGTACCCAAATTGTTTTGGGTCCATATTCATTAGTTTCTAAAATCCTTGTTCCCTTTGGTATCCATTTATGAAGAACATCCTTATCTTTAGTAGTAATGGATTCTTTAAGAACCCATATACTCCTAACAATTTTATCATTCAAGGTTCGTTGAGGACTTCTATGATTGTAGCTTCTAAAATTTTTCTTAACAAAGTTAGATTTTGAATTCTCACATTTTTCAAAACTTTTTGTTCTAAACTTATTAAAAGAAGTTTTAAGATCATCAAATTCGTTTGATGATCATCATGAACTTTTGAAAGTAAGTTATGCAAATCAGTATTTTTCTTTTCAAAATCATTAATTTTGATTTACAATTCTTTGATCTTACTTTCAAGCTCATTGTTGGCCTCGGATATAAGACTATTTTCATTTTTCAATTTTGAAATATCATTTTTGTATTTTGAAAATAGAGTCTTATAATCCAAAGGCAACCCATTATAAACCTCTAATAACTCATCATAAGATAATTCATCCAAATCAAATGAGTTAGAGGTTACCTTAGAATCTTCCTCGATAGCAATCAAGCACAAGTTTGCAACTTCTTGTTCCTCTTCATCGGAACCTTCTTCATCGCTCCATGTAGCTACATGAGCCTTGTGCTTCTTTTTGGATTGACCTTTTTTCTTCAATTGTGGGCAATCATTTTGACATGCCCCGGCTTTTTGCATTCATAGCAAAAGATCGGGTCTCTCATTCGATTCAGTTTTGAAGCCTTTATGACGTTTCAATTTTCTTCCTCGGTTGGGCGTCATCAACTTTCTGAATTGTTTGGCAAATAATGCCATTTCCTCGTCATCATTATCGTCATTCGAATCACTCTCATCTTTTGTGGATTTGAGAGCAACTCCAATATTTTTCTTCTTCTCCTTCTCCTTTGGTGTCTCGTCAATCTTATCGAGGTCCACTTCATCTTCAAGCATCATTTCATGAGTGAGAAGGGAACTAATTAGTTCTTCAAGAGTTAAGGACATTAGATCCTTAGACTCGATGATTGCTGACTTATTTGATTGCCACGATTTTGGAAGGGAGTAGACTAACTTCCTCACAAGCTTTTCATTTGAAATGATCTCTACATATGATTTGACACCATTGACAATCGTTGAAAATCTATCCGTCATAGCTTTGATATCTTCATTTGGTTTCATCCTGAAATTTTCATAGTTATGCGTTAAAATACTAATTTTAGATTTCTTTACCTCATCGGTACCTTCATGAGTGACTTGACGTTTGTCCCATATTTTTTTGGTGGTTGTACAAGATGAAACTCTTCCGTATTTATCTGGTCCAAGAGCACAAAATATGATATGAATGGCTTTGGAGTTGAGCTGGAACATTCTTGTCTCTCATTCACTCCACAATCTTGGATGAGTGAGAGACTTGATGTATCATTCTTCTACTGTATTCCATGCTCCCATGTCACTTGCTTGAATCAAGTACATCATCCTATTTTTCCAATAGGCATAGTTAGCCCCATTGAAGAAATGAGGCTTGTTGATCGGCATCGAATCGAGACCGGAGTCGAAGTTTGAAGTAGAGGCCATTGATGACTTTGATTATCGATGTAACTCTTCCCGAATATACTCAAGAGGCGATTAAACCTTCAAACGAGTTAGACTCTGATACCAATTTTTGAGTTAATCGATCGACGAATATGGTCAAGAGGGGGTGAATTGGCAATTAAAATTTTAGTGGAATCTTTTGCAGAAAATTGAAAGTAATTGCACATCGATTTAGAGTGGTTCGACTTTCTCAACCAAAGTCTATGTCCACTACCTTAGCTATCTACACTAAGGATTTTCCACAAATTCACTAATTTGTCTTTCTTTTGAGGACAAAGATTAAACTTATAAACCCTCAAGAATTATACCCCAAATTCTTGAGAACACTCTCTCCCAAAGAGAACAATATAAATTTGCAAACTTACAAGGAAATCCTCACAAGGTAGGTTGTTTGCACAATTCTAGAACAAAGAAAAGAACACTCAAGAATAATACAATTGAGCACAATAAGTGTTCTTGAAATCAAAATGAACATTGAATGAAAAATAGGCTTGAAATGCTCAAACTTGAGGTTTGATGCTTTCTCTTTGATTCTCTCTTGATTCTAGTTTCTTGTTGTTTCTTGTTATTGATCAATGGCTTCTAAGCTTACTTAAATACACCTTGAATCACTTCTGAACGTTGGGGATCATTAATGAAGTTATTGGAGCTGCTTAAGTGTGAAAACAATTAATATTTCTACTTGAAGTATGGGGGGAATCGGTACCCCCTCATGGGGAATCGGTTCCCTAAGTGTAAAATTCAAATATTTCGACCTTTGAACAGTGGGGGGAATCGATACCCACTGGGGGGAATCGGTTCCCTCCGAGCATTCTGTTTTTCTCGGAGCAAAACCATTCAGGGGGAATCGGTACCCCCTTGGGGGGAATCGGTTCCCTATGAGCAATCTGGAATTTTTGGCTTTGAAATGATTCGAAATATTTTATAAAATCATTTTGAAATTATTTTAATATTAAAACTTAATTTTACACTTGAGTAAGGATTTAAAATGAACTTTGAAATACTTTGAGTAATATTTTGATATTCGATTTAATATATCAAATATGCTTAGAAAAACCTTTTTCAAAATTAAAATTCTTTTAAATTAATTTGTTATATCGAAACATCAAAATGTTTTCAACAGTTTCTAATTTCTGCTTTTGAAAATGGGATAAAATGAGCTAACTTTTCAGGGGGAAAAACATTGCTTCAGCGCATGATTAGAAAGTAGTAGTCTATATTAGAATTAATGTTGCATTTTAGTCATTTATCCATTTTTAATCCTCTTTCTTAGTAACTTTGTAATGAGCAAAAACCGATTATCAAACAAAGACATAGTTTTCATGTATAATGGAATACTGTATTATTTTTCTTGTATATGAAATAGTTGTATGTGAATTGATATCAAACTTTAATAATCTACACATTTTTAGTGAAATAATTATAGTTTTTAATTGTTTACTTTTACTTTATAGCAGTTTTGGGTTAGTGAAGAGAAAGTATTGATTAGACAGACATTCCAAATATATATAGTTTCTGGTGTGTGTATATTTTATTAACATTTATTTCTTTGTTTAGTTGTTTATGTGTTCATATTTTGCAGAGGGTTGCTGCTTTTCTGGATTAGAGTAGATGTTGGGCTCTCAGCACTTTTTACATGGGTGAGCACAAAGCTTCTATTTTTCTTTTTGGTCTTTTTTGAGTGATATTTAGTGTTATTCTATTAATTGGAATTTGTTTTTTTTTGTATATATCTTGATGAAGTTGATTGAAATGACAGGTAGCTTCAAGCTTAAAGGTGAGGGTTCTTTCCTATGAGGTATGGTTATATTGTTTTGCCTGTAAGTTGTATGATTGAATGTTATGTTATAGTTTTGGAAGTAGAATTGGGTACTTCAGTGAAGCAATGAAAATTGGTAATGGATAGAAATCTATTTAGTTTGCATGGTTTTGATGCTTTCTACAAATTAAAAGTGTTCATTACGCTTCTTATGGCATCCGAAGACAGAAATTGGCATTTGAGTGGGGAAACTTTAGATCAAATCGGCTATTGTACTGACTGTTATTTCACCAAATTATTATAAGTGGAAGTTTACGTCTTTCCATTACTTTTTAAAGTTTCTCTGTCAATGAGCCTTCTTTTATCTGTTAAAGTTTCTTTTTGGAGGGATACGCAGCAGTACTAATTTGAACAAATTATGTGGTTATGTAATTGATTCTATTCACTATACATTCTTTGAATCCAATAATCAAGGCTATAATAGTGATAGCTCAAAACAGATGTGAGAATACATGTTTTGCTTACAGGGCCTTAAATTATACTGCAAAATTGTATTTTGATATTTGTAAAACACACTTCATCCATCCCAAATCCTTTAGTTTTCCAATTGCATTCTTCACACCTGGTGTAAACTGGTTTGGATGTTGACAGAGGTTGTCAGCATCTCCTATGTGTACAATGTTGTTTTACATTTTGTATGTTCGGTATTTCAAAATTGATTCTCTAGCATAAAGCCTTTGGACCTATTAGCTTATTTTGCTAAATTGCAGTATATTAAGGATTTGTAGTAGCTACGGAACTGAAAGATGTGTTTTTCATAGAGATATCAAGCCCTCCAACATTCTTCTTTCTTCCAAGAAAACGCCCAAGGTAAGGATCTTGGTCCTTAATTCGAGTTGAAAACGGATAGAAGTCGTCGTTTTGCAATTGGATTATGTGATATCTGCAATTGTAATGGTTGCAGTTGTGTGATTTTGGATTACCAACTTGGACATCCGCACCTTCAATTCCATTCCTTTGCAAAATTGTTAAAGGAGCATTTGGGTATGCTGTCAACAACATTGTCCTATAGAAAGCTAAAGGATACTTTTTCGTTTTATTTTGCTTCATGAAATACTCGGTAAAGATTTGTCTTTTTCTCTCTCATATTTTAGGTATGTAGGTACTTGGCACCCGAGTATTTCCAACATGGAAAAGTGCATGATAAAATTGATGTTTATGCTTTCGAGGTTATCTTGTTGGAGCTGATAACCGGACGGAAACCAATCGAGGCAAGACGGCCTCCAGGTTATTGTTTAATTTCTACTTTGCACCAAGTTTGTGAAAGTTGAAAGAATGGTTCACCGTAACAGCTTCCCCGGAGGCAAAAGAGGGGTCCGATCTTTACATTCGAACTTAGAGTGGTGAAAATACTTTACTTGTTATGGATGATGATCATTTGATAATGAAATTTTGTTTAATTGATTTTATTGTAAATTTAGTGTTTTCAAGTGTAATAAAATTAACTTCATTTATAATTTTTTTTTGTTTTAGTATTTGTAATGTTATTCAAGTTTCAAATCTTTAATAAGTTCATCATTTAAATTAATATATTTTTATTTTAAAATTTCAAGTTAAGTTATACTTAAATTATTAATCAATTTTCACATTAAAAGTAAATTAGATTTATGAATATTTTAACTCAATTTATATAATTTAATAAAATCATGTTCAATAAAACAATATTTAAATTTAATTTAATGATTATAAATAAAATTTATAATATAAGAATTATAAATAATATAAAGAATTGAAATTAATATAAAAATCAAATTTATAATATACAAATTATAATTAATATAAAAATTAAATTTCAAAAAGTAATCATATTAATTTAATTATCATAAGTTTATTATAAATTTAAAATAACATAATTATATTAATTGTAACATATTACTTATAAGTCAGAACGATATCAAATCACTTTAACATGTCAGATCATTTACATGTTGAGTCAATTACAGCTCAGGTTGAAAACAGGTCGGGTAATACCAGTTATTTACCATGTCAATCTCGAGTTCGGGTTCATATTAATCGGATGCAGTTCGGGTTCGGATATCATATTTTCGGTTCAATTCGGGTTCAGGTCGTTCTCTGGTCGGGTGCAGGTCAGGTTCAGATCCACAATTTTCAGGTCCAACTCGGGTTCAGGTTAACACCAGTTCTGATTTGAGTTCGTTTCAGATCGTCACAACGTAGGTCAAAAACAATTTTAACTCGAATCGATTTCAGTCAAATTTTACAGATAGGTCGAGTCACCTTTTTACACACTTAACTATAACCAGCTCTCTCGTTAACCGATAAACCACGACCGCTATCCCAAAGTTATCGTTTTCCCCTTCCAATTCAAGGCCCATTCTTTCTTCCTCTTCACCTTCAACAGCCTCTATCCCTTAGCAACCTCTTCCACCATCTCCACCAATTTCTCGGGTGACTCTCTCGATACAAAGTGCTCGCGGTCACTGATCAGCTCATGCGATTCCTGGAACAAACCAGACAGGTCCAAACTCGATGAGAATGATAACAAATCGAATGCATTCAAGTTTGAAACCTGTGGTAACTCATCGTTGCCATGCTCCTCGTGGAGCTTGAGCTCCTTGTAAACACCCTTCCTGAACCACGGATCATTGAGAATCTCATGAATCGTAATTCTCGTAGCGGGATTCATGTCCAGAAGCCGAGACAGGAAGCGTTTGTGATCGCTCGACATCCATTTGGGACAACTATACTCACCTTTGTAAATCTTCTTGTACATAACCATAATATTTGGGTCATTGAAAGACAAGTAGCCTGCGTTTAGGACGTAGAGGAAGATACCGCGTGACCACAGGTCCATCTTAGCTCCATCGTAACCTTTTTTGCCAATATCTCTGGTGCCACGTATGCCGGGGTCCCACACAAGGTGTGCAACTGCCCGTCGAGTCGGATCTGGTCGGTTACGGCGCTGAGACCGAAATTCAACACCTTTAAATTCCCGCTCTCGTCGAGGAGGAGGAGGTTTTCAGGTTTCAAGTCACGGAGGAACACCGCGCGGGTGTAGAAGTAACCAACCCCCGAGATGAGCTGCTGGAAATATTTGCGGCTGAGATCTTCCGTGAACCTTCCTTTAGAAAACTTAGCGAACAATTCTCCACCTTTGACGAGTTCCATCACGAAATAGATCTTAGTTTTAGAAGCCAATACCTCGAAGAGTTTGACGATGTAAGGGTGGTTCAAGCGACTCATGATGGAGATCTCGCGCTTGACGTTAGACATCAAGTTGATATTGGAAAGCTTCTTTTTGTTGATGACCTTAATGGCCACGCTCTCTCCAGTGCGTACGTTACGGGCATGATAAACCTTGGCGAAGGCGCCGCAACCCAGGAGCCTGCCGAGCTCGTATTTGCCGAACAGGGCGTTTTCCAGTACATGTTCGATATCTGGTATAGATGGTGAAGCCAGATACTAAAGCGGATGGGAAGAATTTCTTCAGCAAATAAAGAAATTAAAAAAAAAAGATTGCTACGAAATTCGGAAGCAGTAAACGAAGATTAATTGATGTAGTAACCTTAGGAGTTAGGACCACGAGACACGAGAAGCGAAGGAGAATATCTGTGTGTAGTTGAATAGTTGTACCTTTATATGCTATACAATAACGATGTGTGTGTGTTTTTCTTCTTGAAAATATATAAATTTTCTCGTGTTTGAATAATTTAATATAAAATATTACTAACAACCGATTGGTTTAGTGGGAGTAAATATTAAATCCCTCAAGTAAAGAGATTCAAATTCTGGTGTTTGTGAATGGAGGAAGTTAGGTTGAGAAGATTTCCCTTACCTCTGTATTAGTTTGTCAATAGATTAAATATATTTTATATATAATATAAAAATTATTTATTTATTTAATAGTTTAAATAAAGATTAATTTCATCTATTCAAATATAAATACAAAAATGATCGAAATACTATCGCTATATATTAAATACAGCTATATTTCAAGATTTCAAACTCACGGATTTAATTAAGCTATAACAATAATATGTCATTAGATTCAAACTATTACTTCCTTTGTCCTTATTTTTGTGTTAGGGATTAGGGTTCAGGGTTTATGATTTAAGATAAGAGAATTTTACTCATAATGAATATTGAACCCACAACTTAAAAGAGAGAAGAGATATAAATTAAAAACTTTTAACTATTTGTTCTAAAGATTATTGAAGGGACTATATTTATTAATAGTAAATGGATATGGTCCTAACAATTTTTGGTAATTTTCGTTGTTCTTGATTCATTTTATTAATGGAAGTTTAATCCTTAAAACATATAGTATATGGATATGTTTTAACTCAGAAACGTATTTAAATTAGCCACAAATAAAACTACAGGTAGGGTGATGTTAAGAAAATTAATTTTTACAGCTTGGAATGGCAGAAGGTCACATAGAAATCGGTAACCAATTTAATTGTTAATTGTGTTATTTGAGGATGTATTAACTATCTAGCCAAAGAAGAATGGGGTGTTAAATAGAGTGGAGTTGGAGGAAAGAATTCAAGTAGTGTGAACTAATTTTTTTATATGTAAAATACACAATTTTATAATAATATTTTTTTCATATTTGTGAATAAAAATATATAATCTACGTGTAACTAAAACTGTCTTTTATTAATTTTTTTCTGATTACTTTTTCAATTTTGACTATTTATTATTTAAAATTTACGATTGATAAAATTATGTAAAAATATATTTTAAAAATCTTCGAATTGAAATATATATTTTATAAAATTTAATTTTTAAAAATATTCAAAATAATTGTGGTGAAAGTTTATATATAACTCAATAAATAATTACGGATAGAGTGAAAAAAAATCTTTATAATAATATTAATTTAGTATAATAGTTACTATTAAAAGAAAAATATTTATGTATAAGATTAATTACCATGTAAATAAAATTACTTTTTATAATAATTATTACCATATAAAAAGAGATATTTGATCATGTTCGATTAACCTGTGAACTGATATGGAAGATAGAGAGATATGTAACAAACTTTTTCGACTGTGGACCTGCGGTGGGAAGTTTTTTTTTTTTTTTTTTGGGAGGGATGAGGGGAATCTGGAAAGTGATAATGCTTACTTAATGTTTTCTGTTCTGGAGCGACAAAAAACGCTCAATTCATTCTTCATCTTGCTTCATCCCTCGATTCCTTCGCTACCGTAGGTCCGCAACCTCTCTACATAAGGATAAGCACTTATCATCTCAGTTCATCATAAGCTGTTTTCTTTTAGCTAGCCATGGAGAACGTTACTTCTGCATTGTGGAATTCTTCCCTCCACCAGCTGAGCAATGTTTCCTCACCCTTTGTTACTGCTTTCCTGCAGTTTTCAGCCACACTTGTTGTCCTGGCTTTCGCTTTGTTTTACCTCCACAAGTTCCTGTTTGTGGACAAGGGGAGAGACATGCAACCCCGTCTTCCGCCTCTCCTTGTCAAACCTTGGCCTATTGTGGGAAGCCTCCCTGAAATGGTCCGGAACAGGCCGACGTTCAGGTGGATACACCAGCTGATGAAAGATGCCAACACTGAGATTGGGTATATCCGCTTTGGGAACGTGCATGTAATTACCGTCACTTGTCCTGAAATCGCCCGTCAATTCCTGAAAGAGAAGGACGCTGTTTTTGCGTCAAGACCAACTATCATGGCCGCGGACTTAACCACCAAAGGCTTCTTAACAACAGCTCTTGTTCCCATGGGAGATCAGTGGAAGAAGATGAGGAAGGTGCTGGTCAATGAAATGCTTGCCCCAATCCGACATCGGTGGCTCCAGGAGAAAAGAGATGAAGAAGCTGATAACCTTGTGCGTTACGTGTATAACCTGTGCGTATCTGCAGGCGGGCTGGTAAACGTGAGGGTGGCATCACAGCAGTATTGCGGGAATGTACCTAGAAATATTCTTTTCAGCAGGAGGTACTTCGGGGAGGGTAAGGAGGATGGTGGGCCAGGGTTTGAAGAAGAAGAGCATGTTAGTGCCGTTTTCACTATTCTTGCCTATCTTTACTCGTTTTGTGTCTCTGATTACATGCCAAGGTTGAGAAGGCTTGATCTGGATGGCCATGAGAAAGTCATGAAGGAGGCTCTAAGGATTATCGGAAAATACCACGATCCCATAATCGATGAGAGAATTCAACAGTGGAAAAATGGTGAGAAGACTGAGGAAAAGAAAGCGGACGACTTGCTTGATGTTTTGATCTCTTTGAAAGATAAGAAGGGTGGCATCCTCCTCACACCGGATGAGATCAAAGCTCAACTAACTGTAAGCTACCTTTCTCTCTATATTATCTATCCTCCACACGCGTTATGCACACAAGTTTCATCATTCTTTCTCAGTCAAATAAAACTTAAGGTTAAATTTGAGTTTTGTAGGAATTTATGATTGCAACGGTGGATAATCCGTCGAACGCGGTGGAATGGGCTCTAGCTGAGATGCTGAACCAGCCCGAGATACTAGAGAAAGCTGCGGAGGAAATCGATAGGGTTGTTGGAAGGGAGAGGCTAGTGGAAGAAACTGATTTCCCCAAACTCAACTATGTCAAGGCATGCGCCAGAGAAGCCTTTAGGCTCCACCCGATTGCACCGTTCAATGTCCCTCATGTGTCCCTGGAGGATACGACCGTTGCTGGTTACTTCATCCCCAAAGGAAGTCATGTGCTTCTCAGCCGCACCGCTCTGGGTCGGAACCCTAAAGTCTGGGAAGATCCACTCAAGTTCAAGCCAGAGCGGCACCTCATGGATAAGGAGGATGGTGTTTCACTGACGCTGACTGAAGCAGACCTGCGCTTCATCTCCTTCAGCACTGGCATGCGTGGGTGCAAGGGCATCTTGCTCGGGAGCTCAATGACCTTCATGGTCTTTGCAAGGCTGCTGCAGTGTTTCAGTTGGAGCATCCCGCCAGCTAATGGGCCGACCATCGACCTGACCGAGGCCAAGGACAGTCTGTTTATTGCGAATCCGCTGGTTGCAGTTGCGAAGCCCAGGCTTCCCCCTAATATGTATCCCGTCCACCTCGCTTAGTTCACCTTTTATCAACGTTCGTTTAGGCTGTTAAAGCTTTTAATAATCGAGTCTATCAGAACAATATATAGTATGTGTGTATCAAGAACAAAGCATGCATGTTGCACTGCACTGCTTCCAACTATGTTATGCTTTTATCAATATATAAGTATGTAAAAGGCGGATGAGTTGACGTCCCCATCAGTTGTACTTGCTATGCTTTTAAAATGGCTAAACTCTCGAGATAATGTTCTCGAATAAATTAATTCACGAGATAATGCACTCCTCAGATTAATTGCTCAAATAGGGTGAAATCTACAGTGTTGGTCGTAGGTCGCCATGTCTTCCCGGCGAGCTATGAGAGAGATTGCATGTGTCATGCACGTTCCAACACGTTGGGCATCCGAAGGCATCCGATCGAGGGCATCCGACCGATGCCATTCGAACGAGCTATGTGAGGGCATCCGAGGGCAAGAGGAATCACGCGAGGAGCAGGAGGAGTGCATGGCGACCTACAAGGTCGCCAGGAGTGCATGGCGACCGCCGTAGGTCGCCCGGAAGGCATGGCGACCTACGGCCAACACTGTGCAATTCACCCTATTTGAGCAATTAATCTTGGGAGTACGTTATATCGTTAAATAAAATTTTCGAGAACATTATCTCGAAAATTTTGCCCTTTTAAAATAGTCAATGTATGAATAAAATGAGTTGACAATCCTCATCAATTTTATTAGCTTCTATTTTTTGCTTAGTTCATGTTATTATTAAATTTTCCAACCCTGACTAATTTCAATTTATCCAAGAAGACCATAATTACTGAAATATTTAAGCAGCCAAAACAACACGAATTAGAAAACCGTTTCACATGCATGTACCTTGCCAAGATCTCAGTTACATCCACTTGAAAACAAAAGAACAAAATGACCCAACGTTGCAAAACGCATGTAAGAAAGAAGACCGAAAACACTCCTTGCTCCTAGTTTCGCAAAATCGTCAGCTTCTGCGTTGATGGCTCTAGGGCTGTGCAGCAGAGACCGCTCTGCAGCAGTTTATATTCTTATGAAAGCACTATGATCTCCTTGATCCTTTTTAACGAACCATTTCCATCAAAATGTTGTAGCTTGCTCGAGTTTTTTATGAATTGGCTGCAGATTTTACTTTTGATTTTGCATGCAGTGTATAAGGGTTGTAGCTCTAAACGCTCGGTGATGCCGATGTTGATGGGATCATTTTGAAAAGTGGATATTGATTGGCTGCATGCAAAAGTGCAAGTCAATGCAAAGCAACATAGTAAATTAATAATAATAATAATAGGGATAGGATTCAGTTAGACAATATAAAATTATTTAGTTTTACACATATTTATGATCGCTGTAAGAGTGGAAATAGATGATCGAGCTTGATTTCTTTTTTTTCTAGTAAATATATTCTCATTTCATACCGTTAATCTCAGCCATCTATTTTCACTCATTCAACGGTCCTAAATATGTGTAAAATTAAAAGAGTTTTACATTGTGTAACAAAATCTTATCTCATAATAATAATAATAATAATAAAACCATATAATTAAATACAAGGCATAATGTCAAAAACATCGTCCAATTTTTATCAAAATGATCATTTTGGCTTCTATTCTTTTTTAGCATTTTAGCCCCCAACGTTTCACTTTAGTACAAAAAACTCCCTCTATAGATGAAAATCATTAGTTAACATATGCTTATCGCTCCAAAATAATGACCTTTTTTAACCTAAAATGAAAAGCTGATGGCTAAAATGCCTAAAAAAAATAAGAGACAATGATTTTTTTTGTCAAATATTAGAGGTATTTTTTTTCCTAAAATGAAACTTTAGATGTCAAATACTCTAAAAAAATATAATATGAGATAAAATAATAATTTTAATAAATATTAGAGATTAATTTTAACATCATGCCTAAATACAACTACACAAGATTCCATAAAAACAAGTCTATCATCACAAATCGCATCATCAAAATATGATAAAACTATAGATGATTTCTTTTAGAGAGACAAGTCATTGTTAATATAGGTGTTTATAGTCCGGCCTTATCTCGAATTTGAAAAATGTTCGAATAACCCATTTATTATATGTCTTAAATATGATTTATTATACACAAATTCACATAATTTTAAATATTATATATTTATAACGACTTAAAGAATTTTTTTTATTGAATATGAAAATGGGGTAGCTTTCCACCACCAAGGAGAAAGAAAAATAAAGTAGTGGATAGAATAGGATGGAAAGCAAACAAGGAAGCCAGTAAGCCCAAACTGAGCATGTAAACTAACGGGTTTACAGGGATCAGTCCACTACAAAACAAGCCAGCTAACCATATGTAAATTGTTATGTATGGGAATGGGCCTATGGGCCATTACAAGCTGCATGCCAGTGAAGTGTAAGACTGGCAGCAATATTAAATTGGATTTGCTAGAGACGATGAGCGTTGACATCGCATTGCTACTGAGTTGCTGCCCGGCTGGCTAGAACGGAGTAAGAAGAGGTTTAATCAAAGGGAAACAAAAGAAGAAAAATAGATGTAGTCTTTGGGGATTGGGAGTAGAAAGAGAGATTTGGGACTTGAAAGATTGAAGCCAGCAGGAACAGAAAAAGTATAGTAGAGGTAGATGGATTGAGCAAATAAGTCGGAACAGGGAATGGCTTACAGGAGGAGGCAGCAGCAGGGGGGAATATTGCCTTCAGCACCTGCAACGGATGATTTGGTAGACGTAGAAGTGGATACAGCCAAAGCCATTAGGGGATCTTCCGCCCGCTTAGGTTCTTCTCTCTCCGCCGCTTACGGCTATAGTTCCCTTCATTCCTCGTCTGCTGCTCTATCCACGCCCACGCCCACGCCCACTTCCACCGCCACCCCCACCCCCAAGGTTCTTTTAATATTTCTGTTTGATCTACGTTTTGTCGGTTCTTTTTGCAATCTTTTTCCTCAAAAAACCCCAAACTTCTCTAACGGAACACGTTTCTGACTCCAGGAATCCGAGCCTCATCAATATGCCTCATTGAAAAATTTAGATGAATCCAAGCAAGGGTTTTGGGGTTCTCTTGCTAGGAAAGCTAAAGCCTTTTTGGATGACGATAATGAGCACCGCCAATTTGAGCCAGGTGGACAAGCTAAATCGGAGCAGCATCAAGGGCCAACCCCGGATAAAGTCAGAATCCAACACACCAGTACTATATACTAATAAAGAGCATCGGCTTCATGATACACTTTATTTCCTTTTCCATTCCAAGTTCCTGCGGCTATTTTGCTTTGGATTTTCTTTTTTCCTGATATAATCACTTGTTCAAGTGTGCGAGAACATAGACGGAAATGCTTCTTTACTCGTTCATTTATGAGTTTTGGTCTGACCTATATTTGAATATTTGTGTTCACTCTCTGCTATCTGCAGTACCGTAATGTATACCAGTTACATGATAGGCATAACAAAACAGACAATCCCACTTTGCAGAAGGGCCTAGGTGCAATTGCCTCAACCCTAAATTACCTTGGAAAATCTGTTGAGGTCAGTTCATAAATTCTCTTACTTTTTTGTTGGTAAATAAATATATAAATGTTCCTGGTATCAGTTAGCTTGCTTTTATAAACTGTTTGTTTATAATTAGAAAGGGAAAAAAGAAAAATAAATGAAGGACACTTTCTATTTATTCAAACTATTTCTTGCAACTTATATTTTTTTTGGTAACCAAACGTTTACCACTTGTCAATCTATTTGTCATACAACTATCATGTCTCTCTTGTACTTCTGAAATTGTTTACAATCCTGTAGTTATTCATTCTTCTTTGATTTGCATTCAGGAGGGTCTTACGATTGTGGAGAATCGGACAGCAGGCATCATTCAGGAAACCCGCAAACATATCAGGAAAAAGCATAGTGGTTCTATGGCACCGAATCACGCTGCTAAACAACCACAAATGCAGCACCAAGCACGAACATCCTTGCAAGCTGATCTGGAAATTCAATTGAAGGCATCTCGCGACGTAAGGTGGCCGCTTTGTGTCACTGGTTCATATGATGGATATATTTTGCTGAGTGCAATACCTGTAACCTGTGGTTTTCTAGCTCTAGAAGTCTGATTTCAGGTTTTTTTTAGCAATATAAAAGTAACAATGGTTTGAACATGCTAAGAATATAAGATTGCTTTTCTTCCTTATTTCTTATATTTGATGTATCCCTCTGTTATTGATGTCTTTAAACCTTTTTTAAAGTTATTCATAAGTTCAGTGGCATATATGTAAGAGCAAGAACAATATAAAATTAAATAGTATTCATCATGTGGAAGACAGGTTGTTTTATAGATGTGAAATAAGTTGCATAAATCCCTTTTTTTTTGTAATTACTTTATTGTGAAAATTGGATGCATGATTTGGCAATTCAATTTTTTTAACAGGTTGCGATGGCTATGGCTGCCAAGGCAAAGCTGCTTCTCCGAGAGCTAAAAACTGTCAAAGCTGATTTGGCTTTTGCAAAGGAGAGGTGCGCTCAGCTGGAGGAAGAAAATAGAATCCTTCGAGAGAATCATGAAAGGGGAGATAACCCAGATGACGATGAGTTGGTATGCAGTTCTATCATTTTATCCTTTGCTATATTTACTCACCTGAATGATCTGGATGTCTTTTTTGTTTGAAACATAGTTCAAATTTACTCCTTGTATGGACCAATCGCCCACTCATTTTTGATCGAGTGCATTTTTGACATCTTAATATTAGTTTGATTTAAAAATATCCAGAAATTAATTGTTCATACTATCATATGAAATACTCCTGTTAAACTTCTACCATTTTTGAACAAAAATACAGAAAAAAAGGTAGTTAAAACCAAACTTGATATTCTGTAACAATTAGATGTCGGAAATGATAGAGGCTGATGCATGAAGCATTTTCAAGTATCTTCCTCCCCACTGGATGAGGGGAAAGTATATTAGGAATAAAATGAAGGATATTCCAATCAGAGCTTCCTGTAGATTACAATGTTACATAATGTCATAATGTGCCTCATTATCTATGTATCCAGAATGTGTTCTATGACAAAGAACATCGGCATCAGCATGCTAGGCTCATCATGTAGCACTAAAACTATGTAAAACATTATCAGGTTTTCTAGCTTAGCTAACCAGACAGTTTATTCTTTTATTCCGCTCTCAACATAGTTCGAGTTTATCTTTAGTCCCCAGTGTGGATTGTAAGTGATAAGGGAAGTAATTAAGTTTTCGTCATGTAAGCCATTCTAAAATTTTGAAATTTTTTTATTCCCATTTTCAGATTCGTCTTCAACTTGAGACTCTGTTGGCAGAGAAGGCGCGACTAGCTCATGAGAATTCTATCTATGCACGTGAGAATCGTTTCCTGAGGGAGGTTGTTGAATACCACCAACTCACAATGCAGGATGTTGTATATCTGGATGAGAGCACTGAAGAAGTCACTGAAGTTTACCCTATCAAAGTACCTTCATTACCCAATATGAACTCTGTGCCTGCTACATCTATTGCGTTGTCATCTGAGGCATTTCTTGACGCTAGTCTGCGACTAGCTCGGAATATACCTGTTAACCCTGTGCCACCCCCCTGAGTTTGCTGAGGCTTCTCAGAATTCTACCTGGCCAAGCTCTAGAGCTCAACTTTAGATTGCAGAGGATGCCATGTATGTATCATACTTTCTATATTGGCTCGATTCACGTGTAGTGTGTGTTTGTATATCTTTCTTATGAAGAATTGAGATGTTAACAATAGTCTTTGGTTCCCCTTTCCAATTTTATTATGACTTCTCTTTTTTAATTTTTGGTGGAACCAAAATATCCTCTATATCCTTTCTATGGTATGTGAAGATAAGTCTTTTGGGAATTTGTGGTTGAAATTTGAAGTCCGTTCCTTATAATGCAGGCAGTTAGGAATGTGCATGATACTCGGATTCGACAGGTTTCGATCAAATCTTATAAGATTGTTTTTTTAATTTGGATTCATATTTAGGATGGAAATTTTTTACTTGAGATAATAATATAATTATTCTTTATATATTTAAGATTTTTTTTTTAATTCGGATTAGGTTTAGGATGAAACTTTTTAACTCGAGATAATAATATAATTATTCTTTTGTATATTCAGGTATAATTGTAATAATATTTTTCTTTTTCCAATTAGATTTTTATTTTATTGAATAAAAATGGTATTCTTTTTATATATATTTGCATCAAATTGGATGAGAGTTTTTATTTCAAAAATTAAGTCGAATTTTGGATGAGTAGAACCTCTCTAAATCTGAATCAAGTGATAAATGAAGAGATATAATATATCTACATTTTCTTTTTATCATAAGATTAAATTTAAATTCACAAATAATACAATACGAGTAAAAAATTTCTCTTTATTAGTTAATATATCAACCATTTATAAATTTAGAAAACAATGAAAACATGTGTAAATCAGAAGAGTGGTAGCTAATCATTTTTTAATACACGTTATTATTTATTGATACTTATCCTTTTATAAGATGCTAAAATAAGTAAAAATAATTAATATTTAAGGCTAAATTTCAAAATTATGTACCAATCTCTAATAAAATATGTGGATCTTTTTTATCAATAATATCATAAGTAATTTGAATGACAACTTTATTCAAGTGTAATTGCACTAATAAAAATTATATAGTACAATTTTTACTTAATATTTTTTTAAATCCACATTCACACACTATATTGTTAATTTTATAATTGTTTAATTAAATAAACTCTTACTTATCACTAGACTAAACAATATATTTTTTACTCTTTTCATTTACTGCATACACAACTATTATACTTGCTAGACAAACTGCTACATTCGTTTATTTTTAAGAGAAAATAACCGCAGTGATCAAAAATCCCAAATAATATACGATTTTGACCAATTTTTTTTAGATTTACAAAAATGACCAACAAAATCGCAATGTGATCTCTAATTCGTATTGCGATATCTACTATCGTAAATTCGCGTTGCATTTCGCGTTGCGATAGTTGAAAATCGCGTTGCGATTTTTCATTTCGCGTTGCGATAGTCTACAGTTGTCGTTGCGATTTTCCAAATTCGTTGCGAAAATTCGTTGTGATAGTTAAAAAAAAAAATGTTTCTTAATAATTTTCTCTAAAAAGATAGTATCCGCGCGAACGTGTCGAAGACACGTATTACCACGACCACGAGACGGCGGCGGCGCGCGAGATGGCGGCGGTGGCGGCGCGCGAGAATCCCCCTTGTTCTCTTTCACTCAACAAGGAAGTGAGAAATTCAAGTCTTAAATACCATTCCTAATAGTGTTTCCAATACTATGTGAGATTGAGCATTACCAACTATAGAATCTTAGTTCCCGACCACCCTTTTTTTACTATCGCAACGAATTTGGAAAATCGCAACGACAACTGTAGACTATCGCAACGAATTTGGAAACTATCGCAATGAAAACTTGGACTATCGCAACGCGAAATGAAAAATCGCAACGCGATTTTCAACTATCGTAACGCGAAATACAACGCGAATTTGCGATAATGGAGATCGCAATGCGAATTAGAGATCACATTGTGATTTTGTTGGTCATTTTCGTAAATAAAAAAAAAAATCAAAATCATATATTATCTGAGATTTTTGATCACTGAAATTAATTTCTCTATTTTTAATGTATTAGTTTATCTGTAGGTTGAAAACCGCACAGTAATGTTTTCTAAAAAATGATTATATCGTAAATCGTAACATTCCTTTCCGGTGCTGTAATGATCATTTCCGTTATTTTTTTCCGAAACATTATTATTGGTGTTGTTATTTTATGAAATTGAGTATAATTAAATCGAAATAAAAATTTTAAACGTGAATTTCCCCAAATTAATATTATCATAGCTCTACCAGTTGGTCTTGATAAAAGTGAAGCGCCGAAGCCCTCGCCTTCTTAAACTAAAGGTGAAGAAGAGAGAACACAGAAAGAAAAGAAAGGGAAATGGAGGAGTTCGAGAAATCACCGGTTCCCTTGCCGGAAGAGACTGGAATGGATGAGAGCGATACTGTTGAAAACCCTGAAACCAGTCAGAAATCCAGCAGCGATTCGGACTCAAGCGATTCAGAAGATGAAGCAGATCAGAAAGAGCAGCTATTAACCCTAGAATACGAGCTTTCCACCAATCATTCCAACTACGATGCCCATGTCCAGGTAAACACTAGTATCTATTGTTCTACCTTGTTAAAGTAAACGTAAACATATTTTCCTACTACTAACAATGCTAGTATTTCTTGTATTTGTTTGATTCGGTTTCACAGTACATAAAGCTTTTGAGGAGAAGTGGTGAAATAGAGAAGCTACGGGAAGCAAGGGAAAACATGAATACATTGTTTCCACTGAGTCCTGAAATGTGGATAGATTGGGCCAAAGACGAAACTTCTCTTTCGAGTGATTTGAATTTCGAGTCAGTCCAGAAGCTTTACGAATGAGGTATCTCTGAGTATCTGTCTATCCCCCTTTGGTGTGAGTACCTCAATTATGTGCAAGAACATGATCCAAAAGTGCGTGATTGTTCAGCCGATGGGATTTCAAAGGCAAGAAATCTGTTTGAGCGAGCTGTTACAGCTGCTGCTCTGCATGTTTCTCAAGGCTCTCTAATATGAGATGCATATACCCAATTTGAGCAAGCTATTTTACTAACTATTGACCAATCCGACACCCAGGTCTGAGCATGATACCATTATCTTTACACTTAAATACTTTCTCATAAAGAACATGTTTACGTGTTGGACTGCTGATTATCCATTTATTTTTTTACAGGCTAAAGAGAAACAGGTCCAGCGCATACGGAGTATTTCCATCGCTACTTGTCTATTCCCCTTGCTAACTTGAAGTCCACTCTTCTAGCCTACAAGGCATGGGAGGTTCAGCAAGGAAATTCCCTTGATGCTGAATCCGACAATGATTTAGAGATTTCTTCCCATGTTGCTTCAGCTTACCAGAAGGCAGAAGAGATGTACAATGCCCGTGCACATCTTGAAGAACAGATTACTAGACAGGATGTATCTGAGTCTGAAAGATTTCAACATCACCTGGTATATATATCATACTCTAAAATATACTTTGTGTGGAAATTCATTATTCGGTTCTAACTCTGATGTCAAATTTGGTTCTTCATGTATGCTTCAGACAGTCTCTCCTTTCTTATGAGACTAAAATATTTGTTTTTCCTATTTACCCTATTGTAGGGTTGGCATTAATGTCATTCTGCCCATTTGAATTGAATTATAATTCATTTGTTGCAGAGCTACTTAGATTTGAAAAATCCTTTGGTGATCCAGCCCAAGTTCAGATTCTGTACGAGCGTGCCATAACTAACTTTCCTGTATCAAGTGATATTTGGCTTCATTATACACGCTATCTTGATAAAACCTTGAAGTTTCCTGGTTTTACTTGCTATTATTCAATTAAACATCAAAGTTATTGCTTTTACTTGTTACAAGTTATAATTGAGTTTGCCATACTAGACATTATTTTTCTTTTCTTTTTGTCCCTTTAGGCAGGAAATGTTGTGAAGGATGTTTACTACAGAGCTACGAGAAGCTGTCCCTGGGTTGGAGAACTTTGGGTTCGATATTTGCTGTGTTTGGAGCGTGGCCTTGCTTCTTGAGAAATAGATATCTGATGTATGTTGTGTTTTTCAGAGATTATTTCTTCCTCTCTCTCTCTGGACTACATAATAAAGCATCAAATAGTTGTTCAAAGTTTGATCTTTAGTCATCATTTAAGAACTTATAGCTCCTGCATATAATACCTGAATCTTGGCTTGGAGCTTTAGGAAATTCTTAAAAATCAATTGAACAGGGAAAAATGAGAGTGCGTTTTTTCTTGTGCCGGTCAAGCATTGCACTAAGATTTTATTAAGAGCTCAAAAGAAGAATATGAAAATGTGGAGAGCATTTATGCAGGCCTATCAAAACAAAAGTTCAATTGCAAAATCCTGTGTGCTACCCTGTGAGCATGCTTTTGTCACTGTGCTATCATCGTGTTATATAATCTTATTTCTGCATCCAAATATACTGAATGTCATCACTCTTTCATGGTGGCATTAGAGCTGTTTGATTTCGGCAGTTTGGCTTTAGAACTATCAGTTGTCTATTATAATTTCAGGATTTTTTAAAAGGAAATTTCCTTCACTTGTATGTAATGAGAAATGTGTAAAATGCTTTAATTGTTTCATGGTTCTATTTACAGCATTTTAATTGATTTTTTAAAAAAAATTATTTCAGGTGTTTGAGAAGTCCCTCAAATGCACATTTTCGACCCTTGAGGAAGTATGGATTTATTTATTTATCTATGTTGTGAATTCATTTGATATTGTTCATGTGTTGAATACTTCTAACCTCTTTTGTTTGTTGTAGTACCTTGATTTGTTTCTCACCCGAGTAGATGGCTTGAGGCGTAGGATTTCATCAGCTAGTGGAGATGATGTGTTGAGCTATTCAATGATTAGGGAATCTTTTCGGGTCTGAATGTTTACTTTTTCATTTCCATATTTAAAATGAATTTCATGGTTAAGGCAGTGTGATTGACGGTTATCCAACACAGTAATGCTATGTTTGGTAGGAGTTATTTATTCCTCATGTTTTAGTACATGAGTTAGTAATAAACTAACTTCACTTGGTAATTTTTCACATGACTTGGTTTGAACAAAGAAAAGGAATACATATTGTTTATTTTGAATAGGAGTGTTAATGTAACCAAACTTAACATAAGTACACTGCCTTGTTAAGAGTCATTGTAATTGTATGTAAAAGCACTTTGGAATTCTTATTCTTCATGATGTATGAGCTTGTAATACCTTCCTTTTATATGCTTGAGTTTTACTCTATGTGGCCTTCCTTTCAGCAAGCAGCAGATTATTTATCACCACACATGAAGAACACCGATGGTTTATTGCGTTTGCATGCTTATTGGGCCCATTTAGAGCTGAAATTGGGAAAGGATTTAAATGCAACTCGTGGTGTTTGGGAGAGCTTGATTAAAAGCTGGTTTGACTATTCATAGTTTGCATGCATTATTCTATAGTTATTTTAACAACCTGATGTGTCACGGTTTTATGAATGCATCTATCTCTGCAGTGGTTCAATGTTGGAAGCATGGAAAAGTTATATATCAATGGAAATTGAATTAGATCATATAAATGAAGCGAGGGCCATATATAAGAGATGCTACAGCAAAAGATTTAGTGGAACAGGTTCAGAGGTATGTTTTCCATGATTATGTAAATATAATTTGTATTTGTAGGACATGGTTATCTTCAAATGTCTGTTTTCTTCAGTTTTATGGGTTTGTTAGGGGGGAAATGACTGTTTTCCATTTGTGCAGCAAATATATATGTTTTCTTGCTTTTTTCCATCTTTTTTCTATTGCTACTGTTGACTGCAATTCTGAAGTGAGAGAATATTAAGCATGGAGTAGCATTAAAATTTAGATCATATATCGTTTTTCATACTTATTGATTAGTTTAACTTATTTGCTTTTGGGGAAGGTGTTAAGGTGCTCGCAATAAAATGGTTGGGGAATTGTTCCTACTCTTGCTTTGGCCTGGAGCTAGAAAATTAAGGCTCATTGGGATTAAATGTCTAAAGTGCCAGAATTGAAGGGAAAAGTTAATGGAAGTTTTGTGCTGTAGATGAATTGGAAGAAAGATTGTTTTTCTTTTCTATCATATGGAAGTGAAAAATGTCTCTGTTTGAAGATTGACATGTTCTATCTCTAGCTGTTAGTATGATACAGAAAAATTATTATGCTAGACTTCTTGTTACAACCGTGTGTTTGTGATTGATAATTCAGCTCATCAAAGGGAGACTGAAACCTTTCAGCTCATCAAAAGGAGACTGAAACCTTTCAGCTCATCAAAAGGAGACTGAAACCTTTCAGCTCATCAAAAGGAGATTGAAACCTTAGGATTCATTAGAGAGACCCAATCTCTTTAGGGTTATTGATAAAATGCTACTTAGCATTTTTTATTTCTGGTGTCCTTTTAAAGGACTAATCTTATTACATAAATATAAAACCTAATTTACAAGGGAAATAAACTGGCTAAATTAAAAGCATAATCAGGAAACTTGAGGAAAGAAATAGATCTCCGTCTAAGATTTAATTAACTAACCCAAATTAACGGCATTCCCTAACATGGATTTGGTCTATAACATACTCCCCTCCTGGAGAAAGAGATTGTCCTCAAGCTCGAAGTCAAGGTGAACTTGGCGAAAGGCCTCTTCCATTACTAAAACTCAAAACCGATGGGGGTAATAGACCTGCACAAACTTATTTTCATTTAGCAGGACCATTGAATAATTCTCTTCAACATTCACCAGTGCTCAATATTTTCAAAATAACCCATTAAACTTTTCTGATATGGAGTTGCAGTTTTTTTTTTTTTTGGAGTGGTTACAAAGAAAATGACAAGTTGTTAGATATGAGTTTAGGAGGGTTTAATGGATAAGACAAGCAAGTGAAGTCGGTTGTGTCAGGGTTTTTGTCAAGGGGTTTAGGAGGTTTTGGTGCATATCGTAAGAAAGAGAGTACGGTAGAGGCTGTCATGTTTTGATTTTGTTCATCTACCAAATTAATGGCCTTTCATAACATATATTCGGCCCGTATCACTTGTTTATGCATGTGTATGGGTACAAACTTTATGAGATAGAGCTACAGTTCAGCTTAAGACCATACTTCTAATATTCTTCTATCATATGGTTCCTCTCATCACTACAATCTTTTTGAAGTTTAATTGATTTTATCTCTCAATTGATAGAGCCAGCCAACAACCTATATTGGTCCTATTCACATCATTTTACAGTTAGTCTTACTAGAGCGTCTACATTAACTTATAATTTTTTTACTTATTAGTTTCTAGGATGAATGTATCTTATGGGATTGTAATTTGTGTTGGTTCTTTTAGGCTGTAATCCTGAATTTTCTTCAGTTGCTCTATAAATATCCTGTAAATTAGATGATATATTCCTTCCTAAAAAACAGAATCATTCAGGACATCTGCCAGTCTTGGTTGCGCTTTGAGAGGGAATTTGGAACACTTGAAGATCTCAACCGTGCTGAGAAAAAGGTACTAATTTACTATTTTTCCCAGTTCTTCTGTTCATGTTCTTTTGCTTCAGTTAGTTAACACCATTCCTTTTATGATTGTGGAACTCCGCTTCCTTGTATATGGGTTGAAATCAAGTCAATAAATACATAGGACACAGTAGGAAAATAGACTCTGGAAGATGTCAGGTATTTTGTATTTTGGCTAGCAACCTTTGTTATTTTACATCACGCCTGTTTTGAAAAGAATATGTAGTTTACTCAACAAAGAAGCAAATATTGTGTTAGTTCATCTTCTAAAAAACTAACAGGATGCTTATTGTTGAGTAAAAGTGGAAATCCTGAGTCACCTGCTGTCTCCATCAATTGCCCTAATACTGCTTTAGTGATCATCATGCCGACTACCATTTCTAGTCTTGTCTACTTTCTAAAGCTGTTATCCTGATTATCCATGTATACTATTTTTTTTATTGCATTCACTATTCTTTGACTAGGTGGGAGATTTACCATTAGGTGTGAAAAGAATGATAGATCTGATTAATTTTGTTATGCTATCATTAGTAATTAAATGTTGCAAAACATGGTTCTATTATCAATGAAATTTTCTACTATTTAGTCTTGAACAACTGTATTTTATTTACATTATTGTGTTTCAGGGGGATGTTTATCAAAGGTACACTATGCCTTTAAAATATTTTTCATTGGCTTTACTTATTGAAAAGTTATTAGACTTGACTATATGTTTTCAGTACTTCTATTTCCTGCTTTTAATTTGATGTCATTAGCTAGTAGTGTTTACTTGATATTTGTTGGTCCCAGTTTTGTCTGTGAGTGAGTTATGCTCATGAAGCTTCATGATTAGTTAATCCAAATCTATGCAAGTACCCTTTCTGCTGCCTTTATGAAACTAACTTTCTTGAGTCTAAAAAAGGCATTTTAGTACATTTTAACATCCTCTGGTAGTTCCGACTGTATGTCTTCACAATATTTTATTGAAAAGAAAAGGTGTAATCTGGTTGATGAATAGCCCTGCCTGCGTTTATCAAAGTTAGAATTACTCTTGTTTTCTAATCCATTTCTCAGGTTACTCCTCGTCTTGAGGAGCTACAGTTGTTTAGGTTACAGCAGGAATCTAAATGTTTCACTGGAGCAACAGATCAAAGAGAGCAGACCCTTAAGAACACGGCTCGTGCTCTTGATAAGAGGAAATCAGGTTCAAGTGCAATTGATGATCAGTCTCCAGCAAAGCGGAAAAAATATACTTCGCAAAATAAGAAATTGCACAAGAAAGAGAACACTCAAAGGCTGAACTTAGCTGAAGTAAAGGACGGGGAAGAGGAAAAGGGCAAGGTTGAGGAACAAGTAAATGAGAAGCATATTAAAGACACTAATCCTAAATCCAGGTTATATACAGATCAGTGCACTGCATTTGTATCAAATATGAGCATTACGGTAAGACGGGTAAGTGGAACCCTTTATGCTGCTCTTCATCTGCTTTTTCTTCTTTCAGATTAATGTATAGATTTGCCTTTTCCTCGTATTGTTTACCATCGGATGATGACAAGTTTATATTTTTGGATACCAGGCGAAAGATGAAGAGCTACATCAATTCTTTAGTGATGTTGGTGGGGTCACTGCAATTCGAATTCTGCTTGACAAGTTCACTGGCAAATCAAGGGTTTCTCTCTCTCTCTCTCTCTCTCTCTCTCTCTCTACCCTTGACTGTGTGTACTTGCGCACACATGCAGGTGCTTTGTTATTTTTGTTTTTGTACTGAACATGCTACAATAGAAATGAGAAACTGGCCGCATAAGTGCTTATAGAAGTCATTCTGGCATTCAGGCTGGAATTTTATATTGTATTGGACAGTTATATGAGCAATTTTTACTGTCTCCTTTGGTTGATTAGTCCATGGCACACTTGGTTTGTGGTGACGTGAAATATGTTTAGATAAATGTTGAAAGAAGAAAAATATGCACAGGTAGATACACATTTGTATGTAAAATTGCTGAACTAATTCTATCAAAAAAAAAAATTGCTGAACTAAAAATTTAGTGCTTAGCGTTTAGAGCTCAAGTTAATCGAAATTTTTTAACTAAAAGCACCTAGGTCTGGTTCCTATTTCCTAATTTGGGTCAAATTCAAGTAAGGCATGAATTTGAAGCTATCTATAAGTCATACGATCAGTAATGATGTTTTAGGCCTTTATTGAATTTTGAAGGAACTGGCATATGTGGATTTTGAGGATGAAGAACACCTTGCTGCAGCTGTAGCGAAAATAAGCAAATGTTGCTTGGAAAGAAGTTGAGTATTGCATGGTCAAATCCAAAGCAACGCAAGAGAGAATCTTTTTCTCGTACTGCACCTGGTGGTAAACTAAGGGTTATGGATTTTACTCTTTCCCTGCTGTCTTTGGACCACGTTCTTTTCCATATCTTTCTTTTACAGTTACAATCATGCACTGATCCATATACCTCTCAAGTTATTGATACAGATGCCTAATTTTTTAAAATGTATTACGAACCTTTTCAATATGCACTGTGTTGTATGCACAAACGTTTACATTTGAAATTGAGCGTCCTGAAAACTTGTATGCTAGTTAAACATTGAAAATAAAATGTCTAGTAGGAAAGATATGCTGAGAGGAAGAGGAAGCAGGGTTGAAAGTGAAACATGTAATTACACATCTTAGTCATGTTGAGCTGATTCAGATTGCAACCCTTTTCTTTTGAAGGTTATTATTTACAAGGGGAGGTATTCTCTTATACCTTCCTTTTCTCTTGTTTCCCTTTTTTTTGTTGACAATATAGGAGACTGGGATGTGCTTAGTATTCAATAGAAAAAAAAAGAAACAAGTCCTTGAATAATTGTAAAAACTCCCTCCATATTTGAAAGATGAAGGATTTTTTTCTCCTTGACAGAGCCTTGCACTAACGAGTTTTTAGGATTAGGATTGGTGAAACCATTAGCACACTGGTATATATGTGTGTGTCAGAGACATGTTCAGACATGAGTGGGGTATGGTTCTCTAAATATATGTAAAAAAAACTTAGGAAAACTAAAGTGTAAACCCTCTGCGTCTGTTTGTTTTCATTCTAGTTTTACAATTATAAAGTTTGTTTTTTAGTTTTTCTGGTTTGCTGTATCCCTGTTACATTATAGCTTGCTTGGTTAGATTCAAATGTGTCTAAACTGAAATTATAGATGATGCTAGCAGCCAAGGTGGAAGGCACGGGAGTTCTGTATCTAAAGAATCTGGTGAAAACTCACTGGGATCTCGAGCACCTCGTGTACCACAATCCACTGGTCGTAAGCGTGACGATAACATCCAACTCAAGGGGAAGAACACATTTGCAGTGCCAAGAAATGTTAAAGCACTTGGATGGACTGCTAACAAACCAGGAACTAGGACAGAGGAAGATGAGAAGCCAAAATCAAATGATGAGTTCAGAAAAATGTTTATGAAAAGCTGAGGTTCATTCTCCTGTTTCTGACTAAGTTCATGCTTAGAATGTTACCCTTGTACAAATTTTGCTAGGAAATTAGTAATTTTTGCGATAAATTAGTTGTGGGATTTTATGGACCTATTTATGGTGATATGTCTGGTCGAGGCTGCTAGACCTTCACATATAAATTGATAGAATTACATTTGGTTCTCAATGTCTTAACTCAGCCTATCCTTGGTAATGGCTGTATATTGGCTTTTTCTTTAATGTTTACACCATTTTTCTAAGCCTTTCTACAGCGTCGGAGAAGGCTTGAAAAAATCCAACTTTCTAAAGGAACTGAACTGGCGTTGCTTTTCAATCATCTTTCTGTTTTGTGTTGCTTAAAATTACATCCCGTGATCGTAGAAAAAAATTAATGACTAATATTGTAATTAAAATTCATTCCTTTTTACCCATAATCTCTCCATTTTCACTCCCCGTATCTGTAAGTGGTAATTATAATCCCACCTACTGATTTCTTTAATCCAATAAATATAAATAAATAAGAGCAGTCTAGGAAAGGAAGGTACTAGAAGTATTAAAACTTAAATCTCATATAGGTTGGATGTGAGGGCGAATCACAAGAGGTGCAACTTTATTAAAGGCAAAATCATATTTACGACTGGAGCTGAATGCGGACTTGGTACAAGAACAAAGCAGCAGCGACATTGTTACAAACTCCATCACAATGAACGTACCTATGTTACCAACTACCGTGTTTCACTGATCAAATACAGCTTTTGTCCATCATTAATTAAATCTGCATCAAGAATTTTGCCTCCATCTTCAGACAATATACAAGAAGCACCTGCAACGTCTAGCTGCTCGGCAGCGATTGTAATAAGCGCTTCCATCGTGTGAGGGATCCATAACACAATTCCAGGTCTCCTCTGTTCTTTAGCATCCCAAGGATGGAAAGGAAAAACCGTGCACTTCTTCGGGTGTATTTTATCTGGTATTACCCACAAATTCTATCATTAGTGCACAAACAGAGATTACTTGAGCAGCCATTAGACTGCAACCTAGATGTTCTAATAGAAACCAAACCGGGTTTAATCGTGCAACCTAGATCTTCTAATAGTTAGCAACCACTATTAGAGACAAGTTCTGACTATTGAACTGAAATAAATCAAACAAAGGTATGATCAGTAAATGGCATGGGTCATGTGAAATGCAAATTAGAAGGCGGTCTCACAGGTCCAGCAATACCTGTGATTTCTTTCGAACAATAAAGCAATTCTGATAATTGAGTAGATTTTGCATCTTCCAGTAGCTTGATCAAATTCTTGTTGCCACACATCCGGCCTTCATCAAGTGGAGTGTTTCCCCATCTGCATAGAAAGACATTATTGTTGAAAAATACTCATGATATTGAAGTAATGCAAATTTCTCTGACTTATGTCAGTACCCTCCAAACACGTAAAAGGAAAATAAGAGTACAACATTTCGGTAAACCTATAAAAGCAATTATATTGTGATATTTTAAATGCTGATCCAAATCCAGTTACAAACCAGACAGTATAGCTAGAAACAAATAACCTCAGATGAATAAGCTAAACATGGTCACGTTCATAAAAACCAAGTGAAATCAATGTCCTAAATGTACCTGTCTGTGGTAAAAACACTAGCACTGGCCTCTATCAAAAGCTTGGCCATCAAATATAAGCCCTCAGAAGCAGCTACATGAAGTGGGGTTCGGTGGTCGTAATCTCTGGAGTTAGGATCAACTCCGTTAGACAAAAGCCTTTTCAAAAAGTCTGAGTCCCCTTTTGAAACTGCTGTGCACAGAAAACTACCAGCATCGTCTATGTTTAAGGAAGCTCCTTCTTTAACTAGCAAAGCAGCAACGATTTCGTTTCCATTTTTTATTGCTTCTAGCAAGGGTGTATTCCCAAACTTATCTATAGAAAAAATTATTATCGCAACAATAGGCCAAATGATAAAGACTACAGATTTAATTAACCAAAGTAACATTTTAAAATATTTATAAAAGATAATTACCTTTAATATTGATGTCTACTGAATGCCGAATAAGGAAACTTGCAATATCTTCATATCCTTTCAATGCAGCAAGATGCTGTTCAAAACAGACATTTGGTTTCAGATAAGAGCTTTATTTCTCCCAATCGTCATTTGTAATGTGTAGCTAAAGAGCGGAAAAATTTAAGGAATTGATTTGAAACCAAATGTAACCGAGAGTTCTGGGGATTTTATGTCATGTCAGAATAACAAACCTTCTTAAGGATGATAAGAAGCATAGAATATGGAGAAAATTCAATGGACGTGAATAGTTATGACCTAGGTAACTCATTTTAGCTATTTCCAAAAGAAGTAAAACATAGTCTACAGAAATTTTAGAAGTAAATTTTGATTTTTGAGTGTTAAAATTGCAATGAAACGTGCTTTTCTGATGCTTTTACGATTTTACCATATTTTCCATCTGTTTTGATCTTCACTACTTGTGCAAATACATGATTTCCTTTAATATTAAAGAAAGATATAAAAGAAAACAAAGCTTCAAGTGCTAAAAATGCCTATAGGTATATTACCATAGTAAGGACAATTATTGCAAACTATCTAACCTCATAGCTTTATGCCAAAAAAAATGAAGTAATTATAATTATATGGAACTAAAACAATTTTAGCACAAACTAACAGTAACACAAGTGCTAGCAATATATAGAAGCATCTATGCATGATATGAAGATCTCATCAAAGTTGAATTAAAATAGAACGTATTTGAAAACCAACCTAAAGCCTTCAGTTAAAATAATTATACTTACCAAGGGAGATCTTCCATCGTAATCCGTTTTGTTAGGATTAGCTCCGGCTCGTATCAAACTTTTGAGTTGATACAAATCTCCATTATATGCAGCACAATTCACTCTCAAAGCTAGTTCAGCTTCTTGTCTTCCAATGTGAAATGATATGTCTGATTCCAGTTGCTTAACTCGAAGATTGGATTCTTTTCCCTGCAATTTTAGGTTGTCAAATTTACATTTAGTTAACTTTCTGATCAAATGGTAATACTCAGCCTGTGTACACTTTTCTATGATAAAGCCATTAGAGCAGACACGGGGTATAAGCAATTGAGATACGAGGCAACTGGATTACCTCTAAAAGATTGTTCAAAATTTTCCTCCCATCATAGAAATATATCTCGAGAATATTTGAAAATGATTGTTTATCCAACCGCAGGAGCCTACATAATTCACAAACCCGAACAGTATCAGGCTGAAGGGTGTTGCAGAGTATAGAAATTTCTCCAAATGAGCTATTGGATTCCAGAAGCGAAACAGTCTCTTCTGATCCATCTTCCCCTATAGCAACCCCCTCCTGTACAAAGATACTGTGGGTTAAGCATCATTTAATCAATTTGTTAGAACATTGAGATCACAATTCAATGAAACTATACAGGGGGCTGAGCAGAAAATGTATAACAAAGTATTGAACAATGACAATTACAATCAGAAGGGCATGATGAACCACCAATCCCAGAAGCTAAACACCAAGTGGAAAGACCAGCTTCTTCAGTTAAAAAAATACATAAATATGTTACATGCTTGCATGAATATATATTCATATATATAAAAGGCTTAAGAGATATCTAGGGATAGGTAGAGGTAGGGAAATAAGATATAAATGTATTTTATTTACCAGCACAATAAAAACATAACGAATCATACCAGCACACCATCACAGACAAAATAAAGTTGATCTACAACATTTCCCTGTTCCATTATTACTTCTCCTGGGAGAAAAAATTCTTCATGAAGTCTAATAACCTGCAAGATCAAAAGAATCAAGGGTTAACTTTATATCTAAAAGTTTTTTCTTTCTTTCTTTTCCTCCTCTTTATGTAATTGTGAAGGTGGAATGTGGCTGCAGCATTAGACAGGGCAAACATTTTATGACTTCTTTTTGGTGATATAAAAAGATTATTGAGTGCAAGAGACCAAATTTCTTTGAAAAAAGGATATCATACTGCTTCAAATAAGCATTTGGAACAGCAGTCCTGACTTACTATATCTAAAAGCAGTTATTCGAAGATATAATTGCATGCATAGACGCTTAGGCCATATGCAAATGCTTTCTTCAAGGCCCAGCATTCCATGTAATATTAGCGTAGAGATGTTGAATCATGTCAACTCTCTTTTACAGAACATGATGCAGAGTAAGTTCAATACAACCAAGCACAAATGAGTTTTGCGGCTTGCGCAGCACATATGAACCATTTATACCAAATCAGAAGCAACGGAAAAAAATGTATTTTTAAGCAACTTGCATTTATTTGAGAACAGAAACCGACTTACCATCTGATTAATAAACTCAGAAGAGCATTCCTTGAAAAGAGGAACTTTCTCAATGTATGACATATATAAAGATTGGGAAATCTGCAAAACCACAAACAAAATAGAAACCATTGAATGAAAAGCATAAAAATAAATGTATTGAGCACTAGCGAAAATACTAATGAAGAGAACATCCAGAAAAATATATATATGATTTTTATCTTTATCTATATCATTATAATTTAGAGTTTATTCACGTTGCAATATTTCACTCACAAGAGGAACAAAGGTTTTGCAACAGTTTAATTTTTGATTGGAACAGCAGATCCATGGATTAATCTAATAATTCAAAAACTATTATCAACGTAGAAGAGTGATATAGTTAATTTTGCATTGAAACAAGTTAATAACCTAATTTATTATTATAAAAAAATGTTGTTTAACAAGAACAGATTGAGATAGGTGCTTCCACTGAAATCTGATATATCGTAAACACCACATCTTAATAAGGAGATGGTTTTGTGTGACCTTACATCCTTACAAAATTATTGATAAGAGATATTAAATAAATGCTAGAATATTGTTTATGATTCCTTTATTGATGTGAAGAATATTATAATTATTGATCTCATTAATGAGTGTCCTTGACTCAATAATATGACCACAGTTTCTGTGCCTAGAGCTCCTTTCACCCTACAGGAGCTCAACACACATCAAAGGAAGTGAGGACAAATTTTGGTGTAGATCTTCTTCAAACATTATCTCCACACTAGGTCATGGTTGCTTCCTCATTAATCTCAGTTAACAAGTAGGCAAGAAAGGAAACCAATGGACAATGAAAAAGAAATCTTCAAAAAGTTTTGTGGGAATTTCGCTGCATAAGAGAGGATATTTTACCTCTCTTAGTAGCTGGTTATCCAAGATTGGAACTTTGGAATTTTCTTCATTTACATTGATATTTTATGTGCTAACAGAAATATAAAAGGAACAACAGACTGCATACTATTTATATGTTACCTTAGCTCGGATAGAGATGGGAATATCCTGAAGAACAGAAGCCTCAATGTATTGACTTTCATACTGTAAGCGCATGTGGCCTTTGATCTGATTACGGAGACCCCTATCAAGTCTATTTCTGTTCATATACTTAATAACATCTGCCATTTTATCCCTAAACTTCTCGGTCTTGGATCCTTTTACAATTAACGCTGTCATGTTACCAATCAAATAAGCACCAAGAATCATGTCAAAGGACACATATATCATTATGAATATCATTTCCCTCAAATTGACCGCATGTATGTCTCCATAACCTGTCACAGAGGACAAGATTAATTAAGAATAGATTTAAAACCAACGGAAAAAACACACACACACATGCTGCAACAATAATAGTATAGCACATTACAATTTTAGATAAATATAGATAAACCTGAAAATTGTTTCTCTTTGATGATATACATTACATACAAGCTCCTCATATTCAGCCGATGAGACCTTGGTTGAGTTATTGATATAATTTAAAAAATTGTACAAAATTGGTTGAGTTGTAGATTAAAAAAAAACTTATTCAAGAAAATACACTTTCAACAAGAAAATTGTTTCCCCGTAAGTTATATGTTTAGTTCCCATCCGTAGAAACCTAAAATCACTTAGGAAATAAAGAAAAACAAGTAGAATCAGTTCAGTAATTTACAGGATAGAGTAAATTAAACAAACAGGTTACTTACCGACGGTCGCCACTGTGACAATAGCAAAATACAAGGAAGTTGTGTACCGCTTCCACAAATCAATTTCTCTGAAGTTTGAATAACTATAATCTCCCAACTTTAAGCTTCCAATCCATGTGTACCCCTCTTTTTCCGGAGGCAGTGTAGTAGCCAAGTAGTAAAAGATACAAGCTGCTGTATGTGTGCAATAGAGTTCAACAAAAATAAGCTTTATAATCCTTGTAAAAAGGTAATTAATCCGTATATCCTTCTCCATCCTTCGGAAGAAATCAGTGACTTTGTGGACCCGATATAACCCAATCCATAAGTGATACCTCACTACTTTTCTTCCACAAGCCTGCTTGAAAAAAATTTCTCAAATGGTTATTATGGAAGCTACAACTACAAATTTACAGCTCGAAGTAACCATTTAACCCTAGAAAATTCTGCCATATCCATGTTTCATTTTCTAAAAAGATCTAATTCATGGTAATATGGTATGTTAAGCTGTCCAAGAGGAATTCTATTTAGGGAACAATACCATGATCTTGTTCATAACTCTTTCAAGGGCATATATGTTAAAAAGTTTATTACCATGCATATAGAAAATTAGAAATTATTTGAGGGTCAAATATAAGGATCAGAACCTTTTATATAGGTCAAATATAATTTCAGAATTAGTACATGTGTACAACAGCTTTCATAATTTGACCTTTGACCATTATGGTCGCCATGCAAATGTAATCAGAATAAACATTTAATTTCTCCATGAACACAAAAACATTTATTTTGTAAATATAATTTTTTAAACAGCAGATATACCTAAATTTGTTGATAGCTTATACATGCTCAAATTCATATGCAAAGAAAAACATTACCCCACAAGTTCTTCATTATTGAAAGAGTTGTTACTATATGTATAAACCTGAGGAAATGAGGCGTAGGTGGGGGAAGAAAGCAATACCTTGTAGATCATATCCCAAGGCATACAGCCAAGTAAATCAATGAGAAAATTAGATTTCAAGTACCTGCAATGACACATAAGGAATACAACCAGCGCAATGCTCAGTAGCAACTCATAGAGAGATTTGCAAGAATACAAGTGTGGGGGGGGGGGGGGGGAGGGACAAGATATATAAAGGCAAGTGCCGACGACATTGGTACTATCTCTAATATACTTTTCTAAAGTAATAATTGGGATGTTGCCGTACAATATAAGCTACATCATAATAAAACAGCTTAAATCAAGGGTATTATTTGCTAAAAGTAGAATCAACTTTTTGAAATGAACAACAGAATTCTGATTATCCTGTGCTTGCTGATTAAGTTTGCTTATCTTGTTGCTATTGGTAAATGCGAGTTGTAAATTTATACGATCATGATTAAGAAATTACATTTCAGAAATCACGAAATAATAGTTCAAATGAAACACGAATTGAAATTAGACATTTGATGAAAAAGGGAAACATAAGAAAAACTAACCGAATAGCAATAGAAGTGGGCTTACAGACCATTCTGTAGGTCTGAGAGTCTCTATAGGCAAGGAAGAAATGCAAAATAATGTCAAGGAGGAAAGCTACTTGTCCAACAATATCTAGTATAAACAGATTTTCCGGCAAACCCCTGAAGAACCCAAACTCCAAGGGAGTAAAGAAGGAAGAGTACAACGCCCATATCTGTATGAACTTGGTCCATGTTCGATACCACCTGCATTTAATATATATAACACATCGATTCTGGGTCATTCAAAAGTCAAAACAACAGTAAAAGAAATAGGATAAAGTAATTTTTAGTCCCTGAATTTGAGATTGTTTTCCAAAATAGTCCTCAAACTTTATTATGATCGATATTAATCCCTGAACTTGGCAACTTTTTTTCATTTTATCCTTTTGATGGTGTGACGCTATAAGATTACATCATGTGAGACACTGTCTTTTTATAATGTGGCAGACTCTAAAAAAAAGAATAAAATGAGCTAAAAATCCAAATTCAAAGATCAATGTGAAACAAAAAATTGAAAAATAAAGTTAGCAAGAGTTACCAAATTGAAGAACTAAAAATTAATTTATCCTTGAGGGAAAAAAAAAAGATAAGTACCCTTTTGGTGCTGAAACAATTTAATAATTGGACGCTAAGTTGTATGTACTTGGTAGGTAAAAGAAAAAAAAAGAGAGGAGAGGATGAATAAAAGTTGATAATATATATCTATTTTTTATTAACCAATCAAGCAAAACTTCAAAATAGCTATTTATAACATTTCTAGAGAGAGAGAAAGAGAGAGGCATTTTATCTCCATTTTATTAATCCTATTTATTTATCACTTTCGTTTATGAATTTCCAATTTTCCTTTTCGGTTCACAAGCATCTATCTATTGGATAATGTCATCTTAATGACGTGGCTTGTACACCTCGCTTGAGTGCTAATGCTGCTTATATCAGAACAATGTCCATGGGCAAAATAAATAAATAACAAAACCTGCTAGCAAACGGTGTGTTTCCTTAAATTAAGCTAGATATAATCATTGGATTGAATTAGAGCAACTCTCTTCCTATAGAACAATTAAACTACTTTTTAATATTTATTTAATTCATTGTTTCATTTAATTATAAGTTTTACATATCTTTCCCTACCGAGCTGCTCTCCCTACTTTATACCTTTATGGCACAATTTTTGTTATATCTTTGTAGTATATTTTTCGTATTCTTTCTCAAACGTTTGATCTTTTTTTTTTTATTTTTTTTTCTCAAAGTTGAATTTGACGACGCTACGATTAATCAAGATGACGCTTATATGTAATTTTGTTGATCTTCCCTGTTATGGACACTCGGATTGAATTTGGATACGTCATTTTATGTTCGTATATAGTTTTTCATGATACTCGACTCTGAATTACGATTGTCAATGGTTTTTCAATAGTTTAATCTCCTTTTGTGATTTATTTGTCGACGCGATCAGATTTGTTCATATCTATTTTTTTCTTCAAGTTTTTTAGTTGAGTTTTTAATATTTTCTATGTATGGTCCTTGTATGATATAAAGTGATTAGTTTCAATGTCATTGGCGGATGCACATGTATTCTTAGGGTGGGCACGTGTCCACCCTGAAATCTGAATTTTATTTAGTTAGTTATCTATTTTATTAATGATACCTACCCTAAAATTTTATGTGTGTCGCCCCATTTAAAAAATTTTACGATGTTAATGTATGTGTGTTCACCCTAAAAATATTTCTAAATCTGTCACTATTCAATATTATAAGAAAATATTCAAATTATATATTTAGTTTACGACGATATAATTGTAAACTTTTATTATAATTTTAGATATTTTCACTTTTAATAAAACTAATTGTTTTTATTTAAAAAATTATAAATGTTGAAAATCAAATATTTAACATATTATTTTTCTCATTACTGATCTAACAGTAGATATTACAGATCTAACAGTATTATTATTTTTGTTTTTACTATGTGATAATATCACAAACATGTTTTATAAGAGAAATTGTATTATATTCAAAGATTCTACTTTTAAAACTCTATTGGAGGGTTCACATCCTAAAACATGTTATTATATTAGACTTTAAAGGAATAATAGTAACGTATATCAAAATTGTAACTATATTTATAGGGTTAAAAGAACGCTAAATAATGAATAGGATAATATTCTTTCCTATAAATGACCGTGCCTTTTAATCCTAGGGGAAAAGAAATTTAAACTCTAATTGAACCCCTTTTTAAAATCTTAGAGAAATATAATTGATCTTTTTTATTCCAATCACAGGCATAACAACTGAAAAAATAATTAAATTGATCGATTATTTGATTATTTTATCATTATCATATGACTCTTATATTTTCAATTTAAACTATTAATCCTATTCTTTATTCCATGTCAATCCCTTAGATTGATGAAAAAAATTAAATTGCGAGAGACGCAAATTTCTTAACAGATATGTAGTGATGAGCCGATAATTTATTTAATCTATCAGAGCATTTAAGTCGGTAATGGCCATGTGATCCAACTTTCAATCAGGCATATATAATTCATAAAAGCACCACTTGTGTAAATTGCACTTAATTTCTTCACTTCATGTGATCCGATTTGGGTTTACATTTTTTCAGGGGTTAGCGTCACAGTCAAACCGTGAGCCGTAGTGGTTATCTCCGATGGACTGTGACAAAAATTAAAAGGAGTTTTAAGTTAAACAACCCCAACAATCCGGCCAAGCACGAACGAGAAAAGGACCTAGCAAAACATTTGAGCCGTCGACTCATGTCAACTTGTTTAAAGTCGAAACAAAGTGACCCACAGAGAATGAAATCCAACTGCAGTACGCCACGCGTAAGGCAATGGCGGAATGACGGATGCACTCCTGTGGCCTCAAAAACTCGATTTCCAACTGTACCGGTTTTTGCTTTCTTTTATTTCATAATTTTTAATAGTTGACCATTTATATACTTTATATCTTATTATAGGAAATTACTTCTAAAGAAATTGATGGCTATTATTATTAGTATTCAAATTCTAATAATAATAGTAGATGAACGGGTGGCTAATAATTTACCTGTTGTCAGGATGAATAGATACGCCGTCTTTGATCCCGTCGAATAACGATTGACGACTGAAGTTCTTCCGAGCACGAGCTGCGGCCAATCCCAAGTCAGCAGCCAGCAGATTAAATCTGCTTCCTCTCGACGCTATGGTTCCTTCTCTAAACTCCTCAATCTCGTACTCTTCCTCATTCGTCATCGGAGCATTCTCATCTCTTACTCTCCTACTCCTGCAATGTCCGCCATAGCAGCCGCGCCAACAACCGATCGAACAGGTTCAATGCATTTCCCTTAATCTATCTACACTATTTTAACTTTCTTAATTAGTTGAATTATTGTTGCATCATATCTCAAATTTGATCAAACAACAACAGTAACAACAAGAAGTCAACAACAAAATAAAATATTTCATCCAAAGCAGAGAAAACACAAATGAAAAGTTAGAACTAATCGTAGACGAAGGATGTTGCTTTTAATAGACGTTAAGATAAAAAGGAAAGGAGAGAAGAACCTGTTGATCTCAGAGGTTGAAATTTTGAAAATTTGTAAAGACTCAGCAACTCCTGAACTTACGAGGAGATTTATATAGATTACTATTTTCAAAAACTCCTGAACTTACGAGCCAACAGATTTCCTTTTATTTGTTTGGGTGTAAAAATAGAGGAGAAGTGGAAGAGCTTTCTCAGTTTGGGGGGGAAATATAGAGTTTGTTGGTATGTAAGGATTTTGGACAATGAGGCCAATCTACAGGTTACCAGAATTTATACACAAAAGCTCTCCCCTCCTTTTGCCTTACCCATAAATAAAACTGAAATAATATAAAAATGGTTACGCCTTTACAAATACAAATACAGCGCCAACGTGTTCGCGCCACCTTAGATGCCCAATTTTATTTATTTATTTTATCTTCTCCCATCATATATTTAATTATCTAAATATTTAAATTTATTAGTATATTTGATAATTATATTATTTTTATAATTAATATAAATATTTAATATTTTTATAAATATTTAAATATTTAACTAGCATAGAATTTTCTAAAATAAGATAGAACCTTTTGAAATTTCAGATAAAATATATTTTTCATGATTTCAGAAAAAGTTTTTTTTTATAAATTTTAAGAAAAGGTTGATTATTGCATATAAGTGGAGTTTAAAAACTCCGTAAATAATAACCAATAAGTGTTGGCTTAAATGGTAAGCTGTTTGAAAGATTTCAAGTTCAATTTATTGTGTATGCAAAACATCCGTGCTAGAGACTTACCCATTAAAGTTAGATATGCAAACCAGGTTGGTCCAAATAATTAAAACGAAGCCTTAGAATCGGAAGGAGAAAAAACTCCATAAACAATGACAATGAAACGTTGCTTAATTGATTTTATTATTATACTGATAGAATATTTAAATTATTTAATTTTTAAAATTAAAAATATTGTATGTTTAAATATCATCGAATTTATGTTCTATTAAATATATTTGAATAAGAAATTTCAAGTAGGAAATTAATTATTATTAAGAACTTTAAAATTTTAAAAGTGATATTACTTTTGAGCTAACAAGTAACAGGGGATTTTAAAATTTACAAAAAACAAATTAAGAAAATATATTTTAGCAACTCAAAACTCTTGTTCAAATTACACATTGACTTTTTAAATCTCTCTTCACTTTTTTTTCGATTCATTTAGTTCCATTGTAAAGTAAAAAAATAAACCTTAAAATACCATATTATTTAATTTAATGTATATTTTTTATATTTTATATTATTAAGATTATGTATTTTAAATATCACTAATTTTTATATTTTTTAAACTTCTAAAATTTTAATAGTTTGTTTTAAAATAATTATTTATCTAAAGAATATAATTTCCAAAAATTAATATTTTATAAATCATTAAAATTTTATAACTTTTCATCCAAATATACTTTTAGGTGTTACCACAGCAATAGTATCAAATTAAAAGTTAATTTAATATTTATATATAACAGAGTTGTTGGGATATAATTTAATGCATTAGATTTATAACTTTTATTCAAATATAAATAAAGGTGTAGCATTTGTGTGTACCATGTTACATCACCATATATATTTATAATATATATATGTGGACACTAATTTTTGCATATGCATATAGTATATATATATATATTACTTAAATTAATACATTTCTTTTTTTTTTCTCTTTACAGACCCATCATTCGTTCCAAGCCAGCAGCCTAGGAGATCCCTCCTACCTCATGACTCCTCGTCCATTCCACACGGTCGTATTTGACGCCGGTTCTTTCGACACCAACGCCACTCCAAGCAACAAACCAAGAGGCCAACAAACTTTAGAATGTTAGTCCGAATAGGACTCTAAAAATAGCAATTCTTTGTGCTATAAATAATATGTAAAATCGACATTGGAGGGGCGAGATGGAACGAAAACAACCGAAAAGAAAAGAAAACAGAGGGAAGAAACCTTACCATCGTTCGAAGCCAATAACCTAAACACAAGTACTCTCAAAATCTTGACTTGTCGTGAATTATTGCACATCATTTGGCATCCAACTGACACAAATCACACTGAAAAATACGAGAACAATGAGCAACCAACCAGTACCTTGTTAATAGCAGTCGAATTCGGATGTTGCACAACAAGGTAAACAGAATGCTTCAAACACACATGGTATTGGTCGTCCAAAGGTCGCCTGTTCAGTGGTTATTGCAGGGAAGAGCGTTGCCATGAAATTAAAGTTGGGAAAGTGGAGAAACGACGCAAGACAGTGCATAATTAGGTTTTAAATAAACTTAAATGGGTGGAATAGCCTTGGAAAAGCCCAAATTTGGGAAATATGGGATAATTACATGTGGAAGGTGCAATCTTTTGTAACATTTTGATTCAACAATTTGTGTTTATTTCATATTACTCCTTCATATATATTTTTCATTTTATTTTGGTCCCTTACCTTTGATTCATTTATTATTTATTATTTTTTTATTTATTTCATTTTTTCTCTTTGATTTATTTTCCTTTATTTTTTTATTTTATCTTTGATTTATTATTATTATTTTACATTTTTTCAATTGATTTATTTGATATATTTTTATTTTATTTTCCTTTGATTTATTTTTTATTTTATTTTATTTTTCTCCTTTTGATTTATTATTATTATTATTATTAGTTTTACATTTTTTCTTTGATTTATTTAATATTTATGTATTGTTTTTAATATAACATTTTTGACTTTTTTTTAGAAGAACTCCAACAAAATCAAAGGTAAGTAATTTGAATCGAGTTTTTTAAATTTTAATTCAAATTTCAATTTTTCGCAAATAAAGACAACGGCAAATTAATTGGTACCGAAAGGGAGGTTCAAGGATGCTAATCCTTCCTTGACCGTAACCGACTCCCGAGCCCGACACATTTCTGGTAAGACGCAGATCATGTAAGATGGTGTCCGACCCACCTAAATTCGCTTTAAAATGGTAAGTGACAACTCCAAATCATTTTCCTAAGTCAAAGCCCAATTCGGAGCCCAACCGAAAGACGGTTTCGACAGCTTGACGACTCTGCTGGGGAAGGTAAGTGAGTCATGCTAAGGTAATTTCCCGTTGTCTTTTTAACGAAAAGGGTAAGTTTAAATTTTAAGGTAACATTTTGATCCTTATTGCTTACTTTTGATTATATTTTCGAGTAAATAGTTGTACTAATCGTTTTCTAATGATTTCAGTCTCCCAAACTTGTTTTCATCTAAGGCTCTATACCTGAGCTCCGAACCCTATTTAAGTGGGGGTGAAAGCGACGTCTTCGTGTGAATTTATTCACCGTGCGGGCCTAGCAAGTAGCCTTCGGGATTCATATACCTTATGTCTTCGTGTGAATTTAATCACCGTGTGGGCATAAGGGAATGTTTCATCTCGAGTTTAACTTAGTCCACACAAGTCTGTGATGGGTTTAGGACTAAGGGTTTGGTAAGCCTAAGGGGGCACCGACAAGGAGAACTCGGGTACCATTTTTTAGAACCTAAACCGGGAGACTATAGAGAATTAGAGCCCACCCCGAAACCTCATTTCAAACCCTTGGCTGCCTGAATTATTTCCTGCTTTACTTTTTGTGCAAAGCATGCGAATTAGACAAATATACGGTTAGAATTTGTTTGAAATTAGCATGTGTGATAAAGATCATGTCCGGGTAGGAATAATAAAGCATGTGAGGTAGATATCATGTGGGGTAGGACTTTCCATTTTCATTTACCTCACTAACTCTTTTCATTTTTTTTCTTTCATTTTAATTTTCATCATTTGCATCATTCAAAAGAGGTGTTGATCCACCAAAAACGTGTTCGTTAAACATAAATAATTTGCATTAATGGACAAAGGGGTTGTAATACAAGAGATGAAACTACAGAGGACAGTCTACAAGGAGACTATGTGTCATATTCAATCCAGAAGACATGGTGCCCACAATTGAAGAGTATATCACTCTGCTATATTATAAAGGACTCAGAATGAACCGGGTCTACATCAAGCACAATGAAAGTCTATCTTTGAAGAATTGATTGGAAGAGGTTGTGGGGGCAAGATGAAGGTTATTGATCTTGGGAGTCCCTTCAAAGACAACAATGGCAAAACGATAGCTGAAATTGGAGACCATTGCTGACGAATTCAAGAAACAGACAAATGAACTTCACATAGTTCCTATCAATTGAGGGCTCCAATGATGTATTCATTGGAAACAAGTTCAACAAAAGACAAATGCCATAGATGCAGTCATTCAAGACTTCTTGGACCAGTACAAAAAGCAACTCAACATTTGCACAGTTTACCAGAAAGCCGGAGCGGTTCGACAGGTTATTCGACCAGTGACAGACGAAGGCAGAAGACTAGTCAACATGTCAGAATCTGTTAGGATATTTTTGTCTCTTAAAAGATAAAACACTTTTGTCCCCAATAAGGATTATTTATAATAACAAGCATGTTTTTGGATCAATGCCTAACATTTCATGCATCATGCATTTAGACATATTTTGCATTTTTTATTTTTCTTTACATTCACATTAACTAACGGGAGAATGTCTCATCAAAAGGAACACATACTGGATACACCAGCTCAAGCATTGGACACACCCCATCCGCATAACACCCACCTGAAAAAGAAGAAGATGGAAGCAAAAATTGCTCAACTCGAGGAAAATATGTTAAAGCTCCAGAGAGAGTTGGAAGACAAGATAAACCAGAGTAGTCTGAGTACTCTTAATACAATCATGAAAAACCAAGAGTTCTTGGTCGATCAAATTATGGCCAAGTTGTCCGATCTACAACAGACCAGTGCGCCTGGGGCAGGTTCACCGGAAGGGGTAACTATACCATCAACCCTAGAAATGGTTGTCTCACCAGGGATCTTAGCTGTACCGCAAGGGACTCATCTGCTACCAAAGGGAAAGTCGTATCTGTTGCAGATGTATAAACTTCTGTGACTAACACTGACAATCATCCAGAAGATTATCATATCCTGGATTTTCACGATGAGGATAAGGCAAAAAATATGGAAGAGAAGATCAGGATATTAGAAGGCCAGATTAAGATGGTCAAAGGTGACCATGATTATTATGAAATAGATGCCATCGAGTTGAGCCTAGTTTCAGATTTGGTGCTTCCACCAAAGTTCAAGGTCCTTGAGTTCGAGAAGTTCGACGTGAACAGTTGCCCCTCAGTCTACATCATTATGTTCTATCAGAAAATGGCAGGGTATGTGGGAAATGACCAACTCCTGATCCACTGCTTCTAGGAGAGCCTGTCCAGTTCAACTATCTGGTGATACAACTAGCTCAGCCAAACTTATATCAAGACATGGAAAGACTTAGCTAAGTCTTTCTTGGAGCAGTACAAACATATTAACGATATGAGACCAGACCGGGTTATGCTACAAAGCCTGGAGAAAAATCATAACGAAAGTTTCCGACAATACGCACAGTGATGGAGGGATTTGAATGTGCAAGTTCATCCACCCTTTGATGAAAAGGAAACTAGGAAGTTGTTTCTACAAACCTTGAAAGCACGTTACTTCGGGCACCGGTGGCAATCACATCGGGAAGTTTCTCAGATTTAGTTATGGCTGGTGAGATGATCGATTTGGCCATAAAGTAAGGAAAAATTGAGGGAGATGACTCCGGTAAGAAGCCTCCCATGAAGAACAAAGAGAGATAGATCAACAATGTCAACACTTACAACAACAACAAAGGTGTTACGATCTCAAGTTCAAAAACCACTGATGTTGTACCATCTGGTACTTCCTAACAAACTCAAACAAAACCAAGGAATGAAAGGGAATCTTACCTGACTAATCTGGGGATTAGACCTCATAATGTTTTTCGTAAAAAGATTTGCATCAGTCCAATCCCAATGACATATGAGGAGTTGCTCCCAACGTTAGTTGAGAAGAATCTTGTGACTCCAGTTTAATCCAAACCTAGAGAGGCCCATATCCTGAAGGTCATGATATTAACACCATATGCACTATCATATTGGGAGCTCAAGGCACACCACTGAAAACTGTGGGGCATTAAAACGTAAGGTCCAATATCTGATCAACTCAGGGCATTGAATTTCAATGTGTAATAAGGCATTCTGATCGAGTTGATTGGGGCATCCATCAGGAGTTTTGTTATATTATCATCTTATTTGAAATTATTTTTCTTTTGTGCTTTTTATGTTTAAAAGTCACTTGATGTTCAAACATTTTGCTTCCTTCTGAGGAAATTAGTAAATTTTAAACTTGAATTCCTTGAATATCGCCTTAATTAAAAGCTTTTTAATAATTGAGATTATAAATCTTTGACAAATGACAATGTTGAACCATGAAAAACAAATACCCCTTGATCCTAATTTAAAAAGATACACCAAACTACATGCTCTTCTCTTACGGGGACCGAGCTAGTTTTCTCTTCTCATGAAGAGTCCATCAAAGGTTTGGTATTCAGGTATGTGTTAGGAGTGAACAGAATGGGGCAACTAACACGTGAGATTGCAAAACTAATTGGTTTATACATTTATTTATGACATTCAGTGATGATAATGATATTCACAAGTGGAATAGTCGAGTAAGCAAATCTAGTTTAGGTAAGTTGCTTGGAAATTGAACTCTAAAGATGAGATTCCTTGACTTTCAAAAACACTTAGATTATAACAGGTTCTTCTTGACAAACTTAAGAAATTAGACCCGTATACCCAGATTATAATATTATATATCTACAATAAAGCTTGATATGTCCCTCTAAAGCAATTGGTTAAACTCCCCGGCTTTATGGATAAGATTCAGCTAGCCTGATAAAAGTGATTACAATATACAATAAAGCTTGAGTTGTCCCTCTAGAGCAATTGGTTAAACTCCCCGGCTTTATGGATAATATTTAGCTAGCCTGACAAAGGTGATTATAATATCTATATAATGATATTAATATGTCCCTCTAGAGAAATTGGTTAAACACCATGGCTTTATGGATTCAGCAAGCCAGAAAATGGCAAATTTAAATAAGGAGTTTTGGTAAAAATGGACTAAGGGAGTTAAGGAACACCTACTATAGTCAATTTCACACGAGCACTCAGGAATTTCATTTTTAGACCGATATTTCTGCACTACCTTTGTTAGAGGAGCTTACAAAGCTTGAACAAATGGAAGATTTTAGAGAACCGAAATAGAAGGTCTAGTAATTGATAATGCTAGTTGCATCATTTTATCCGCATCCAATTAAAATGTCAAGCCAAAGAAAAAGCATGTTGCAATAACCGAAAAATGACATTTTTTTATGGCTGAAACCTTAGGTCAACCTAAAGCCAACTCCACTTGAATATTTGTCAAAGAGCTATAACTCTGAATGCATTAAAAGAGCTATTGATTCCTTTAATATTATTTGAACTCATGTTTATGATTTTATTCGATTGCAAGCCTGGATTATGGGCAATGTTTTATAGAATTTCTTACATTTTTTCTCTTCCCCCTTAAAATAAGAGAAATAACATTTTCAAATAGGACAATCTCAAATGTGAAAAGTCCTGGAAGCTGTTAAGGCTCATTTTTCTTATTTTGAAGAAAGAATGAACAATGCCAAATTTCGAGCATTTCATATTCTTAAGAACAATCAGTTCGAGAGATCATATAGGACTTGTGACATTACCAATAACCCAAGAAGAAAATGGGGTATGGTCAATTCCAAGGACAAGACCAGCAGATAAAAATGAGGTCCAACCCAGAGATAAAACAGAATTAATTCATGTTGCATACATCTTAGACATACTTAAGAGCATCACATTCATCATTTTTAGCATATTTTTTGCAGCTTTTTGAGTCAAGTTTCAACTTCAGGATGAAAGATACTTGATTCAAAAGCACATTCAAAAGTTGATGGTAGTTGCGCAACCTCATAGTGAAGGGGCGACTATGTGACGAAAAAACAACTTTTCGAGTCTCGCTCAGAGTCAATTTCAACTTCACAATGAATGATATTGAGCTCGAAACGACGCAATTTGTTTGAAATTGGATTTCAACTCCACGACGGAGGATATCCAACTCAAACCAACATACAAGAATGGATTTCAACTTCACGACGAATGATATCTAATTCCAAGCTCAACTTCATGGTGAAAGGGGTTACAATTTCATTCAGAGCCAATTTCAACTTCACGGCGAAGGATATTGGACTCGAGACAATACAAACTTGGATTTCAACTTCACGACGAAGTATATTCAAGTTAAAGCTCAACTTCACAACGAAGGGGTCATCCACGGTTTCAACTTTACGACGAAGGGAAGCGTGTCTACAAGCAGTAATTCAACCCTTGGATTTCAACTTCACGATGAAGGATATCCAATTAAAAGTTCAATTTCACAGCGAATGATCCATCCATGATTTCAAATTCACAAATAAGGATATCGTGCCTGATGAAGTGATTTAGTGTTACAACAAACATGTCATCCAAAGATTTGACTTCTTTAAGTCAACGATTAAAGCTTCTGAAAGGATTTCTTTAACATGCACGAACAAGCAGATTATCGATCACCTTAGAGATTGTTTCTCTCGAAACAAGAGGTCATCTCGGTTGAGAGTAATTTACTCAAAACAAAGTTTTTGTCTCTCTTAAGACAGTTTCCCTTGAAACAAATTTTGTCTCTCTTGAGACAGTTTCCCTTGAAACAAAATCTTTGAATATGTTTTCCTTGAAACAAATTTCGTCTCCCTTAAGACAGTTTCTTTTAGAACTAATTTTGTCTATCTTGAGACAGGTTCTCTTGAAACAAATTTTGTCTCTCTTGAGACAGTTTCCCTTGAAACAAATTTTGTCTCTCTTGAGACAGTTTCACTTGAAACAAAATCTTTAAATATGTTTTCCTTGAAACAAATTTCATCTCCCTTGAGACAGTTTCTTTTGGAACTAATTTTTGTCTCTCTTGAGACAGTTTCTCTTGAAACAAATTTTGTTTCTCTTGAGACAGTTTCCCTTGAAACAAAGTTTTGTCTCTCTTGAGACAGTTTCTCTTGAAATACCAATCTTTGAATATACTTCTCTTGAAACAAAATTTTGCCTCCCTGGAGACAGTTTCTCTTGAAACACAAAAAACCTTTGAAATCATTTCTCTTGAAAAAAAACCTTTGAAAACGTTTCTCTTGAAACACAAAAAAAACCTTTGAAATCGTTTCTCTTGAAACACAGAAAAACCTTTGAAATCGTTTTTCTTGAAAAAAAAACCTTTGAAAATGTTTCTCTTGAAATGCAAAGACCTTCGAGTTCGACTATACTCAACTTCGAGGGCACATCATTTGCAGCATGACTCAATGCTAGAAGGGTTCTCTTCCAAAGACCGTAGAGTTCGATTCCACTCAGCTCAAAGGCACAACATTTGCAGCATAGCTTAAGTCGAGAAGGGCTATCTGCCATCCAAAGACCTTCGAGTTCGATTACATTCAGCTCAGAGGCAAATAAAACTTACAACATAGCTCAAGGCAAAAAGGTTCATCTGTCAACAAAATTGTCAAGTTCGATTCCATTCATCTCGATGACACCTCAATCACACTACTGTCTGGTTGCAATCGAGGTTTTCAAGTCGAGAAGAAGACCTGAGTTAACTGTGCCTTATTGAAAAAATCGCTTTTCGATAGCATAGCTTAAGTCGAGAAAAACTATATGTCAACAAAGACCTTCCAAGCTCGATTTCATTTAGCTCAAGGGCCTATCAACCACATGGAGGAGTCAATGAACTATTTTCCAGTCAAATTTTTTTAACCAAGGTCTTTAAACCGAGAAGAAGACCGAGGTTGACTACAATTGGGGCAACGAGAAGCCGCATCCTGATTCAAATTCTGAACTACGGTTTCAATTACATATCATTTCAAGATGGACTCAACTTCGCGACGGATGAGCCATCCAGAACTTAATTCAACAGGGAGTTATACTTAATTGAACTATAAGATTCAATTGTCAACTCCACCGAACGAAAACTTGTCTCCTTTTATCTTTGTCCTATTTTTTGTTTCACGAAAAAGGACAAAGAGGGGCAGCTGTGGACACTAATTTTTGTCCATATACATATAGTATATTATATATATATATATATATACTTAAATTAATACATTTCTTTTTTTCTCTTTACAGACCCATCATTCGTTCCAAGCCAGTAGCCCAGGAGATCCCTCTTACCTCACGGCTCCTCGTCCATTCCACACGGTCGTATTTGACGCCAGTTCTTTCGGCACCAATGTCACTCCAAGCAACAAACCAAGAGGCCAACAAACTTTAGAATGTTAGTCGAATAGGACTCTAAAATAGCCATTCTTTGTGCTATAAATAATATGTAAAATCGACATTGGAGGGGCGAGCTGGAACGAAAACAACCGAAAAGAAAAGAAAACATATGGAAGAAACCTTACCATCGTTCGAAGCCAATAACCCAAACACAAGTACTCTCAAAATCTGGACTTGCCATGAATTATTACACATCATTTGGCATCCAACAGACACAAATCACACTGAAAAATACGAGAACAATGAGCAACCAACTAGTACCTTGTTAATAGTAGTTGAATTTGGATGCTGCACAACAAGGTAAATGGAATGCTTCAAACACACATGGTATTGGCCGTCCAAAGGTCGCATGTTCAGTGGTTATTGCAGGGAAGAGCGTTGCCATGAAATTAAAGTTGGGAAAGTGGAGAAACGACGCAAGACAATGCATAATTAGGTTTTAAAAAAACTTAAATGCGTGGAATAGCCTTGGCAAAGGTGGAAAAAGCCCAAATTTGGGAAATATGGGATAATTACATGTGGAAGGTGCAATCTTTTGTAACATTTTGATTCAACAATTTGTGTTTATTTCATATTACTCCTTCATATATTTTTTTCATTTTATTTTGGTCATTTACCTTTGATTCATTTATTATTTATTATTTTTTTATTTATTTCATTTTTTTCTCTTTGATTTATTTTCCTTTATTTTTTTATTTTATCTTTTGATTTATTATTATTTTTTTTACATTTTTTCAATTTATTTATTTGATATATTTTTATTTTATTTTATTTTATTTTCCTTTGATTTATTTTTTATTTTTTATTTTATTTTTTCTCCTTTTGATTTATTATTATTATTATTAGTTTTATGTTTTTTCTTTGATTTATTTAATATTTATCTATTGTTTTTAATATAACATTTTTTACTTTTTTTAGAAGAACTCCAACCAAATCAAAGGTAAGTAATTTGAATCGAGTTTTTAAAATTTTAATTCAAATTTCAATTTTTCGCAAATAAAGATAACGACAAATTAATTGGTACCGAAAGGGCGGTTCAAGGGTGCCAATCCTTCCTTGACCGTAACCGACTCCCGAGCCTGACACATTTCTGGTAAGGCGCAGATCAGGTAAGATGGTGTCCGACCCACCTAAATTTATTTTAAAATGGTCGGTGGCGACTCCAAATCATTTTCCTAAGTCTAAGCCCAATTCTGGGGCCCAATTGAAAGATGGTTTCGATAATATATATATTAATTGATTGTTTTTATATTTGAAAAAAGCTAACATATGTTAGAATTAGGTGAATTTGATGGCTAAACTCACTAAAAATGCAGAGGAAAAAAATATTTCAAGTGATAATCCTCACCAAGAATTAATTTTTCAAATGGTGCGAATGATACAGTGCTCGTATTGGTCGCCATGCAGTCGGGACGAAGCAAGTATTGGTCGCCATGCAGTCGGTCAAGTAGGTCGCCATGCAGTTGGGGTGACCTTGTAGGTCGCCATGCAGTTGGGGCGACCTTATTTTGATGCACGACAACACGAACAACAATTCATGTGAAGTAGTGCATACAAAATTTAACAGTTGAAGCCAAAATAGAAATAATAAGGAGAAAAGTCAAGGAAAACGAAAGCTATAGCTAATACCAAGCAAATTTACTTTTCTCGTGAAGCTCAAATTTTGTTACGCATTTTCTTCTTCTTTTTATTGTTTACTTTAGCTATTTGAAACAATCTTTAAATTCATGTCTAGGGTTTGCTTTATTATTGAATATTCTAAATAAAAAAAAGGGGTTGATGAAGACAAAAAGAAGAGGCTGAAATAAAAAAATGAAAGAATGTTTGGTAGTGGTGTTGTTTTATTTCCAACAGTAGGGAGTGGGAAGGTGGGGTTGGTTGGGTAGGATAGTGACACATAGGCATCACTATTTCTATTTTAAAGGGCTTCATGATTACTCCAAATACAATTCTAACATGTTTCTAATTCAGCAGATATGGCATTGCAAACACATCACGTTTGATGGGCGAATTCCACGAGATAACACTCTAAAAAAAATCACGAGATAATGCTTTCGTCAGATTAATTGCTGAGATAATGCTCTCAAATATTTTGGTTGTTATTAAAAACCCTAAATCCTAAACCCTAAACTCTAAACTTTAAACCCTAAACCCTAACAATTCTCCCTTCAATCAATTTCTTCTTATAAAAACAAATCTGTAACCACCATCATGGTAGATATCACCATTATGGTTTATGGTTTTAGCAATAATAAAACTATTTTAGGATTTAGGGTTTGCAAAATCAATATACAACAAATAATATAAGTAACTATTGATTTTGTAAACCCTAAACCCTAAAATATTTTGGTTATTACTAAAACCCTAAACTTTAAAGCCTAAACCCTAACAATTCTCCCTCCAATCAATTTCTTCTTAGAAAAACAAATGTGTAACCACCGTCATGGTAGATATCACCATCCTCTACCACTTTCCTTGCCCTCAACATACCATGAATTTATAAAGGTTTTCAGTAATAACCAAAATATTTTAGGGTTTAGGGTTTAAGGTTTAAAAAATCAATATACAACAAATAATATAAGTAACTATTGATTTTATGAACCTTAAACCCTAAAATATGTTGGTTATTACTAAAAACCCTAAACCTTATATCATAAACCTAAACTTTAAACCCTAAACCCTAACAATTCTCCATCCAATCAATTTCTTCTTATAAAAACAAATCTGTAACCACCATCATGGTAGATATCACCATCCTCTGCCCCTTTCAGTGTCCTCAACATACCATAATGGTGGTTACAGATTTATTTTTATAAGAAGAAATTGATTGGAGGGAGAATTGTTAGGGTTTAAGGTTTAGGGTTTAGGGTTTTTAGCAACAACCAAAATATTTTAGCAAATACCATGATGGTGGTTACAGATTTGTTTTTATAAGAAGAAATTGATTGGAGGGAGAATTTTTAGGGTTTAAAGTTTAGAGTTTAGGGTTTAAGGTTTTAAAAAACAACTAAATATATTTGAGACCATTATCTCAGCAATTAATCCGACGAGAGCATTATCTCGTGAAATTTTTTTAGAGCATCATCTCGTGGAATTTGCCCATAAAACGTGATGTCTTTGCAATGTCATATCTGCTGAATTAGAAACATGTTAGAATTGTATTTGGAGTAATCATGAAGCCCTAGAAAATATAAATAGTGATGCCTATGTGTCACTATCCTACCCGACCAACCCCACCTTCCCACTCCCTACTGTTGGTAATAAAACAACACCACTACCAAACATTCTTCCATTTTTTATTTCAGCCTCTTCCTTCTGTCTTCATCAACCCCCTTTTTTCCGTTTAGAATATTCAATAATAGAGCAAACCCTAGACATGAATTTGAAGATTGTTTCAAATAGCTAAAATAAACAATAAAAAGAAGAAGAAAATGCGTAACAAAATTTGAGCTTCAAGGGAGAAGTAAATTTGCTTGGTATTAGCTATAGCTTTCGCTTTCCTTGACTTTTCTCCTTATTATTTCTATTTTGGCTTCAACTGTTAAATTTTGTCTGCACTACTCCACATGAATTGTTGTTCGTGTTGTCGTGCATCAAAACAAATTCGCCCCAACTGCATGGCGACCTACAAGGTCGCCCCGACTGCATGGCGACCTACTTGTCTGATTGCATGGCAACCAATATTTGCTTCGCCCCGACTGCATGGCAACCAATACAAATACTGTATCATTCGTACCATTTGAACAATTAATTCTTAGAGAGGATTATCACGTGAAATATTTTTTTTCTCTGCATTTTTTAGTGAGTTTAGCCAAGTGTCAGCCGAACAATGCTAAGGTAACATCAATAAATAAAAGCCTCCAAAATGTGTTTTCAAATTCCCGCCAATGGACTGCTTACAATTTTATACACTAAACATATAAAAATGGGGCAAGTGGATTAGTGGCTTCAAAGTTTAGAAACGTTTGCGGCAAGGGATAGTGCCACTGGCCGCCGATATACTCAACCAAATTATGGTTTAAAAACGACAAGGATTCTTGTAAGAGATAGAATTAAGATTAAGTAATAAAAGAGTAAGGCACTTAAATCTAAAATAATATGAATTCATTACGTATTTAATTTAATAATTTAAATGAGATAAACATCTAGTTTAATTTATATTTAAATTAATAATGATTTAAAATTTTATTAGATTATAAATTTTGAGAGAGAAAATAACTTTTCCCACCCTCTATATGCACTCGCCCCTCGTTCTCGTTCTTGGATGTACATGTCATTATGTATTAAGCAAAATTTTCCCTGTGTAGATATAATGTAAGTTATCTATTATCATTAGTCAAACAAGATGTGAAATTAATTTTGAAATAAAATTAGATTAAGAAGGTGATTCTCATAATAAATATCAATCGTACTTAATCAAATTTATTAATCAATAAATTAGATATAAATGATTATATTAAAAGTTCAATATATATTTAAATTATTTTTATTATGATTATATATGAGTTTCTTTTTTACTGTAGTTATTTTTTTTCTTTTTAATTTCCATTCTAACTTTTAAATAATATATTCAAAGATGTTGGTTGATGAACATGTTCATAACATGGGTAGTTCTACTATATGATAGCATTAATATACGACTAAGCAAATACATTACCGGAAATGTTAATATTTTTTTAACATTTTCAGTAAAAAAAAATACCTAAAACATTATTTTTTTACCTAAAACATTAATATTTTTTAATATTTCTGGTAAAGTGCCCAATATTAACATTTTCAGTAGAAAAATAATGTTTTAGGTAGAGTTTTACCAGATATGTTAAACATTTCCGGTAAAACGCCCAATAATAACATTTTCGGTAAAAATACTAATATTTTAGGTATTATTTACTAAAATGTTAAAAAAAATAATAAAATTTCCGATAGCGCATTTCTTTAACCGTATATTAAGACTACCGCACCTGAGACTTTCCCTCATAACATTCGTATTCTATCTAATGTGAGAGAATAGACAGCTAAAAAACAAAAATTAATTGAATGTTAATTTCTATTAACAATTCAATAAATAGAAAATTTAAAACCATGTAGTGAAACTGCTAAGATTAATATATTTTTTTGAAAAGGGTAGTTTTGTATAGAGAATAGAAATATAAAATACGACAAAACAAGAACCTCATTAAAAAAATCTACTTTACTCAAACGGAGGAAAAAGATTGCACCAAGCAATTGTCAACAATGAAACAACACACGTTCGAAAACATCACAGTGGCACCACCAACTTAACAGTCCTCGCAACAATTCTAAACAAAGATACCCATTTGACTCCAAAACCAAATACCAAAACGATTCCCACCCATTTAACTCACCCAAACTGTTGAATCTAAACAGCCGACACAGTAGAACGGGGCACATGTACCAGACCAAAACAGGAGAAATAAAACACTTCGATCCCATAAATAAAAAGAATAAACAACCAGGTTACTGCCTCAGCTTACCACGGTGCTTATTTCCGAGAGAGGCCAAGCATGGATGCCTATAAAAATCCATCATCGAACAGACAATAAAAGGCCATTTACACTGGCACCAGAAATCGATCCTCAACAGGGCTAATCGAACAATTGATCCTCATGCAGCATTCTATTATTAAAGACCATTTCTGCAAAGCCATACAAACCAAAATATTTTGAAGACAACCATTTTCCAAATCAACTTAACTAAACCATAAATCAGCAGGTCACTCCAAACACTAATCAGCTCCTTAACATTGTCAGGCATCACAAACTCAATCTTCCAAAGGGAACACCATCTTTGCCAAATTCCCCAAACGACCTCACAGTGACAAAAGAGATTATTTATCGATTCAGGGCTGTTTCTACACAACACACACAAATAGTAATTGCTATTAACTGTTGGGAAATAAACGAGTAAACGAGTAATTTCCCTATAACAAGATTAGTGAGAATGCGAAATAAAAGTGGAAAAATAATTCCTGAAATTGATAACGGAGTTCAGCCAATTATGCCACGTCTTCGAACTACTGCATATCTTTTACTAAAGGGAGAAAATTTAGAGGTGTTTACAAAAAACACTTGAGAGAGAGCTAGAATGATTTGAGGATGATTTTTCCGTTTTTATTTTGCATTCTCACTAATCTGGTTATAGAGAAATTACTCATTTACTCGTTTATTTCCCAACAACTGGCATCAGAGCTTTTGGTTGTGAATTTTGTCAATTTTTTTGTGAGGTTACTATTAATTACTATTCACGTGAATAGTGAATAGAAAATTTATAGGTGTTTACGAATTTTTCGACAAAGGTGTTCTAATACACGGTGGTTAGCAAGAATTATCAAAAACGAGATGGATGAGCTCAAGAGAGAGCTGCTCATATGCAAGGGAGCAATGAGTGAATGGGGTGCGCTCAAGACCTTCTTGGAAGGACTTAGACCAGGGGTGATGCTCGGGGGAGAGCAAGGTAATACCCAGAGACTTTCGGAGGCCATAGTTGTAGCCAGAAAGCTGAATGGGTTTACAGATGTCAAGCCAAGTAGCAATGTGTCGTCCAAGCCCATGACCGGGGATAGTGGCAATAATGGGGGAGACCGGGAAAAGGTGCAGCAGGGAGATGGTAGAGAAAGCTCTTCGAGTGGTCAATGTGAGCCATCGACTATTCGCAACCAAGGTAAGCCATCGAGAAAGAATGGTAAGGCTAAGTCTGGGGCGAAGAAGAAGGTGAGCAAGAAAAAGCTTAAGTGATACTTCTGTGATTGTCCTCATTTGATTAGAGGATGTCGCGAGAAGTGTCGCCTTACAACCATCTTGGAGAGGATGGGAGAAGGAGAAATAGCAGGAATTAGTGGAGGCACAAGTGTTAAAGCTGCCAAGTTAATAAAAATGCTTGGTTCGATTGATGGGATCAATGCGGCTAAGCAAGGATCAAGACGAGGCAAGGCTGTTGATGTCGAGGCAGTCGAACCCAGAGGAAAGCTCGATGCGATTGTGAACATTCAAGCAATCAAGTCAGGAGCAAGACTTGGTGAGGCTACGTGCTCCAAAGTAGCTGAATCAAGGGGCAAGCATGGTACAACTACAAGTTCTCAAGTAGTCAACCCAGGATCGAGACGTGACGAGACTGTGGGTGTCAAATCAATCGAGAACAAGAATGGACTCAGTGTGATAGCAAGAGATAAAGTCGTCAAGCCGAGGGTGCAAAGTGAACAAGTTCGCTCACAGTATGCCAGAATAGAGGCGTTGTCCAAGTTGGGGTGTTTCAAGCATAAAGGGACACTTAAAGGGTATGTGAGCCTATTCAGAAGACTCATGTTCAAAGTCTCCAGTTTGACTGAAGAAGATGGGTTCTTCACCTTCATGTTCGGATTGAAGCTGTGGGCGAAGAAAGTGTTGGAGCGAAGGGAAGTCAAAGATCTGTCTAAAGCCTTGACAACCGTTGAGTCCATCAAGGAATTTGGAGTCAAGAAGAACAAGACTTCCAAAGCTAAGCTGAAAGCCGAGGGTAGCGGCAGACGACATGAAGGCAAGTCAGATGGTAAGGAATGTTGTTCCTCGAGTGGCAGATAAAGTTCACTCAGTGATGAACCAGATGAGGAATCTGGGGATGATGTGTGCACTAGTTCAAGTGACACAGATGCTAAGCCGAGGGTAAGAGTTGAGCAAACGATGGGGCGCAAACTTGAGATGCCAGAAGTATTACGAAATTACCTGAGGGTAGCCGAGTCATCCAATGTGATTGATGAGCCCATGATCGAGTTATCCAGGGAAGAGGACGAACCAAAAATCGAGGGGACGTTGAGACTTGGCTCAGTACGGTTCATTTCTGCCAAGGCGAGTAGAAGCCAAGTGCAGGAGACACCACCTATTTCCAAGGTGGGAAACGAACTTCAACCTTCGTGTTAGAAGGGAGGAGGCAAGAAGGGGCATCAAACTTTGCCATGAGAGGGTGTCGATGCATGGTGGCAAGTGTTCAATACGAGGAGTGTCAGACTTCATGGAGGAATAAGGGTTGACGCAAAATTTGAGTAAATGTAAAAAAAATTAGAGGGGAATGTACATCTCAACACTATTCTTGTGTTCTTTTGAGTTTAATTTGCCATTTTAAGTTAGTGTAGGTCGGGCAAGTCCTAACCTTTAAAGCGGATGAAACAAAGTTTGGAGGGGATCTAAGACCTTGCTACATGGCCAAGAGGGTCCAAATCGAGGCAAATCAAGACTTGTAGTAAAGAGTTCCTATGGTAGAGATGCACTTGTGGGCATGTTAGCCCGTTTCATCACTTGGCGGCAAAAGCCGAAGCAAGCACAACCGTTATGGGAGGCCGAGTCCTTATGGGGGGACATGAGCAAGTGGAGGCGTCGAAAGGCAACCAAGTTGATGTGATGTATGGCGCGAAAGATCGTGAAGTTACATGAGGCAAAAGCCAAGGCAAGTAGTTCGTCAAGGCTCGTGGATTCGAATCAAGACATGTGTGCGCATATTTATGTAAGAGAATTATACAGAGTGTTGGGATTGCCCAAAACCATCAGATCTGGCCCGTTCCTTGGAGGATTCTAGAAGGATAATGTTAGGTGGGATTTCCTTGATTTTAGGGATTTGGGTTAAGTGGGAATAAATCCTAGCCCTTCATGTAAAATGATCTTGGCCATTGATTGAGAGGGAGCTTAACTATAAATAGATAGCTCTCCTCCTCATTTGTAATCACCCATTCTATTCTTCTCTTTGTGAGAGAGTAATATAGCTCTAAGGCCTTTACTCTATTCTTTCTGAGTTCTTAGTTCTTTTTTCTCTTTGTGTTGTTGCCTATCTCGATGGCCAGGAGTAGCCACACTCGTGTTTGTACTTCCACACGATAGTCCAATCTTGTGACTCGGAGTAGCCACGTTGGTGTTAAAGCTTTCGCAATCCTTGAAACCTTGAGGGCTTGGTTCCAACCTTTGTGCGTTTGCTAGCTCACTTAGCTTGGGTAAGGCTTACTTAGTCGCAAGAAGACCGAGAAGCGTTAAGAAGCATCTAAGGCCGCACGACCCGTCAGACCTTGACTCTGATATTCCGACAGTTTGGGGCGTCGAAGTTCTGAGGGCGTGACATTAACCACACCCTGCTTTAATAATTTCAAAAGCGTAGAAATTCTCCCTAATGAAGCTCTTCAAACAAATGCTTCAACTTTCGGGGGGCTAACTTAGCCCAAATCAACCTCCAAAACTTATCTTCAGTACAACCCTCCTTAGACATCAATAAACAAAAACTTTTAGGGGGGAGTAAATCCCACTTGATTCACCCAACCACCTTAGACGATCCAAATAATTCTATCCTGGAATAACTCTATTAATAGTAGACCAAAAATCGTCCTAACCATAAATCTCTAAATCAAATAACACCCTCTAAAGCTTAATATTCTAGACCCAAGCCCTATTCACCATGACACCAAACTCTGAAAATTTACCCGACTTCTTAACAGCAACGCAAAAAATCCACATAAAAACTAGTCTTAAGGACAGAATATCACACCACCAATCCTCCCAAAACTCAACCAGCCTACCATCTCCGACAACACAATGAAGATTATTACCAAATAGACACTCATTATTCAGGACAAGGTCGAATATGTTCCTCCAAACCCAATAAGCCTTCCTCATCTGGAAGGGTCTCAAAACCAAAGAGAGCTAGTCATAACCATACTTAGCTACCACAACCTTCTTCCAAAGGTTGTTCGCTTCAACACCAAATCTCCAAATCTATTTGTTTAATAGAGCCCGATACGAACCCTGAGATCATAAAAACCCAAACCGTCAAGCTCCTTTGGTTTACATACACTCTCCCAACTGACCCAATGAATCGACCTCCCAAGGGAGGCACCCCAAAGGAAATTAGCAATGAATTTATTCAACCTCAATACCACACCTGCAGGCATTTAAAAAAGAGATAAATAATAGACTGGTAAATTAACAAGAACAGATTTTACCAACGTAAGGCGACCTCCAAAGGAGAGAAGCTTCCCCTTCCACCTTGCCAGCCTAGATAGGAACTTTTCTTCAATAGATTTCCAGATGTCTACAGAGTTCCTAGGAAGCCCTAACGGAAAACCCAAATAGGAAGTAGGAAGAGAATACCACCCACAGTTTATAGTTCTGGCCCACTCACTCAACTGACTCTCTCGAATATTTACCCCAAACAATTTGTTTTTTTCAAGTTAAGACAAAGACCCGAAGCCACCCCCAAATACTCTTAGGGTGTGTATGGTTGAGGGAATGTGAGATTCACATGGGAATGAAATCCACATTCCCCCGTTTGGTTGGTCGGGAATGTCATTCCCGGTAATCTTACATTACCAATAGTGGATTTTTTTGGTATATTACCGAGAATGTCATTATCTCCCTTTCCTTAGGTATTGTTGGATTACCGGCGTTTTGGACTAAAATGCCTTTAAATTGTTTTTCAAAAATATTTTTTATTCTGTCATTGAATAATAAAAATTCTACGAAGGTTAAATTACAAATTTATCCTTAAACTATTTTAGATTTACAAAAACAAAATCTATAATTAAAATTTTACATGAAGTTCAAGGGTTAAAATAAAATTTTACCCTTCCATTAAACCTTTTTATATTTTCAATTTTGTAAAAAAATATATAAATTTTATGAATTTAAATTTTTCAAAGAAAATATATAAATATTTTCCAACTTGTTAAAAAACAAATATATAATAAGGACATTTTGGTCAAATATACATTCCAATAATCTTTTATTCCTTTAACCAAACACGGTAATCTTACATTCCTACTAAACCAACCAAACACAAAATACAACATTCTCAGTAATCCTATTCCCTGGTAATCTTACATTCTCAATGGTAATCTTATATTCTGTGAACCAAACGCACCCTTAGGGGTGTTTGGTTCTAGTAATATGGGATTATCGGGGGAATAAAATGTTATTCCCCCATTTGGTTGGCCAATAATCATATTTCCTAGTAATCTTTTATTCCCAACAGTAGTATTTTTTGGGTATATTACTAGGAATGTGATTACCCCTTCCCTTAGGTATTGTTGGATTACCGACATTTTGGATTAAAATGCCCTTAAATTTTTTTTCTTTGAAAATATCCTTCTTCTGACTATTTTATTTACAAAAAAATCCATAATTAGAATTTTATATGAAGTTCAGGGGTTAAAATAAAATTTTACCCTTTCATTAAACCTATTTATCTTTTCAATTTTGTAATATATATATATATATATATATATATATATATATATATTATGAATTTAAATTTTTTAAAGAAAATATATAAATTAATTATAGTAATATTGTAGTAAAATTCAACTTGTTAAAAAACAAATATATAATAAGGACAATTTGGTAAAATATATATTCCAATAATCTTTTATTCCTTTAACCAAACACTGTAATCTTACATTCCTACTAAACGAACCAAACACAAAATACAACATTCCAGTAATCTTATTTCCGCAGGTAATCCTATTCTCACACGTAATCTTACATTTCGTGAACCAAACGCACCCTTAAAACATGTTTGATGTTCCTGATCGACTCAATATTGATTGTCAAAAATACAATCAGATCGTTCTCAAATTGGAGGTGAGATACTCTCAAACCACCCGAACCCACCAAAACACATCTCATTAGCCCAAAATCCACTGTTTTAATTGAGTTTAATCTCACGTAATTCAATGATATTAATTTATTTAGAAAATAAGTTAAAAAAATATGAGATTATGGGTATTTTTTAATTAATCACTAGTATCATAATCTATTGATCGACTAATTCAGATCAGGTACTGCAGAGGTGATGGTGACCCTCCCAGCCCAATTTTGCTCTATTCGTAAATATCATAGTTCAAACATCTGACATTGCTTAAAGAATCTAATGTGTTTACTCACTATATCAACTATGTGTTTTTGATACAACTAACATACTCTTGACTGGAATAAAATTATGTTGCATACTCACACATCGGAAGTGAATAATTCAAGCAATAACAATAAGGGTTAACTACTTCAAATATCACTCACCTTTAAGCGCATGTTCGTTTATGTCACTGACGTTTCAATTTTGTCAATTTTAACATTGACGTTTATATTTAGCTACAATTATGTCACTCCGCCGTTAATTCATTAATGAAGCGATGACATGACATCTTTATTCCGTGACGACAATGAAATGGCTCCCTCACCAAAACGACGTCGTTTTGACACGACCATTTTGATGTTCAAAAAACTTGAAACGGCGTCATTTTGTTGATGAAAAAAAATACTTTTCATGCAATTCGAAACATGAACCTTTAGAATCCAAAGTTAAATACCCAATCATCAAGATAACTTAAGAACTTGGTATAACCTTAACAAAACTATTATAAAGGTGAGTGGTATTTGATACAAATTACAATGCACTACTCAAAAAAATTAATAAGTTAAAATTTAATTGATACAAATTACAGTGCACTTCTAAAAAAATATTAAGTTAAAATTTAATTGATACAAATTTCAGTGCACTACTCAAAAAAAATAGTGCAATCATATATATATATATATATATATATATATATATATATATATATATATATATATATATATATATATATATATATTATTTATTTGATAAACCACCTTAATTTATATTTTTATAAGCCAGTTTTGTATGACCAAGCCCATTTATAGAAAAAGTTTGATATCAAAGTTAATTAGGATTAGTTTATCAGGAAGAAGGGGGGCCCGGGGGATAGTTAATTAGGCTAAGGTTGATAAGCACTTTTTATGTAATTGTATTGTATTGGCATTGGCATTGGCATTGGCATTGGCATTGGCATTGGCATTGGCATTGGCATTGGCATTGGCATTGGCATTGGCATTGGCATTGGCATTGGCATTGGCATTGGCATTGGCATTGGCATTGGCATTGGCATTGGCATTGGCATTCGCATTCGCATTCGCATTCGCATTCCCATTCGCATTCCCATTCCCATTCCCATTCCCATTCGCATTCGCATTCGCATTCGCAATCGCAATCGCATTCGCATTCGCATTCGCATTCGCATTCGCATTCGCATTCGTATTAGTATTATTAATGGATAAGCAATAAGCACGTTGTTTTCTGTAATGTGTACATGACCATTAGCTATTCAGAGAGTTGGTTGGACCCAATGCCTGAGCTATTAAAAAGAAAAGAGTGAAGTTAGTGAAACGAGAAAGATAAGCATCGTTAATTACCCATTTTAGAAGCTTAAGATAAAGGCTTCCTAATCACTATTTTTAGAAAAACAAATGGACCATCACAGGAGCCATGACAAAGAAATGACTCATCACTCAAGTCTTGAAACATGAGATGCATAAAAAATTAAAAATAATAAAACACAAAACACTTAATCAATAACGAATCTGGAACATGCATATTTGATTGCTTTGGTTACATTTTATTCTATAAATCAAGAGATACTATGTGACTAAATATATTCAAACCTACATCTTTTAGATGCTACAATAATAATTATATTAATTAAGTTAAAATTTTATTAGTAATTTAATTATATTTGTTGAATATAATATTTTTATAATCATATATTTAAATTGAATATTTTTATATTCAGCATCGGCAAACTCGGTTGTCTGAAATGAAAACCATGAAAATGTTTAAAGCTGTGAAGAAACTCAAATTCTGGTCGAGAAAGAGAAAGTCCCTTACGCCTCGGCCTTCCCCTTCATTCTCTCCCTCATACTGCCACAGCTGTTACTCCAGCGCCTCAGTGTATTCCTCCCAGTATTATCAATGCAGTTACTTGAGCTCCACAATGCAGCCTTCGGCGCCACCGTTACCGCCATGGCTCCAGGCAGAGTTGACCCAGGACGAGGTTCCAACGCCAGAGCAGGCTGAACCATTCCCTGAACTTTCATCTCCAATCGATCACCCCACAGAAGATATTGAATCAGGTCTCATGTTGACAGCAGCAGCTCCATCTTATCAGCAATAAACGAATCCAAATCCCGTCTATGGCCTGCCTCTAGTGCAGCAGAAAGGTAGAAGAGAGTGATCTGGTGGGTTTTTTGGATGTGTGATTGATTTTAGCCTCCATCTATTCCGATGTTTCTGTACACGTTTCCACATCAGAGAAGTTCACGAGAGAATTATGACAAGCCCTCAAATGTCTTACTATCACAGTAAAGGAGACATTCATTTTCCATATATTAATTTATAAAATAAGTATATATATATATATAATATTAAAGGGTGTTTCTATTAATAGTAGTACTAACTATCAAGTGTTTGTAATCAAAGACGTTTTCCTCCTCTTCTTTTTTTTAGAAGAGAATCAGATGTCGCTTGTGATCCTAGCCATGCCGCTTCATTTTTAAATTAAGGATATTTCGAAAGCGGAAACAGGGAGAGGGAAATATGCTAGTTCAACAAAAGACTAGAAGCATGTTGGTGACAATAATGTGCATAAAAGACGTTTTGGTTCAACTAAGTTATCCAATACGACACATTTGACAACTTCTGTAGGATTTTCCTAGAAAAACATTTTGAAATATTCTCCAAAATATACTTTTCATTGATTTAATTCTTTAAGATAAAAAAAATGCTCTTCCTGCGGTCTGAAGCATAACTTCATAGAGGCCAACGAAATTTCAGATAAAAATAAAAAATCTGGAATAAATACGGGTTGCTAGACTAAAGCACACCGCCAATTTCAAAACCTTCCCCTGAAAATGTATTAGTTCGCCCTGAAAAACAGAAAGGGGAAAAAAAGTTAAAGGCCAGAAGCAAGCAGATAAAACATTCCTGACATACAAAATGTTTCACCCTTCAATGAAAATAGCAAAATGTTCTCTAAAAGCAACCAAGTGTCCACAAAGAGCCTCAAATATGAGATTCAAAGAAAGTAGGTGATGTAATTTATTATAGGAGAAATAGTGTAGTGAAATTTACCTGCCAAGGTAAGAATCATCTTCAGTATTGATAATTATTTCTTCACCTGTATCAAGATAGGGTGGTACCTGAGGAAGTTGGAATTGGGAATGGGTCACTATATTTTTACATTAACAAAATCGATAAAATGGCATGTCAGAGCACCATAGAATCCTATAAGCACAAGGTTGAAGAAAGCTTGTCACTACCTGCTCTACAACAATTAAGCAATAACATCTATGCATATTGTCCACGTGATGGAAGATGGAAATATCTCAATTGATAGGGTGTTCAAACGGTTAATTCAACCACTGACCAAACCAAATTTCCATTAACTGAACCCAACTTTTTTTAAAAAATATTAAGCGAACCAAACTTTGTTCGGTTAATTCGGTCGGTAACCGAATTAACGGACTTTTTATAATTTATTTTAGTTAGACTAATTTGAGCTTAATTGAGGTATTTTTTTTTATTTGGATTAAAATTTAATGGGTCTAATGTGGTTAAAAAATAATTAGGCCTTAGTTCTAATGGATTTTAGCTTAAAATATGTATTTAATATATATATAATATAATATATTTAATGTCGATTATGGGGGGTTAACGAAGCCTCGTCTTTCAAAAAAAATATTTAATATTTTCAGTTAATTAACCGATTTTGAATTGAATTAACCATTAACCGAATATTGAAAAAAATTAACCGCTTCCCGAACCGAACTAATTCAATGACATACCGTTTTATCCGAATTAATTCAGTTCGATCGGTTAGTTCAGTTAAAACCGAGAAGTGAACACTAGGGGTGCTTAATGAGTTGAGCAGCTCGAACTCGACTCAGTCAAATCTCGATAAAAACTTGACTCGGGATGACTCGACTAGAGACCTTAACGAGTTGATTTGAGCAAAGTCCAACTCGGCTCGATAAGTTCGCCAGCAACTCGTTAATTTTATTATATAATTTTTTCAGTAGTTAACTTAAAAAAATTGTTTCATTAAAAAAATACTAATTTACTAATAGATAATAGAAAATATGATAAACTACTAATCTATTAATTTTCTAATAAACAATAAAAAAAATACTAAATTATTAATTAGTATTTTACTACACTCAAAAATCAAACCATATTTATTATTTTAATATATTTGTGGATTGTTACTTTGGAGTTTAGACTTTGAAATTGTTTCATACACTCTTTTGACATTTTTTTGTTAAATTTATTAATTTATGTTTATATTAAGCTTTGTATAGTATTAGTAGATTTTACCTATAATTAAGAAAATAAGGTAAAAATTTCGGTGAGCTTAACGAGCAATGAGTCGAGCAACAAGTTCTTTTAATGAGCACGAGTCGAGCAAAAATTTAACGAGCTTAACAAGCAACAAGTCGGGTCGAGCAACAAAATTTTTTAACGAGCACAAGTCGAGCACTGTCTAACTCGCGATCGACTCTCTCGATAAGCACCCCTAGTGAACACTTTGAGGGATTAAGACATTAAGTTTTTAGGACCTTGTTATACATATTTTATAGGTTAGATTTAAATCTTTGCAAACATCTAAGCTATTTTAGATTATTAAGGTTACTTTGTGGGATCTTACTTCTTTTTCAAATCTTACTTGAAAACAACTAACACAGAAAACAACTGCATGTCTGACTTACTTGAACACTAAGGCCATTGTCCAGCAAAGCTTTTTTATACCTGCATCATTGAGAAGTATAAAGACAAAATATTGAAGTCCAAAAGTCTACAAGAGGTACGGCAAGTGGCATTCTTTGGCAGAGATTATTGCCATTTTAACAAAACTTACTATGATGTCAAAATGCAGTGACGTTACATTTTGAATGATCACAAGCAATCATTTACTAATTTCACAATGAAGTAAAACAAGGTGAAAAAAAATACAAAAAGAAAATGATGAGTAACAATATTATCATACTCAACCATGAAAATTCTATGAACGAGTAAGGTTGCAACTTTCAAATGCAAATACCGTTTGGGTTGAGGAAAAAAAATCAAACTATAAATGCCTTTGAGAGCAAGAGAGAGATTGTTAGAGCTGTTGTTGAAAATAAATTTATTTGCATAAATCTACTACGACAACTGCTATCTCTTCACATCAATAGATAGAGAGTAAGCGTTGCAAAGAAATAAAGGAAAACTTGGTTGGACGCTAGAATCTTTTAGGTGCAAATGAATTTGAAGCTTTTAAGGTCCCCTGCTAAAAAGCAAATTCATTTAAAATCATTCCAAAACTATGAATTTGGTTTTCATCATAATCCAACTAATAGAATAGTCATAACTCATAAATGTATTAAGTTGAAGGAAAAAAAAGGCTCATAACATGCAAGTAAAATAAAATTCCACTGGTCCTTTATAATACATGTGAACAAGATAAATCATGTAGGTATAGCTAGCATAAGTGTTTGAATATTATGTCAATAATATTCTGGAACAAGTTCAGGCAAGAATAATGAAGAATCATTTTTCAAAGGATGTAGGTATAAACGGGTTAACAAATTGACAGATAGTAATATAGCTAAGGACAAATGAGCATTAACATATCAAAACACATACCGAGGGGTCGCTGAAACCCCCTTCATTGGAGTTTGTGTCTCCTTAATAGTACATGTCACTCGTTTTGGAACTGCTGCAGTCAATGGTCTTCCATCATATAACTGTAGTCTAACTTTCATTTCCTCTGTTATGAATGAAATAATATTTAGTGAGACGATACAAGTTAAATCCTGGAAGCTAACAACCAACGGATCATAAAATAAAAGAAAAGTACTATCTATCAACAGTAGAGGGGAACGAAAGAAATCCACAACCATACTTTAGGAAAATAAGGAAAATATATGAAACACTAAGGCTTAATGCTTTCAGCAAGTGGAGCACACAGGTAACAGACTCCAAAGGTGTTTAGGATGCATGCTAAAACTAGTCATAGAAGGTAAACTAAAACTACTTCCAGCGGACCAAGTACACAACCAGTGAACAAACCATTCTTAATTTTATCGACCTTTTAGGTAAGCAGCAGACTTGCCAAATAAGTCCAATGGCACTTGCAGTTGGTCAAATGTCTCAGGCCTGAAAAACAATACAAAAGAAATAGAACTCATTAATTTTGCAGAAATTTTCCTTCAGTTTAAAAGTAATATACTTTCTGGAAGTCTTAAAAATGATGGCAAAAACAAATTATACTCACTCAATCAGAAACGCAGTATTATTTTCTGTGTACAAACATGTGAAAGACTTCTCCTCAACAAACACTCCTGCATCAAATAATAAGGCATTAATCTAACACAGACAAATAATAACCTTAAGTCGCATCTAAATGCGAAGCTAAATGCAATACCAGAACCATATCCCAAAAGTCCTTAAAATTAAGCCAACTGGGTAAATAATGCAATAAGTTATGATGCATACTTTCAACAGGCTCTTCAGGGCCAAACCGGAAACTTACTTTGTTTCCGTTGTCAACATCACGAAGCTCCATCTGTACTTTTTTGTGAAAAGAAAAAAGAAAAAGAGAGATTGACAATATGAATCTTTAGAAAATAATCAAACAAAAATTTTATACAAAAAAGGTACACCAATCATACATTTGCACAATTTTATTATTAATATATTATACTTTGGTCTCTTAATTTTTGTTGAGTTTCGGCAATTTTTCTACTTGCTCCTTTCATTATATATGTTGTCACTAAAACAGGGTAACTAAGCAATGCGAAAATAGGTGAAAGAAAAAAGCAACTAATATTCTGATAATAAGTACCCACGGACTGAAAAAATCATATAACTAAATAAGCTAACCTGCATCAATGCACCTCCTCTTCCTCGCTGCTTATGCTCTGATTCTACTATCTACAAACAAGTTATATAACAAATGTCAAGCCACAGAGTAACCTAAAAACAAATCTTAAAGCAACATCCAAGAAATAACCATTATTATGCCTCTCGACGAGAGATTAGGTCCAACATTCAAATCCCCTCTCCCCCTTGGACTTCCTCTTATGAAAGGAAACATAAAAAACAAATCTTTAAGGGCACAGAATGCGAACAAGTACCTGGTAGACTCGTCCTGAGGCATTCGTAGAATAAAAGCAGCATCAGTTAGTATATTCAAAATAAGATGAAAATAAAAAAAATTTGGATCATTACGTTAAAAGCTAACCTGATTTTTCAATTACATTCCCTGGCCTTAGCTGCAGTACGAGTAGGAGTAATCACAATTCACAAAGAAAAACTTTTAGATAAACAAAATCAAAACAAAAATTAAAAAAAAAAATCTCCCTTCTCTTCCGGTTAAAGACAAAAAAACTAAAATCTTCTGCTGCAAAATGAAAGTCATAAAGCGAAATTGCATAGAACATGCGAAACAATACTGGAGAAAGCAAAAAAGAGAAATTCAAAGAGTGAAGCATGAAGATGGAGATGGAGATCTAATTGAAGTTCGCGAAAAGGTAACTGTGATTTACATGGATGGCGTTAACTTTGACGCCGCGATGTTGAGAGGCAGACCACCAAGGCGAGCTGCTAGGTAGATAATGAGTGGAAGCATTGAAATTGAATATGGTGGACACAGATGGAGACAGTCTCTTAACAAGTTGAACTCCCTTCTTCATCGTAACCCGCTGCTCCAGTTACTTAGGCTTCTGGGATTATGCATAGGCAACAGGTTTCTTATACTATATTCTATCTATTTATCCAGGGTTTTGCACTTTCACTATAGTCTAACAATGACTGCCAGTAAATCACTTTTGTTTAGAGGGCTTGCTTAACTTATTTACCTGTATCACTGGTTAAAATTTCATTAAAAACAAATATTTAATGTATTGTTTTTTACAAATTAAATAAATACATTAAAATTTTAGGATATAAATTAAGCGTATTTGGTTCACGGAAAATATCATTATAAGGGGAATAATCTTTTTTTGTAATCACATACTCATGTTTGATCTAAGAGCATTCCCTCTCATAGACAATGAAGTATTATCTACAGTAGTAATTTTTTAATCTTTTTCGGAGAATGTTATTATTTTTCTTTTCTTGATTATAGATAGTTCTCTTCCCTTAAGATAATAATAGTCCTGAAATAATATAGTTATTTCAAACTTATCATTCTTTTTGTATATAATTAAATGATTATAAATCTATTTTATCTTTTTTAACGGTTTCAAATTTTTAATACTTAATAAAATAATATAATCCATATAAAATAAAAAGTAAAATAAAAATACATCAAATTTTAACTTTATTTTGATTATTTATTATGTGTACTTTTGACTCAAGTTTTAATTTTTATGTATTTTATTACGTTTATTTTTTAAGATTAATTTTTATAAAAGTTTTCTATATTATATTTTTTATGTTTTCTATTAATTTTGTCAAATAATTTGATATGATATTTCGTTGTATAACTCATACGTGTAGCATGAATAAAATAAAAAAGTGTAGCAATTAACACATACTCATAACCGTGTAAGTATGTACATCTCTCAATATCTTTGTATCTAAAAATAAACATATAATTATATTGGTGTTTGTATGTTTATGTACTTTGAAAGAAATAAAAAAATATTAAGTTTTTTGTGAATAAATTTTATTAAAAAATAATATTTTTTATGAACTTTGATGTAAATTTTTTTGACTTTAATATTAAGAATTTAACTTGTTAAAAAGAAAATATATCTCAAAGACAATTTAGTAGAATATATATTTTCTTATCTTATATTTCTTTAACCAAACACTGTAATCTTATATTCATACCAAATAGATCAAACAAAATAATATAATATTCTCAGTAATATGTTAAATAATATAATATTCTAATAATCTTATTTCTATATATAATCTTATCTTATATGAACCAAACGACTCTTTATTGTGACAAAATATAGTTATGGAGGCATTTTGTTAACGTTGGAAAGCTGAAGAGTATAATTATATATTTTTATTTTTTAAGTTAGACAGGTTATATCAAATATTTATATTGATTTAATAGTATTTTTTTAAAACTGATTTTTTCACTTTTAATATTTTTTAAGTTTAGATATCTTTTTATATATAGTTTGATATTTAATCAATTATCAAGGGATAATACTAAACAACGAAAATTAAATAATTTGAGAGAATAATAAAGGTTAAATTAATATAACTTTTAAATATAAAAAATAAATTTATTAAATAATTTATATTTATATTAAATTTATAATATATATAAATATTAAATATTAAAACTCTTATTATACTATATCTCATCAAATGTCAGTTTTTTTTTCTTTCTTAATTATGAATGAGTGATATGATTGTAACAAAATTTTAATTAAACAACTTTCATGGCCACTTGAATAATTAAATTTCCACTCTTTAAGGTTATGTCATTATATTCTTTAGACATTGACATGATTTCAATTGCAAAATCTGAAATTGGTGCATGTTGAACAGAGTTAATTTCTCACTTATTTGAAAATAACTCTGGATTCTGAATGATTTTTCTCTTAATGCTGTTTTGTATGGACGTTTGAAAATAATGAACATAATAGTAAAATTTTATCATAAAAAGGGTTAGTAGTATGTAAATTCTTTGATAGTAATTTGTCTCATTTCAACTTGTAAATCTTGGTAATCTGTTCTTTCAGCAGTGAGATATGAAACTGCTTTTCTAACGCTGGTACGCGCTGGCTGGATGAATTTGTTTCTCAACGAATAATACTTTGACCTTGTTCTCAATTCCAAAGTTTTTCCTTTCTGTTGGTACTGGCTGGTTGGCAGGATTTAACAGTGACGATTGTATTTTGTTTGTCTGAGAGTGTCAATCGTTAAAATTCTTGTCACCATGAATGCGTCACTAGCTATATATGTTGCTTGGAGGGTGAGGGTTGGATATAGATGTCCCCAACACAGGCATGCTCAACTCTTTTTTTTTTTTTTTACGTTTTTCCATATATTTGAAGGACCATGCCCCATTCCATGTCTGAATATGTGTCTGACATGAGGCTTCAAGCAAATGAAGAATTGGAGTAACATAGGTCACAAGGTTATTGGTGACAATAAGTGATGAAATATAAGTTTGTTGTGATTTCTTGTTCAGGGGGGGGGTTTGGTGAAGAAGCTAATGCGATTAGTATAAACACTGAAAGCAAATTTGATGAGTTGAAAGCAGATGTGGCATAGATGTGGAATTACAATCCTGATTCCTTGACCATTAAATACTTTATTCCACACAACAATAAGTCGCTTATCAAAGTTTCTAACGACAAAAACCTGCAACACTTGCTGGATTTTCATGGAAACTCGGCAACTGTGGATATTTATGTCTTAACAAATGAGAATCAAACAAGCGACCAGTTGTCTATGTCCCACAGTAGGTAGTATTCACTTTACTAATATTAGGTAATGAGGAATTATAGTGTTTCCTACCCAGAATAAATAAGATGCCTTTTGGACTTTGGTTATAACTAAATTCATCTTCAAGCTAACATCATTAGGCAACCAGGTCCAATCCTACGGTTGAATAATGTCATTATCTTCTATCACTCTTATAATCTTATATGGTTATGGTGGATTCATTGCAGGTCTGGAATGGTGGATGAGCCCGTGACTCCTAGTATTTTTCATGCTGCTTCTATTTCTGGAGACACTGAGCAGCTTGATTCATTGGCTTCTCTTACTAGAGATATGGACAATCCAAAAACTTTACTCCTGAAGCTCTTAATGCTAATGCACTTCAGAAACTTGTTAAATTGTTTAACTGGTCTGGAGGAACAGTTTAATAATGCTCATGATTTTCGTGTTGCTGTGATATGAATAAGTTCTCCATAGGTCATGGATTTGAATATACCTTTAAGACTAATAGGTCTAGGTATATAATCGCAAAATGCAGAGCTGAAGGTTGCCATTGGACCATTCAAGCTGCAATGTTATCTACCACAAAGTTGTTTCTGATTAAAAAGATTAGTGAAACCAAGGTCTCTAGTAAATTGGTCATGTTTCTTGTAGAGGAAAAGTTACGAGCTTAACCTAATGCTAAAACCAAGGGAAATTATCAATGGAATTCTTCCGGATTATGGATTCAAAGCAAGATATGCACATGTGTGGCGCGGACTAGAGTCTGACAAAGAGAAGCCTCAAGTTCCATATGATGAGGGTTACAATCAGTTACCTAGTCTATTAATTAGGCAGATTGTCGAGAACAATCTTCTATTTGGTGCATTGCAAGCTTCATTACATGGCTTCAAGAATGGCTGCCGCCCCCTCCTTTTCCTTGACACTGTGACCATAAAATCAAAATATCAGTCCAAGCTGCTGACTGTTACAGCTTTGGATGGAAATGAGGGCATTTTCCCTGTCGCTTTTGCTGTAGCTGATGTTGTCAATGATGATAATGTAGAAACTGATGAAAACCAGGTTCGTTTTCTCAGTATTTCATATATTAAACATTTACACAGTAAGTCCTTTTATAGTCTAGCACTTAGAGTTATACTTCTACTTAGATTCCTAACAACCTGTACAGTGCATTTAAATTTCAAACTAAAGATAATATTTAATCCTAACTAACTAAAAGCTATCTTGAAATAACAAACCCAAAACTACCGAGACTTATTTACAACTCACAGATAATTGGCATTGGTTTTTGGTGCAACTGAAATCTGCACTTTCAACATTCCAACCAGTAACGTTTGTAGCAGACAGACAGATTGGGCTTAAAAACCCTATTTCGATGATCTTCAAGAATTCACACCATGGTTATTGTCTCCATCATCTGACAGAGGGATTTCAGTTACTTGTGTACTGAAGAAGTTCTTCAAGTAATTATCACACATTTCTATGATGCTGCTCGTGCAACTACACTTGATGATTCAGAAAATCTATCCAGAACGTCAAAAATATTTCACCAGAGGCTTGTGAGTGGATCTTGCACAAGCCTCTTGCAAAGTGGACCTGAACACTGGTCAAATGTTCTCTTTCAAGGTTATCGATATGGACATTTTTCATCAAATGTTGCAGACGCATTTTATAGTTGGATAACTGAGCTTTCTGTTATACCGATTGCTAATAAGATGATTGATACCATTTGCTGTAAGATGATGGAATTGATGAGTATTCAGAAGTCGGATTCAAGCCAATGGTTGACAAAATTAACTCCTGCTGTGGAGTTCAAATTAGAACATCACATTTTGAAAGCTAACATGCTTCAATGCCAGTGTCACATAGTAGCACTTTCGAAGTCTGACAGTTTCGGTGCAATTTATGTATTGAACAATGATCTCTGGGATTGTAGCTGTAGGGAATGGCAACTGAATGGTTTTCCACGTTGTCATGCTGTTGCTGTCCTACAGCAATTATGAAGGAGTTTTTGCTCGGACTTCGGAGTACTTCACGGTCCATGCTTTCTGGTCATCGTATTCAAACTCTATAAACCCAGTTGCAACAGCAGATATGGCTGTACAAAATAAATCTTCTACAATTGAAGTACGCCATCCTGCTCTCCGTCATGTCTCCAATCCTCCTAAAAGGAAAAAGAAAATATATATACACAAAGGACCCTTTAAACGGTTATTGCATTGCAGCAAGTGCCAAGGAACCGGACACAATCGACAAACATGCCATCTATTCTCATAGTTGCACCAAAGTCGCGTCGGATATGTAAGATAGCTGTTGATAAGGCAAGATCAGATTATGTAATTTAGGTATCTTCTTGGGAGTTATTGATGCTAAGGATAAGATGGAACAGGATAGAAATGGCTAACCTTAACTCTTGTGGAGACTCAAATCTCGGTGGGAGATGCAGGTATTGTGCATCTATCTAACTTATGCATTGCTAATATTTATGTATCATTGTAGTTTTTAATTATAAACCCATTGTTATGAACTTTGAATTCCAGTTGTTTTTTGGGTCCCAAAGTGTACTTTAGGTTTATGAAACAAATCTACGTCAGATCAATCAGACTTTTAGTGTTCGATTGAATTGATTAGTCAGTTGGATAGATGGTTGTTTGACTTGTTTCACAAAAAATAAGGGTAAACTATACCAGTGACCATCAAACTATAGCTCCTTTTTACTTTAACTACCATTTTTGAATTATTTTCAATCAGGTCACCTAACTATTTAAATGCTTCAATCAGGCCACTGGCCGTTAACCGTTAACGGAAATGTTGACGTGGTAGTTAATAAAATTTATATAATTACACATTTAGTCATTGTTACTTGTATATTCTATCAAATTGTCCCTTGGGTGACAAAGGAGAACATCAACCACCGAGATAAGCACATTTTATGGATTATAATAGAGTACATATTATATATATTGCTTCTTAGTATAATCTTAAATTCTTAATATTAAATATATCTTAACTTAACATTAAAAAATATATTTTATTTTTTAACTTATTTAATTTATTTTATTCTTATCTTAACTAAAAATATATATTTTAATCTTATCTTAACTTATAAAATATATTTTATTCCTACCTTAACTTAAAAATATATTTTATTTTATCTTAACTTGTTACATATTTATATTCTTAATTTAAATTATTAAATATATTATATTATTACCTTAAATTATTAAATATTATTTATTCTTATCTTAACTTGAAAATGCATTTTTTATTTTTATTTTAATATATATATTAATATGTTTTATTCTTATTTTAATTTAGAAATATATTTTATTTTTATCTTAACTATAAAAAAATATTTTTTTATTTTAATTTTAAAATATTATAAAAATAAAATTTAAATATTTAAGTTAAGGTAAAAATATTTTTTAAGTTTAGAAAAGACTAATATATATATATATATAATTTAATTAAGATAAAAATAAAATATATATTCAATTTTATTAAGATGTGAATTTAAGTTAAGATATATATAATATTTTGAATATAAAATTACACTAAGATACAAGTTATATACCACATGTAATCCATTTTAAGACAAATAATTTGCCTTGTCCCGGTGATTGATGCTCTCCTTTGTCACCCATACAATATAAGTTCAAATCTCATGGCCTCTTCTTTAGTGCCTTTAATTTTCATTCCACCTGAGAGTGACACGTGTCATCCTTTGATTGGTGAAAAATAAATATATTAAATTAAAATAAATTAAAAATAAATTAAATCCTCCAATCGGATGGCGACATGTGTCATGATATTTTGCACTACTAACATGTGTCATAATATGATTCAAATATTAAATTTATTTTAATTTATTAAAATTATGACTAAATTGATAGAATATATAAATAGCAGTTATCAAATGTATAATTATACTAATTTTATTAACAGTCATGTCAGCACTTCCGTTAACTGTGAACGACCAGTGACCTCATTGAATGCATTTAAATAGTTGGGTGACCTGAATGATAATAATTAAAAAATGGTGGTCAGAGTGAAAAGGGACTATAATTGGATAGTCACTGGTATAGTTTACCCAAAAATAAATAATAATAAAGAAGTTGGATGAATGGATGGATTTTTAATTAAAAATAGTTTTAATTTACAAATTAATTAACTTAGTAAACTAATAAATAATAGAGAAAATAACCTCAGTGACCAAAAATCCCATATAATATACGATTTTAACCAACTTTTTCCGAATTTGCCAAAATGACCAACAAAATCGCAATGCGATCTCTAATTCGCAACGCGACCTCCATTATCGCAAATCAGTTTCCAGATTCGCAACGCGATTATGACTATCGCAATGCGATTTTCCAATTTCGCGTTGCGATTTTCCCAATTCGTAATGCGAATTTGGAAAATCGCAATGCGCGCAATGCGAATTTGGAAAATCGCAATGAATTTGGAAAATCGCAACGCGGTACTGACTATCGCAACGCGATACTGACTTTCGCAACTCGATACTTAATTTCGCAACTCAATACTGACTTTCGCAACGAGATAATACATAATCGCAATGCGATTTACAAAGCGCCATTAGTATCGCAAAGCGTAATTTATTTTCAAATTCCAAACACGAATATTAATATATTAGAACACTGAACCGTCCACAATATATCCCATAATCGCAACTCATAACCTAAAACCTAAAATCACAACTCAGTCCCATCTCCATCTCTCACTCTCTCACCCATCTCCGACGAAATCCGTCCCCATCTCCGGCAAAATTCGTCTATCTCCATCTCACAGAGCCACCCTCACAATCAGAAATGGAAAATCAACCAAATCAACCACCGAGGGTTAGTTTTTTTAATTATTTTCTTTTTGAAATTTTTGCATTATTATTAGGTTTTTCATATTGAAATTGATGATAAGTTTACTGGTAATTTCAATAATAGATTAACCATTTCACTTAGATTGCTTATTAAATCAACCGAGAATCGCAACGCGAAATGAAAATCGCAACGACAAAATCGCAACGAGATTTTATTCTCTCGTTGCGATAGTCAAATTCGCGTTGCGATTGTCATTTTCGTGTTGCGATTTTTATTTTCAGAAACTATTCTTCTTCTGCAAATTGAAACTTGAATGAATTGCATTACTTCAACCAAAAAACAAAGACAAATAAGAAATTCACAGTGTTGCAAATTTAAGTTTGAAGAATAAACTACTACTCTTTATGTTTATTATTGTTTTTGGTATATCTTCACAGTGTAATTTTTGGTATATCTAACTTAGTATGTTTATTGTTTTTGTAGAACTTTTATTCGGCTTAATTGACCTTAAGAAATAAAGTCAGCCTGGCCAAAACAATTGCGTCGAAGCTTTCACCTGCACAAAGAAAAATGTTTGAGGATACTTGCTTCGGGCCATGGCTGAAAGTACAACATCCCGGTGGAGATGTGATGTTGACACACCTGTTTCTTCAAACCATGACTAGGGATCTACCAGATACTATACAACGTCGTGATGAAGAGATATGGTTTAATTTTCCACCTGCGTATACGTGTTTTGGGCGGGAGGAGTTTTGCTTAATCACCGGTCTACGCTTCGGACACGATGATGTAAGTCGGTACACTAGACACATTACCCGCCAATCATGGTTATCCCGGGTTTTTCCTGAGCTGGAGAGGCCGAATCTACACGTGGAAGACCTGACGATATTATTGAATAAGAAAGATGGTTTTACTCGGATGGATGACGTCGATGTTGTCCGAGTATGCCTTCTAATACTTTTGCATACCGGCTTTTTAGGCAGAGAGGCCAGACAATCTATTCCGAATGATCTAATCAAATTGGTAGAAGACCTAAATGCGTGGAACCTGTTTCCATGGGGCTCGTATTTATGGAAAGCTACATGGAATAAGTTATCGTCTGCCTTGGATGATCGAAAAGGTTTGCATGGCGATGGTTCCAAATACACTTTGACAGGCTTTATTTGGGCCTTTAAGGTAAGAATTTTTATATAATGTTTCCAAAATTAAAAGTAATTATTTAACAATTACTAATGTTTGTTATTATATTGTTTGTAGATTTGGATATTTGAGGCCTTTCCCGCCATGAAGACATATGCAATAAAAACTTCAAATGATATTCTCAGGGCTATTTCCTGGAAGAGGAAACGGACCTTGCAATAGGAAGATTTACTATGGTATACGACAATAAATAATGTAAGTTAACATAAATACTACCATATGTTTATAAACAAGTTATTACTAGTACACGTTTAACTTTGTTTGAGCTTTTATATTGTTAGGAGGCCAACACTCCATTACAGAGGCTGACACCCACGGAAGCTGAGCTTGCCACTGATTGGTGGCAAGCTAGTAAGCGTTTTTTTGATGGCACGGATGATGAGCAGCCTCCACTTCGGGAGCCATCATCTCACCCAGAGCTATCACCTCACCCAGAGCCATCACCTGATCGACCCGACTATACACCTCCACAACGACAGCCATCACCTATTCTATCACATCATCGAGCCTCTTCTCCACCATCACCGCAAGATAGGCGACCGGCAAAGATGCCACGACGTTTATCTCCATGTTCTCTACCTCCACGGGATGAGTTAGGAGAGTTACGTGATGAGGTCAATGCCTTGCGTGAGGAGGTCGGTACTTTACGCAAAGATGATGGTGTATGGCGTGTTGAGGTGTCTACTTTACACGGTGAGGTAGCCGCTCTACGTGAGATGGTAGCATCGTTGCAGAATGAGGTTCATACTCTACGCAACGAGGTAAGTTTAAGATTTTTCATATTTAACTTGAAGATAAATTTACTCGTAATTTCACTTAGATTAACCATTTCACTTAGATTGCTTAATAAATTCATTCGGTTGCTGCCAATACTGCTAAACTGTTTTTGTTAGTATTTGATTTTGGTTTTGTTTTTGTCTTTTGGTTGAAGTAATGTAATCCATTCAAGTTTCAATTTGCAGAAGAAGAATAGTTTACTTTCGCAACATGAAAATGACTATCGCAACGCGGAAATGGCTAGCGCAATGCGAAATGAAAATCGCAACGACAAAATCGCAACGCGAAATGAAAATCGCAATGCGATTTGTGTTTCGCGTTGCGATTTTGTCGTTGCGATTTTCATTTCGCATTGCGATAGCCATTTCTGCGTTGCGATAGTCATTTCCGCGTTGCGATAGTCATTTTCGCGTTGCGAAAGTAAGTTTCGTGTTGCGAAAGTAAACTATTCTTCTTCTTGAATGTTTATATATGTTGTCCTTTTAAATGTTTATATAAGTGCTTACTTCTGGAATGTTATCTGATGCATTTTGTGAACTATGATAGAATAATGACTTGGGTGAATACAATGCAAGTTTGAAACATATTTGTCTTTGTTTAATATCATGTCTGTTTATTTACTGATTTATGTATTAATTTTTTTAGCAGCCCGATAAGGTGGATGCTTTACGTCGGGTTTTCCTTGCACGACGGAGTTCACGCATCAGACGGCGTGCACGTGCTATTACGTCTCCGTTCACCCCAATGGTGCGAAGACTCCACAAGAAGAAGCCCGACTCACCTATCATTCCTCAAGAGTCCCCTTCAATCGTTCAAGAGGCCCCTATCATCCCTCAAGAGTCCCCCCCACCGTTCAAGAGGCCACTGTCATCGTTGAAGAGGTCACTCCCACCATTCCAGAGCCCGATTCACATGGGATAATATATCGAATTATTGAGAAACCCCCACCGTTGCCGGACATGATGGATGAGAGTTGGCTCTCGTATGAGTTACCGGCTAGTACCCTTCCGGTATCTGAAGTGGAGAGGAAACAACTACCAGAAACAATTCTGGATAATACCCTTTGGGCTAAGACCGCAGTTGATTTTTATCTACATGAGCGGAGCCAAGGGTGTTACACTGACATAAGCAAACTCAACGATGAGATGTATTTGTTGCTTAATCGGTCTTGGTGGGGTGTGTTATTAGGGGTTGAAGACAGTGGCTATTTCGATGGGGAGGTAAGTCTTATATTTGACTTATATATGATTTTGATTAATTTTTTTAAAAATTAATGTAATTCACTAATATATGTCTTTTTTTTGTAAAACAGCATATCGATGCGTGGGTGTCACGTCTTCTAATAATAAGGAAGCTTAGGAAAAATAAAAAAAATCACGATATACAGTAATGTCGGCGGCTTTTCACGTGGTTCACTTGAAGAATCAATGAGATGAATCATTTTCGTTGGGCAATGGACAAGCTAAACTTTATCCTGCATGGTGGGAGGTCGATAAGGTTAGTGTTTTTTTTAATTTTTTTTAAAGGTGTTCATAAATAAGTGCGCAAATAAATAAATTATTACTTATGATTGCAGGTGTTTATCCCTGTTTTGGAACGTCTTCATTGGCTTCTCGTCCAACTTCAGCTCCCATCCCTGAAGATAATAGTATATGACAGCATGATAAATTACATATCACTGTCTGATTTGAGAGATATTATCAAGGGATGGAGCTCTCATTTGGCTAAATTCTTGGATGGGATTAATTATTGGACTCATTCTGGACACAAGAAGCCAAAGAAGTTCAATGTCACAGTTGTCAGAGACGAGACCGTGCCACAACAATCGTCGGGAGCCAGAGGGGATTGTGGTCTTCTCGTATGCATGTGCTTTGTGCGTTTGACGACGGGAAGCACAGAGTTTCTACCTCCCACCGATAGAGATAGAGCTGCAGTAGGCTTGTGGTTTTGGCATTATATGGCTAGAGCGATATATTCTAGACGCTGCCTACCTGCATCCGTGTTATGAAAGTATCCATTGTTAATTGGTAAGTCAAATGCAAGTTTTGTTAACATATATACTCCTTTTGGTTTGAAAATGTTTGGTTAAGTACCTATAATTCAATAATTTGCTGTTTGTAGGTTTTAGATGTGTAGGAAGTCTTGTTTGAGTAAATGTTTGGTTTTTGCAGGTTAATCCTTAAGTGAGCTGCGTGAAATGGATGTACGGGTGCAAAAGTTGATTCATTGATTCAATAATTGATGAGGAAATAAGAATTATTATTATTTTTTGATTGTTTAATTGATTTGTAAAAAATGATTTATAAATGTTGATTTGTTTAATTGGTGTGTACATAATTCTTATTTGTGCTTGTTTAATTGATTGAAATGTAATAGTTGATTTGTTGATTTTCAATATGCATTATGTTGAAGGCAAAACAGACTATCGCAACACGAAACCGACAAATCGCAATGAGAAAATCACAACACGAAACTGACTATCGCAACGAGAAAATCGCAATGCGATTTTTCATTTCAAATTGCGATAGCCATTTTCGCGTTGCGATAGCCATTTTCGCGTTGCGATTTCCCCGTTGCGATAGTCAAATGAATGTCTAATAAGTGATAACAACTGAACAGATCATAGCAATGTTCAAACTCAAGTTACTAATACATGCCTAACTGAAAATGTTAAAAGTGCACACATAAAATACACATAATACAACGTTTGCATTTAAAAATCACCTAAGTTAACAGTCCCAAAAGGTGAAGCCGGTTGTGATTGGGATTTTGCGATAGTCAGTATCGCATTGCGATTTTCCAAATTCGCATTGCGATTTACTTATTCGCATTGTGAATTAGGAAAATCGCAACGCGATAATATAGAATCGCAATGCGATTTTCAAAGTTCGCAATAGGTTTTAGTTTAACAACACAAATTTTCTGTGTATATATCTACGCAGCAGCAACAACTCATAACCTAAATCCCTAAATCGTAACTCATTCCATCTTCATCTATCACTCTCTCCGGCGACATCCGTTCCTATATCCGTTCCTACATCCTTCCCCATTCGGCAACATGCCTTAGTTTCGCAGCTCGTTTGTTTAGTAAATTAATTTACACCATGAAATCATAATGTTGATCATGTTTGGATAGATTTGTGTTTTGGAGGGTCATGGGAGAATGTTCATGGTGTTTTACAATATATGCCTTTACCCATGAATCTTCAACTAAAACTGTCATTAAAAAAGTTAACTTATGAAACTCTAATGTTACGTGTTTCAAAGAAATTGAATTTAGAGCCCCTAAGTGTATTTAGGCTATCTTATCAGAGAAATGGTAAAGTTTATTTGTTAACCGACAATGAAGATGTTGAACGATTCATTGCTTACATTAGTGTTTCAAGTGATGATGTTACATTGTATGTTGTTGAACCTAGAAGTAGTATTGTTGGGTCAGTAGCGGGTAGTAATCAACTATGTTTTTCTCAAAACCCACAACCTTTCTAATCCAAATCCTAATCAACTTTCAGCACCAATTCCGGTTTCGTATTGACCAATTAGACGATGATGAGCCAACAGAAAAAATTGTGAGTACTAGTCAGTATTCGAAATTTGATCTTGGTCAATACCCGGACTTTAATATTGGTCATACTCGGATTTTGATGATGTTTCAGAAGAAGAAACAGACCCTGCGTGTAATGATTTTGATATTGGTCAATACCCGAATTTTGATGATGAAACAACCGTTGCCGAGGAAGATGTTGTTGATGATAATGAGGAGGAAGTTACGACTGTGAATGAACATGTTGATCTATTCTGTAATTCATATAATCCTGAAGAAGAAAAAGAAGAAGAAAAAGTCCCCGAAGAAAAGAAAATGCCACGGGAGTATAACTGGAATATGCCAGAATTACTTCAGATACGGAAGAAGAGTTGGTAAAGAAAGCAGTTGATTGTTACACAAAAGTTATTCGTATCAAGAAAGATGATTGTTTTGATACAAAGAAGACTTGAAGATAGCTTTGTATACGAAATGTGTGGAAGATGGCTATCAAATAAAAGTTAACAAATCAAGCAAAGATCATTTCGAAATAAGATGTATGATTGAAAAAAATGTATGTGGCGTATGATTGCAAAGAGGATAAAAGATTGCGAATGTTTCAAGTTAGGACTTTTATTGATAACATACATGTTCAAGAACCCAAGTTTTCTCACCATAGACAGGCAAACAAAAAGGTGTTGGGTGGTTTTCTGGCTGAGTTAATGTTTTTGAATGGCAGGGTATCGGGGACATGAAATTATGACTGACATGAATGCTCGGTTCAAGATTAGTATATCATATTCAAGCTTGGAGAGCCAATGTTATGCCTTGGAATTGTTGAGGGGTCGCCAGAAGCATCGTTTGCCAACTGCCGGCTTATTATCACAATTTAAAGCTGAAAATCCTGGGTCGGTAACTCATATCAAAACAGATAGAGATGGACGCTTTGAGTTGCTGTTTATCGCCATTGGTGCTGTGGTTAGTAAATCAAATAATTCTGTTGACTCATTTTTTTTAGTTACATGCATTTCACATTTAAATGATTATATTTGTGTATATTATTTTGTAGATTCGTTCGTTTATTACTTGCATGCGCCCAGTTATTATAGTTGACGGAGCACATTTGAAAGGTCGATACCTTGGAGTAAACTTATTAGCAGTAGCCATGGATGCTAACAATGGGATATTGCCAATACATACGGGGTTGGCAAATCTGAAACCTCTGATTCATGGACATGGTTTATGGGGCATCTTAGGGATTGCATAGGTCCTATTAGCAATCTGACAATCATATCCGATAGGGCAAACTCAATTGACAACGCTGTTAGAAGGTGTTTCCCAGATGCTTTTCATGGACTTTGTGGTGTTCATTTGTATAGAAATCTAAAATCAAGGTCTACTGGTATAAAAAATCACAAATGGACATACTGGAAGACTGTAAAAGCTTATCGGGAAGTGGATTTCAATAAGCATATAAATTGTTTAAGACGTGTTTTGCCTCAGTGTGCTCAAACACTAGAATGTCGGGTTTGAAATATGGTCAAGAGTACATCAACTTGGAGAAAAAATATGGTTTCATGACGTCTAATAGTGCAGAATCAATCAACGCTCTAAGTCGTCATTCCCGGAAATTACCCATACTATGTTAATGGAGTTTTTCGAGCCTCTATTCACAGTGGTACTACAAGAAAGAAATCATGCAGATATATTATTTCTTTGAATTCGTAACTTATCATATATTTTACTAAGTATTATTTAAATTTACAGGAACATTGGAACATTGTGTTACACCATGGACAGAAAAAAGATAATGAAACGTGTTTTGAAGTCAACGTCATGGAGAGTTGAACCATGTTCAAACACTTTGTTTGAAGTACTGGATAATAACTTAAATGGGCTTGTCGATCTAAATGCAAGGACGTGTAGTTATATGAAATGGCAAACATCTGGTTATCCGTGTGGCCATGTTATAAAAGTTGCTCTTCATCTAAACCAATATGATTCAAGCACATACGCTATGGATTGCTATACTACAGAAGTATATCGACAGACTTATGCCGAGATTGTCTACCCTATTCCACATCCTTCTGAGTGGGACATACCAGATGACTTACAAACAGTTTTGCCACCAGCCATGGACAGAAGGCTACCTGGCCGACCAAAAAGTCACGATCGTATACCGTCTAAGGGTGAAGAGAAGAAGAGATTGACATGTAGTCGGTGCAAGGAAAGTGGTCATACAAGGTTGACATATGGATCACCAGTGCCATCACAATCATCTTTTCCTTTACCAAAATATGGATCATCATCAAAATCCAAAGCTCATATGGTGTCAAGAAAAAGGCAATCAAATCGCAATCATCTTTAAATCCCAATCACAACTGGCTTCACCTTTTGGGACTGTTAACTTAGGTGATTTTTAAATGCAAACGTTGTATTATGTTGATTTTATGTGTGAACTTTTAACATTTTCAGTTAGGCAAGTATTAGTAACTTAAGTTTGAAAATTGCTATGATCTGTTCAGTTGTTATCACTTAATAGGTAATCATATTAATGTCTATCGCAACGCGGAAATTACTATCGCAATGCGAAATGAAAATCGCAACGAGAGAATCGCAATGCGAAATGAAAATTGCAACGCGAATTTCGCAATGCGAAATGAAAATCGCAATGCGAATTTAGTTTCGCGTTACAATTTTGTCATTGCGATTTTCATTTCGCGTTGCGATTCTCTCGTTGCGATTTTCATTTCGCGTTGCGATTCTCTCGTTGCGATTTTCATTTCGCATTGCGATAGTACTTTTTGCCTTCAACATAATGCAGATTGAAATCAACAAAATCAACCATTACATTTCAATCAATTAAACAAGCACAAATAAGAATTATGTTAACATCAATTAAACAAATCAACTTTTACAAATCACCTTTTACAAATCAATTAAACAATCAAAAAATAAGCAACAATTATTATTTCCTCATCTATTATTGAATCAACTTTTGCAGCCATACATCATTTTCACGCAGCTCACTTCTGAGATTAACCTGTATAAACCAAACATTGCTCAAACAACACTTTAACACATCTAAAACCTACAAACAACAAATTATTGAATTCTAGGACTTAACCAAACTTTTCAAACCACAAGGCCTATAAACATACCAATTGTTATGGATTTTATAAACGCGGATGCAGGTAGGCAGCGTCTCGTATATATCGATCTAGCCACATAATGCCGAAACCACAAGCCTACTGCACTCTATCTCTATCGGTGGGAGGTAGATACTTTATACTTCCTGTGATCAACGGTCCAACGCCAAGCATACGAGAGGACCACAATCCCTCTGGGTCCTTTCATTTGTTGTGGGCGGTCTCGTCTCTGCTAACTGTAATATTGAGCTTCTTTGGCTTCTTGTTTCCAGAACGAGTCCAATAATTTATCGCATCCAAGAATTTAGCCAAATGAGAGCTCTATCCTTAATAATATCTCTTAAATCAGCCAATGATATGTAATTTATCATGCTGTCATACTATTGCCTTAAGGATGGGATCTGAAGCTCAACGAGAAGCCAATGTTTACGTTCCAAAACAGGATAAACACTGCAATCATAAGTAATAATTCATTCATTTGCGCACTTATTATGATACCTTTAAACTCAATCTAAAATAAACACTAACCTTATCGACCTCCCACCATGCAGGAAAAGTTTAGCTTGTCCATTGCCCAACGCAAATGATTCATCTCGTTGATTCTTCAAGTGAACGGCGTAAAGACGTCGGCATAATTGTATATCATGTATTTCTTTTATTTTTCCTTAAGTTTCCTAATTATTAGAAGACGTGACACCCAGCATCGATATGCTGTTTACAAAAAAGACATATATTAGTAACTTACATAAATTTAAAAAAAATAATCAAATTAAAATATAGAAAAATATAAGACTTACCTTCCATCGAAATAGCCATTGTCTTCGACCCTAATATACGCCCACCAACTGATCAAGCAACAAATAGATATCATCGTTGAGCTTGCATATGTCAGTGAAACACCCCTGGCTCCGCTCATGTAGATAAAAATCAACTGCGGTCTTAGCCCAAAGGGTGTTATCCAGAATTGTTTCCGGTAGTTGTTTTCTCCACTTCAGATACCGGTATGTACTGGCCGGTCACTCTACAGAGCCAACTTGAATCCCTCATGTCCGGCACGTCAGAGGGTTTCTCAAGAATCCTACATATGACGCCATGTGAATCGGGCTCTTGAATGGTGGGAGGGACCTCTTCAAAGATGACAGTGGTCTCTTGAACGGTGGGAGGGGACTCTCGAGGAATGATAGGGGCCTCTTCAACGATAGGAGTGGACTCTTGAGGGATGACAGGCGAGTCAGGCTTCTTCTTGCGGTGTCTTCGTACTATTGGGGTATACGGGACTTAATAGCACGTGCGCCGTCTGATGCGTGAACTCTGTCGTGCAAGAAAAAAACCCGACGTAAAGCATCCACCTTATCGGTCCGCTAAATAATTAAATACAAATATCAGTAAAAAACAGACATGATATTTAAACAGTGAAAACAAGACAAATATTTCAAACTTTCAACCAAAAGACAAAACAAAGACAAATACTAACTTCACAGTGTTAAAGAATACACAGTTTAGCAGAATTGGCAGCAACCAAATAAATTTACTTCAACCAAAAGAAAAACAAAAAGACAAATACTAACTTCACAGTGTTAATAAACAGTTTAGCAGTATTGGCAGCAACCGAATAAATTTACTAAGCAATCTAAGTGAAATGGTTAATTTAAGTGAAATTACGAGTAAATTTATCATCAAGTTAAATATGGAAAATCTTAAACTTACCTCGTTGCGTAGAGTATGAACCTCATTCTGCAACGATACTACCATCTCACGTAGAGCGGCAACCTCACCACGTAAAGTAGACACCTCACACGCCATGCATCATCGTATCGCTAGAGTACCGATCTCCTCACCGCAAGACATTGACCTCATCACGTAACTCCCTTGACTCATCACGTGGAGGTGGAGAACAGGGAGATATAAGTCGTGGCATCTTTGTCGGTCTCCTATCTGAGGTGATGGGTGGAGAAGGCTCGATGATGTGACGGGATAGGTGATGGCTCTCGTTGTAGAGGTGTATAGTCGGTTGATCAGGTGATGGCTCTGGGTGAGGTGATGGCTCTCGAAGTGCAGGAAGTGGAGGCTGCTCATCATTCGTGCCATCAAGAAAACGCTGACTAGCTTGCCACCAATCAGTGCAAGCTCAGCCTCCGTGGGTGTCATTCTCATTAATGAATGTTGGCCTCCTAAAAAATATAAAAACTCAAACAAAGTTAAACGTTACTATTAATAACTTGTTTATATATGATAGTATTTGTTAACTTACATTATTTATTGTCGCAGATGGTATTAGTCTTCCCAATCCAACAGACGTTTCCTCTTCCAGGAATACCTGGGAATATCATTTGAAGTTTTTATTGCATATGTCTTCATGGCGGGAAAGGCCTCGAATATCCAAATCTACAAACAATATAACAAACATTAGTAATTATTAAATAATTAATTATAATTTTGAATATGGTATTAAGTCTTCCCAATCCAACAGACGTTTCCTCTTCCAGGAAATACCTGGGAATATCATTTGAAGTTTTTATTGCATGTCTTCATGGCGGGAAAGGCCTCGAATATCCAAATCTACAAACAATATAACAAACATTAGTAATTATTAAATAATTAATTATAATTTTGAAAACATTATATATAAATTATTACCTTAAAGGCCCAAACCAAGCCTGACAAAGTGTATTTCGACCCATCGCCCCGCAAACTTTTGCGGCCATCAAAGGCAGACGAAAACTTAGTCCAGGTAGCTTTCCATATATACGAACCCCACGGAAACAGATTCCATGCATTTAGGTCCTCTACCAATAATATTAGCTCCCGAGGAATAGGTTGTCTGACCTCTCTGCCTAAAAAGCCGGCATACAAAAGTAGTAGAAGGCATACTCGGACAACATCGACGTCATTCATTCGAGTAAAACCATCTTTCTTATTAAACAATTTCTTCATGTCGTCGATGTGTAAGTTCAGCTTTTCTATTGACTCATCAGGAAAAACCCTGGATAACCATGATGGGCGGGTGATATGACGAGTGTACCGGCCTACATCATCGTGTCTGAATCGTAGACCATCTCCACCCGGATGCTTTACTCTCAGCCATGGCCCGAAGCAGGTTTCCTCAAACAATTTTCTTTGTGCAGGTGAAAGCTTCGGAGCAATTGTAGTGGCTAGGCTAACTTTATTCCTTAATGTCAATGAAGCCGAAAAAAATTTCTACAAAAACAATAAACATACCAAGTTAGATATACCAAAAACTACACTGTGAAGATATACCAAAAACAATAAACATAAATAGTAGTTTATTCTTGAAACTAAAATTTGCAACACTGTTTTGTCTTTTGGTTGAAATGAAAATCGCAACGAGATAATGAGAATCGCAATGCAGAAATGACTATCGCAACGAGAGAATCGCAACTCGAAATGACTATTGCAACGAGAGAATCGCAACGCGAAATGATAATCGCAATGCGATTTTGGTTTCGCGTTGCGATTCTCTCGTTGCGATAGTTATTTCCGCGTTGCGATTTTCATTCTCGAAACTATTCTCTTCTGCATTATTTAACCAAAAGACAAAACAAAGACAAATATTAACTTCACAGGCTAAACAGTTTAGCAGTATTGGCAGCAATCGAATGAATTTAATAAGAAATCTAAGTGAAATGGTTAATCTATTATTGAATTACCAGTAAACTTATCATCATCAATATGAAAAACCTAAAATAATGCAAAATTTCAAATAAAAATAAAAAAAAACCCTCGGAGGTTGATTTTCCATTTCTGAATGATTGTGAGGGATTTCGACTGTGAATGGTGTGAGGGATTTCGCGGCGATGGGGACGGAAATCTTCGGAGATGAGGACGGATTTGCCGTAGAGAGTGAGAGATGGAGATGGGACTGAGTGTTGTGATTTTAGGTTGAGGTTATGAGTTGCGATTACTGTGGACGGTTCAGTTTCCGATATATTAAGAAAAAATTCGTGTTTGGAATTTGAAAAAAAAAATACGCGTTAATACGAATGGCGCTATGTAAATCGTATTGCGATAGTAAGATTCACATTGCGATTTACGTATTCGCATTGCGATTTTCCTAATTCGCATTGCGATTTACTTAATCGCGTTGCGATTTACGTATTCGCATTGCGATTTTCCTAATTCGCATTGCGATTTACTTAATCGCGTTACGATTTACGTATTCACATTGCGAATTATGAAAATCGCAACGCGAATACGTAAATTGCAATGCGAATTAGGAAAATCGCATTGCGATAGTCATAATCGCGTTGCGAATCTGGAAACTGATTTGCGATAATGGAGATCGCGTTGCGAATTAGCGATCGCATTGCGATTTTGTTAGTCATTTTGGCAAATCCGGAAAAAATTGGTTAAAATCGTATATTATATGGGATTTTTGGTCACTGAGGTTATTTTCTCTAAATAATAATAGCCGAATTCTTTTAATTAATAAAATTACATATATAAAAATAATACTATTATTGATGTAAATACCATTAACACCTATTTTTTAGTTACAATTTTTTATCAATAATAAATATCATTTTAAATTAATTTATCTTTAGAGTTTTATTTATTTTATTAACTTTATCATATCATATCAAATTAAATAATAAATAAATAAATAAAATAACAATAAAGTTATTCTTTTCTTTTGTTACTTTTCTTGTTGACAGATATATTAATTGACTAATTTGGACTGTGTATTGTAAAGGTACAATATGGGGTGATCCTTCAAATCCAATTTACTCTATTTCGTAAACGATATAATTCGAACTCATGATATTGTTTAAAGAATCCAGTATCTTATCATACTAGACCAATTGATTATTGATAAATTTGATAATAAATAATCAAATCAACTTATACATTAATATGATGATGGTAATTTTAAAAACTATGATTATGCAAAATTATCATTCAATTAAACATAATAATTTTATATTCAAACTAATAAAATAAATTAATATTATCAATAATATTTTAAAGAATTATATTTAAATAATATTATTTTTATATTTTATCAATCAAACTATTAAATTATCTTTGCTATGCATATGCATTAAGGCTCAAATCATATGAAATCTCTCCCTTCCCCTTAAGTTTATTAATAATGAGAGAAAAATTAACAATGAATGACATCCTCAACCAAGTGGACAAACAATCCTTTTTCTTCTTGGCATTGTTTATTAGGTATATATTTTGTCGTCATTTTCATCGCCCACAATTTATTTAATATTATTTATTCAATAGCAGTGGCAAAACTTTCGAGATAATTTTCTCGAATTTTTTATTTAACGATATAACGTACTCCCAAGATTAATTGCTCAAATAGGGTGAAATCCACAGTGTTGGTCGTAGGTCGCCATGCCTTCGGGCGACCTTCCAGGCATCCGAGGCCATCCGAGGCCATCCGACTGGGCCATGACCGAGGCATCCGAGAGCATCCGAGTCATCCGACGAGCTATACGAGGCATCCGAGGGCACCGAGCGAGCTATCGAGGGAATCCGAGGGCAACCGAGCGAGGTAGGTCGCCATGCACTCCGGGCGACCTACCGTCGCTCGTTTGCCCTCGGATTCCTCGCATAGCTCGCTCGGTGCCCTCGGATGCCCTCGCATAGCTCGTCGGATGGCCTCGTCGGATGGCCTCAGATGCTCTCGGATGCTTTCGGATGGCCTCGGTCGGATAAACAGAAACATGTATGACTAAATTATAATTAACATAAATACTAAACAGTGGCTAAAATAACATGTTTACAAATTTCATGGCCAATTTCGAAATTAAGGAAAATATATAAACACATGAAATCAGTGATTAAATGAAATAACTAAAATATTATGATCAAAATGAAGCATACACAAACTTGACAGAATAACAACTAGTGACTAAATATAAGTATTAAAATATACATGCCTGAAACAAACATTAAAAATGTAAATGATTAAACAATAGATTACAAAGCATAGGGGATCGAAAATGCTATTATCCCTAAATATTAAAACACGTATGAGTGTAAAGTTGTGAGGACCAATTGCATTTAACCCAACAATTATTGTTTGATTGTTTCTCCCATGGATCACCTGGCGACCTTCATTGGTCGCCAGAACACCCGGCGACCTTCATTCGAACTGTAACAAACACCCTATCTCAACAATTAATTGTTGGAACGCGTTATCTCGTGAATTTTTTTTTCTCACAACATTATCTCGTAAATTCAGCCCAATAGCACTACTAATTTTCTTTAAAATACAACCATGTATTAGTATATATTTATCATAATAAAATAAAGCAAAATAAAATATAATACAATAGAAATATATATGCAAAATAATAATTCGCAAGTAAATATGGAAATTATGGAAAAAAGTATATATGGAATATTTATATGCTTCACAAATCACAATATAGAAGGAAATAATTACACTAACTTAAAAATACTAAATTAATAATGAAATGAAAAACAACAACAATAATATTTCAGATGTGATAATTAAATGTAAAATATATTTATATTTCATATTTTATTTTTAGTTTCTCCAAACAATCCCGCGATACGGGGTGTGTTTTTTTGGTTTCATTCTCTCGCGCGCATGCACATCCTTCGACTTGATCGAATCCAAGAAACATTTACTTTTAGGTTTTCTGATTTTTAATTTCGAATCCGTACGGTTCATATTGCTAGGGTTAACGCTGCGGCGGATCTTTTCGCTTTCTTTGTTGGATTCGTCGATTCCTAGGGTTTTCTCTTGTTTGGTTCAGATCTGAGTTCTTCGCTGTTTATTTTTTCGCAAAGATGTTTTGGCGTATGACCGGATTGTCCACTGCGTCTCCTGTGAGTTTGGCGTCTTCCTGCGATTTTCTTTCTCTTTATCTCTCTCTCTTTTTATTATAATTTTCATTTTTATGATCAATGCAGGTTGAGATAGTTTTAGATAAGGGAAATTTTACACTGCAGGAGCTTCTTGATGAGGATGAAATTATTCAGGAATGCAAAGCTCTTAATGGGCGACTTATAAACTTGTACAGCTTCTAGCCTCCCATTCTGCTTCCTTTCTTTCTTCTTTCATCTCATAGCATGTTAAATTGCTCTGTACCATAATGTTTGAACAAGACAATATATATGCTCTGACGTGCTTATCTATTGCTTTTTTACTTCAATCACCATTCAGGGTTTTGTTCTAAGCTAGAAATTGGGTCAATGTTTGATAATAGGTCACAGATTTAAATATTAAAAGCCATAGGCAAAGAACACATGTAGAAGCATAATGTACACTGCGGTTAATTTTGTAGAAAGCTGATGAAGCTAAACTGGAAAAGAATCAGTTAAAGATTGGTAGAGGATTTATGCTAAATCATATGAAATTTTTAGTGGAGGTGATCGGTTTTGGGCTTTGTGTATACAAAGTTGTGCAGGATCAATTTTGAAAGGAAAAAAGTAACTCATTATCGGTAATTATATCATGTAAGAATTACTTTATAGTTGTTAAATATACTGTCTATAAATAAGTGGAACACAAATTCTAAGCCGTAATGTAATTAATGTATGTACCATAGCCTCCTGCAATATTGCTAACCAAGGACTATAATTATAAGATGAGTAATTTGAGTAGATTGTCTAGTTTGAAAGTTTTTATTCCTTGCTTGCTAGTGGACCAAAGGTATGGATAAATAGATCTGCCTTTTGCCTTAGGTTATTTCCAAAGATGCTAAAGGGAAGAGACCAATAATATCCAACTGATCCTTTGCTCCTAATATTTATGGCCTATGAAAACCTTAAGTAAAGGTGTAACACCTAGTTCCCGACAACTTTGTTAACTTTTTCTCCTTTTTTTACTCTGAACATGGATCAGAGCTTTAACTTTTTATTACCCATACAATAATGTGAACCCTTCTGAGCCGGTAACTCCTTTTCACTTGATTGGTAATTATCCAAGTGCTACCTAACCTTGCATAAGCTATGTAGCGAAGTTGTATTAACCATGGGCTAGTTCTTAAGAGATGATGTGTAGACTCTGCTCCTTTCTTCGCACAAAAATGCTTATTAGGAGTAAATTGATCTTTCTCCACATCTGGTGTTGTCAAAGGCTTGCATCTTGGTGCGTCTAGCCTTGATTTTTTGCGCTAGACAAAAAAGAGGTCTTAAAACGCTTTCAAGTGGGATGCATTTGATCAGGTACATGCCTAGTGTGCTAGACAGTCTTTTTTGTAAGGCAATAGATACAAACAAGTATGCCTAATTGAAGTTCATTCTATTTTCTTTTATTTTTAACTTTTTCATTAATGTACCTTTTCTAGTGGGGGAAGGGGATATTATCCATCTCTCTACTTATCAATATTTGAGTACCCAACAACTGACATTGGGCCAAAACAAAACCATGTGTATTGACCAACAAGAAAATGCATGTTTGCTAATAAGCTAAGCCGCTCTTCAGAGTATTGTAACACGATTATATATCTTATACTTATACATGCACATGCACAGACAAACACATCTATGAAAACCCACATACACATCTTCACACAGGAAAGTAATTGTTTTGCACCTTGTGCCCGAGTCGATATAATGATTCTAGCACCTAGAGTTCACCTTGCATCCTTGACAACCCAGCTCACATCTATGCTTATCATAGAAAATAACCTTATTTGAGATCCCTCAGAGGATGTTGATGGCTTGAGTTGTAGGAGGCTTGAATATTTGCTCATTTTAAGATGATCCTTGCAAATTGTTTGTTTGTGAAGGACCAATTTAATTTTTTTTTGTTTCATTGGTTCTCTCTCTCTTCACTGTCATATATTTTTTCTCATTTGCAGCTTGAGGGAGAAGGCTCAAGTTGAACAACTTCTTCGATATATTGTGGTAGAACCACCAGAGGATGCCGATGATAAGCGAACTTTCAAGTAGGTTTTAATAGTTTAGCAAATTGGTTTGCTTTGACTCTCTCGATTTTACTGTATACTGTTGTTTTGTAATGCTTGATTTGTGTGATTGTAGGTTTCCTTTTATTTCATGTGAACTTATTACTTGCGAGGTTGATATAATACTAAAAACATTGGTAGAAGATGAGGAAGTAAGAAGTTAACCTCTTTATTCCCCTGTATTTGAATTTGTACATTGTCTTTATTAATGTAGGCTTCTACTGGTGCTTGTTTGTTTGCAGTTAATGAATTTGTTATTTTCCTTTTTGGATTTGAATCACTCTCATAGTACACCACTGGCTGGGTACTTCAGCAAGGTATCGTGTTTTTAACTTTCAAGAATTCACATGTTTAACACTTTTAACTTTGTAGCTCTTTTCCATTTCCTTTCATCTATCGTATTCAAATATACAAGGGACTCTGGATATCTGGTTATCTATATTAGTATGTTTCATATTCAGTTTTCTTGCTAGGTTGTCATATGTTTGCTTTTGCGGAAGACATTGCCATTCCTGCTGTATGTTAAGGTACGTTAAATATTTTATTAAACTTGATTGAGGAACTTTTTCCACTTTTTGTATATGCTGTTAAAACAGGAATGATGTTTTTTTCCCGGTGGTATTACATGCATTTGCGAGAATAAACATTGCCAAAATAGTATTCTAAGAATGAAATGAAATTTTGTATTGCCCTATAAATTGTGTTTCAAGTTTTGAACAATGACCATATGATATTAGGACATTGTTATATGCTTTGCCATTTGTCCATTTACTGATCAAATTTGGTTGTGCCCTTGTTTTGAGGGGTAGTTTTGTCTCTGTTCTGATTTTTTGTTCTTTATCTTCATTGAGCAATTGAAGATGTAAAATTTTCTGTTTTCCCTTTTCTTTGCCTGTTTGATTTAAGGGTGTAATAGAAGACATCAGTCTTACCGATAGTAGCCATGACTCTCTCCTTAGACCTCTAATTTGGCTATTTGCATATCTAACTCTATGAGAGTTCTGGGACCACAGTAGCAGCTCTAGATACTTCATTATGTTTTTCTGCATGATTATATGTTGATTTGTACTCATCGTAGGTTAAGACAGAAATCTGTAACCTTTAATCTTGCCCAATTAAAATTAAAGTTATGAGAGTTCTGACCAGGACTGCAAACTTGATTTCTTATGTAAAGAGTCTGAGCTAAATGTATTAAACTGTATTCTGAACGTGTAAAAAGGTTGAGCAGAACTATTATGCATTTATCTGAGTGAAGGCTTGAAAACTTCTACTTTAGTACGCGGAATTTGGTCTACTTGGGTGTGGTTTAGGGAGAAAACAACAACAAATCAGGAGAACTATGGCTGAAATATAGTATGAATAAAGTTGAAACTCTAGAAAACATAGGATTATAAAACTCTCTAGTTTTTAAATTCTATTAACTAAAAGAAAATAATGAAGTTGGTGTTAAATTTATTTTAGGGTTACAAATAAAGTTTTAATCTAAGACCTAGATTTAACCCTAAAGATAATTTATAATCCTAGCCATCTTTCTATAAATATAAAAATTAAGAAATACGACTGAAATTAAAAAAATAACTTAATAGTAGTAGCTTCTGTGTCACTCTTTATAATTTAGTTCATGATTTACTTTCTACAGTCATGTAAGTTCTGCAGGCTGTTTCTTCTGTTATATGTTCCTGACTGATGGGAAATGCATGGTTGGATCTAAAATGCATGCTTCCTCAGTGGCAAAGGATTTGATATATCAACTTGCTAAGTTTGGAAAGCAATGCTTTGAATTGCTTTACATATGCTTGTATCTTTGTTTGACTTTTTTTTTATGTAGATTGAATCTCTCCTGTAGCACTTGCATGAAACTTTGTTTTTGATAAGAATGAAAGGCCTCATTAAAAAACCCCTTCATGATTAATGGAACTTAAGGACAGTTCCTTAATCAGCGGAAGGAGGAAAAGAGTGCCCTAGAATTTTATTGACAATAACATAAGTACATAGGAATACAACACCTAACTCCCTTAAGGAGATAGAAAACCCAAAAGAAACATCCCTCAAAAATAACATGAAGATCAACCAATTCCAGCCTTAGCTAGTGCATATGCCTCTATATTGGCAGTCCTATTTACCCATCTAATAACACCTTCACAATCTCTGAGCTTTTGAATAATGTCTTTAACAATGTGAACATAAACATGAGGACATAAAACAACATCCTTAACCCAGTCGACTGCCACCCTACTATCACTCTCGATAATCAATCTTTCCTTAAATCTCTGTCGAATAGAATCAAAGAAAGCTAGACCCTTTAGGATAGCTCTCAATTCCATCAAGGTTGGAGGCCCCGGACTAGTAGACTCTTTGAAAGAGTCTAGGATCGAACCATAAACGTCTTTTAGAACCCCACCTAAACCACTCCTCTTCCAATCACTAGTAGTTGCAGCATCCACATTCAGCTTGATGAATCCCTTGGGAGGAGGAGACCACGGAAAATCAGATAAAATCGGATTAGAATGTGGCAAGCAAAAATCCCCTAAGGAAGGTTCAGCAATAAGAGAATCCTTTGCGATAGAAAACTGAGTATTTTTAGCTAAAAACCATGAGGCAAGCCTAAACCTTGCTAAAAAGAAAATTTCAGCTCGATCTAGCTTCCCTCCTTCAAACACAATAGAATTCCTAGTTTTCTATATTGTCCAAAGAACCACTCCAGGAATAAATGACCATATGAGAGAGTTGGACCTTAATTCAGCCCATGCTAGGAGAAAGGTTTTAGCATCCACGTGAAGAACAGACTGAATATTCCAATAGCGCATGAACTTATTCCATATAGACCAAACAATCGAACAAGAAAAGAATAAATGTGAGGGGGACTCTTCCATTAACTTACATAAAGGACATAATAGATCATCTATGCCCTTTACACCTCATTTAACCAAAGCTGTCTTCACTGGCAGTTTCTACAAAATCACTTGCCATAGAAAAGTCTCCACTCTTGGAGGCAGCAGGCCCCTCCAAACTACGTTCTTTCAAAAATGAGCTTTCTCCGAATCCGAAGTCCCCGAATAACATAGATTAGCACATGATTTAACAGAAAAACCCCGTCTCCATTGCCCTTCCAAATCAGCCCATCAACCGAATCAACAGAAATAGAGAAGACTGAAATAACAACCATCAAATTTGTCCATTGCTCATATTCCCAGTCGTTCAATTCCCTTCTCATTTGAACATTCCAAAACCAGCCCCTCGAGCTAAATTCCCCGAACTGGAATAATTTTCCAGTTTTGTTTACTGCAATAGAAAACAGTCTAGGAAAGATATCCATTAAAGGGTGATCCATAGCCCAAGCATCTTGCCAAAACTGGATAATTCTCCCATTACCTATTTTATAACTATATTTACTCCTGATTTTACAGCCAATAGAATCTGATCTGAAATGATTACTCACCATAGATCTCCAAATCCAAGAGAATTTAGGGGAAACATTACTGTCAAACTCCATTAAAGATGAGTCCATTTTGTATTTGGTACAAATCATATCCCTCCAAACTGCCTCCCTCTCATTAGCAAACCTCCAAGCTCATTTCTCCAATAAGGCTCTATTAACCACATTTAAATTAGGAACTCCCAATCCTCCTGCAATCTTAGGTTTACAAACATCTGACCAGTTCACACAATGAATTTTATTTTTCCCATTTCCTCCACCCCATAAGAAATTGGACATAGTTTAATTAAGAGCCTTGTAGACCGAAGCTGGAATCTTGAACAATGACAAAAAATATGTAGGGAGTGAACTTAGAACTGATTTAATTAAAACCAGCCTCCCTGCCAGAGAAAGAGATGATGCTTTCTAGCCCGCCAACCTTTTATTGAAACTCTGTACCACTAGATCCCACAGCTGATTAGAGTTTCTGTGTGCTCCAAGAGGAAGTCCCAAATACTCTGAAGGGAATTTACCCACTGAACATCCAATCGTAGTTGCCCAATCCTTTATTTTCTCTTCATTCAAGTTAACCCCAAACAATTTACACTTCTGCAAATTACATTGAAGACCAGACGTAATTTCAAACACTCGGAGCACCCTCTTCACATTCAAAATCTGTTTTTTCGATGCACCACAGAAGATTATGAGATTGTCAGCAAATTGTAGATGAGATAAATTAAAATTCCCCTCCTCCCTGCTAATGACCAGTCCTGAAAACAACCCCTGTGAAACTGCCTTTAGAATCAATAAATTCAGAAGTTCCCCCACCATATTAAACAGTAAAGGAGACAAGGAACAACATTGTCGAAGACCCTTAGCCATTGGGAATTCCTCCGTAGGAACCCCATTAACCAAGACTGAAACAGTAGTTGTTTTGATGCATTTCGAAATCTAACCTGTCAATCTATCACCAAAGCCCATTTTCCTCATTACTTTGAACAGAATAGGCCAGTCAATTGTATCATAAGCCTTTTTGAAATCAACTTTAAAAACACAGCCCTTTAAACCATTCTTCCTCCAAAAGTCAATCCCTTCATTTGCTATTAAGGAACAATCCAAAATTTGTCGATCGGGGATAAAAGCAAATTGAGATGGGCTTGTTAAATCTGATAAACAACTCCTAAGTCTCCTCGATAAACACTTAGAAAATATCTTGTATAGACCACCAACTAAGCTTATAGGTCTGAAATCATCTAGGCCACCAGTGTTTGTGTTCTTTGGAATAAGAGTGATAAAAGTATGTTTTATTCCATGTTCCCATTCCTTCCCCAAGTAGAAAGACGCACTATGTCCACTATGTAAAAAGAATGAAGAAACAGTCCAACATCTTTTTTTATCATGTTCAGTTGCAGGGGATATTTGGAACAGATTGTTGAAGATTTGGGACATCTATACAACTTTGCCTAATAATCCACAAGTTTTGCTAAGTTCATGGTCTGATTTAAACAAAACCTCACACATAGAAAATCATTCCGGGAGTAGTTCTTTGGTCTATTTGGAAAGCAAGGAATTCAGTTGTGCTTGATAATTCTAGCCTTGATATAACCTCTCTTTTTTTCCTAATAAGATTTAGGTTGGCTAAATGGTTTCTAGCTAAGTTTCCCAATATCCAAATACAAGTTGATTTGTTGGTAGGGGACCCCTCTCTTCCCAACCCACTTTTTAATTGCATTTTTTGTATTTCTCAGCAGACTAAACACACCAGCCTTTTTGTGAATATTCTTGCAGTTCTGAATTGATGATTTCACCATATCCTCAAAACCCTCTTCCTCCATCAAATAGTTGAATAGTTTGAACGGTTTATGACCCCACTCAACACGTTTATTCATTAGAACTATAGCGTTATGATCAGACACGGACCTTGGGAGTAGTGATTGAACAATATCCGGAAACATATCCAAAAATTGACTATCAACCAAAAATCGATCCAATCTTACAAAAGTAGGATTATCTTGGTTATTGTACCAGGTAAACCTACCCCCATTCAGAGGAAGATCAATTAGACCAGTTTGAAGGATAAACTAACTAAATATCTCCATAGAATTTCTATTTTGACATCTACCCACCTTCTCATCTTCTTGTAAATAAGCGTTAAAATCCCCTCCCACACAGAGAGGATAATTCTGCACACTAAGAAACATACTTAATTCTTCAAAAAAACTATATTTCTCCTCCTCCACTAATGGACCATAAACGTTGATGAAACCACAACTAATATTGTTATTCCGAAATTTACCAAAAATGGCTATAAATCTTCTATGAACATACTGTTGATCCAGCTCAAAAATATTATCATCCCAACAGCACAATAAACCCCCTGACGATCCGATTGAAGGAGATTCTACAACACCCTTTAAATTATTGATCCCACTTCTTCTGAAAAAAGATCTCTGAATTTTCTCTGTCTTAGTTTCTTGCAGCCAAAGAAGAGTGGGATGTACACTAGAAACTAAATTATGAACAGTCCTCTTTTTTTCTTTTTTCCCTAGCCCCCTAACATTCCATGAACAAATTACTAACTTTGATTTCATCATAAAAGAATAAATGCAAACTGAACATCTCTACCAGCGACACCTTAATTCACCCCATTCAAACCTTTCTCTAAAGCCATAATTTTACCCAGAAAAGCTTCTTTCCCTTCCTTAAAAGACACCCCCAAAAGATCACTAACCTTCCAAGTAGCAAGTGCTTCTTCCATTAAAATCGAGAAGGCTGAAGAGGAGGTTATATCAATGCTCACTTGTTCAAGGGCTTCCCTTATCAAATTCCTTTTAGTTCTTCTGATTAACAAACCAGATTTGAATCTTAAGCAATCTCCTTCTGAAAAATATCCATCAATCTCCCTCGCTCCATCCACTGCCACTGTCTATATAAGGAACTATTCCCATTAGCAATCAAACCTGCCGATAGACAAAGCTGATTATCAACACTAAAGTCCACATCAATCATTCCCTTAGAAGCTTTGACTTTATCTGCATCAGGCGAGAACTTTAGCAAATCCCCATACCAATATCTTTCCTCGACATTCTATAGACCCTTCTACAACTGCCCATGCTTCTAGTTTCTAGCACATCACTCTTTGTTGTAGGATGTCTTCTGGATCGATTTAACTTTCTCCCCCTTGAATTATTTCCTGAATCTGATGTAACTAATTCGACCTGCCTTAAGTCTTCTTCTTCTACTGCTATTCCATCAGTGACCAACTGCTTAGCCATTGGGCTCTCTCCAAAACTCTAGTCATTTTACTGCCTTTCTCTGTTAAGTCAAGATTGCGAACCAATTCACCAAACTTATTTATGTTAAAAGTTGGCCCAGTAGGAAAACCTTATTTCCTTTTGACCCAGACTGCCCAGAATCCTCAGATTGGGCCTGAGATCCATCAGCTGAAAAATAAGTATTTCTAATCCCAAGCCTGCAAACTCTCCTACTTTTACTCCTAACGTTTGACTTTCTGACAACCTACATATAATGTCTTTCCTCTATAAAGAAATTCTTGAAAGCTGCAAATCCTTACCAACTCCTCCAGAACCACGAACAACTCCCTGGTCAATCCAATTATCCACTGTTAGGCGATTTTTTCTGCTTCTCCTTCTTCACCTTCCCACTATCTGACAGCATTCTGTCATCCTCCTCCTCAGACAACAACTCCTCAAAAAGTCCCATCGGAACCTTCCATCGAAAAATTATTGAAGAAAGAATTTTAATACTCACTTGTCGAAACGACCTTGATACTTACTTTGAAAGATCTTCCATAAGAACCAAGAGTGATCACATCTGGAACATCAAAGGGACTAGCCACCCTCATTAAAATTCTTGCCATTGTGAGGTCTTCTTTTCCTTGTAGCATCATGAATATTAACCACTGATCCCCATCTACCAGCTATCTTCGAAGAAAGGTTCGTTCCAGCATAACAGAGGGACCCCAATAATTCCACCAGATAGAAAGCCATTGGAACTCCCTCATCATCATTAATGGTTCACTCGATCAAACCATTGTTCTATAGCCTCTTCCCTGTTCTTCCAAAAGTCCATCATCTCTTCATGTGTTTTAAAAACTATAGCACAAGCGTTCTATACATAACCCCATCTAACAATTTGGACATCATAGCCTGCCTTAACTAAGGCATTCTGAATATACTCAATCTGAAAAGAATGTTTGATAATCCCCGTTAAAGACCTATTAGCCCAGCTTGAGCTTTCTAGTGGAATATGCAATTCCAAAATATTTTTCTTGACACTCCTCCTGTGAAGATCATCAGAAGGCAAGTCCTTTCTCCCCATTGCATCTCTATGTGACATCAAGGCATCTTTATAAGTTCTGTCGTCCCTTATACTTCTGATAGAGTTCCCTGCTTCTTTGATTTTGAGGATTCAACATTACTCTGACTAGAAACCTTATTTGGATAATAAGCTTCCCTTTAACCAAGGACGCCCATCCTTATATAGCCGGACTAACTGAGATCTTCCTTCCATCTATCACAACACCATTTAAATCATCAATAGCTCTCTTCAAACCTATCTCACTCTTAAAATGAACAAAGCAAAGGTGGAGAATTTGTATTTTGGGTTTTTTGTTTCTTTGGAAATAAAGACTCTCATAATAGGACCATGGACTAAGAAGATTTCCCTTAAAGTACGTCAAGAAACCGTCCTACTGAGATTGTCGACAAACGCCGTCCTATCTTGAAAGGGGTTATTATTGGGGGTATTCTCTCCCTTTGTTTTATCCGATTCATTTGGAGTTCCAAGCTAATTAGGCACTCTAGAAATAGTGGATCATTTAGTTGATTGTTGGCTAGCTGATTCTATCAAGAAATTTATTTATAGGTGCAATTCCTCTTTCTTTATGGGGTCATTTAATGTTGCTTTGCATGCTTTAGTGCATATTTTTGTGGTCATACCGTCATAGTAGATTCTTGTAGCTAAGCTGCTAGGAAATTTATTGTGGTCAAAATTTAAGATAGTTCTTCATTGCATGCTTCAATTAGCATGAATGTCTTTGTTTTTTCTCTCCTGCTGTGGGCATAATATGGATATATGTTCATATAACAAGGACTAAGAGGTTGATGCTTGTCAATATAAGACCGATAAATGATTGAATTCCTTGGATTCTTGATGGATATGCTGTCTCACTTGAAGCTGTAATACCTGTTGAATGGAAATGCCTGTTAAACTTTTCTTTCTAGAATGATCCACATAGTTGTGTTTTAGGCGTGGATGCTTATATTTGATGTGATACTGTGTATAGTTAATAAAGCTGTTGCCTTTGAATTGGCTTCTAAGATGCATGGCTTATATTTGATGTGATACTGTATAGTTAATAAGCTGTTGCCTTTGAATTGGCTTCTAAGATGCATCCGTTTTATTGATCTGATTTGTTACCTCGATGATGCTGTCCAGGGACATCAGGGAATTGTCAAACGTCTAGTTGATCTGATTGGTATAACTTCAATAATGGAGGTTGGTGTTTGTCTATCTGTGTTGTTTTGTGTAAAAGAATCTCCAAAAGCTTGAGATTTTTTATATTTCTATACTTTTTGTTTTTTAATGTGGTTACTTGTGCATTTGGTTGCTTAGAAAGTTTGTCTTGTGAATAAATTAAACTTTTGGTCCTAGATTGTCACTCACGCTGTGAGGTTTTTGTTAGCTTATGCAAGTCATTCCTTGTTAAACAGGTTTTAATACGTCTTATTGGTGCTGATGAGCATATGTACTCAAACTACAAGGAGTCAATGCAATGGATAGAGGATACAGATGTTGGAGAAGATTGTGGACAAATTTAGCTCCTCAGTAAGTGTTTTCAACTGTTTTGAGCAATAGCAAAATCGGTTTTTTCCTACTTCGTTAAACTTTAGTTGTCATTAGAGGCTTCTTTCTTTTATGGGTGGCTCCTTCATTGTTTTAGGGTAATATCCCTTGACCTTGTCAAAGGATTTGACACTTTCTATCCCTTCCAGTCTTTACCAAGTGAGGAGCCCTTTAGGTAGAAATATGTTGATCTCATGGCACTTCGTGTAGCATTTGGTGTTACCGAATGTAAACATTAGCTTGTCTTCTACTTTAGGGTGTTAATGGCACTAGTGGTTAAGTTTTTGAAAAATGTTCAAATGTATTTTACAGGATTCTGCCGAGGTGCATGCCAATGCAGCTGAGACCTTATGTGCAATAACATGGTTTGCTCCTCCTGGTCTTGCTTCCAAAATTACAAGCCCAAGGTAGGTGTCATTATTTTGTTCTCACGCTGCTTATATGTGTGTTAACAGTGTGTTCTGACTCATCAAATATTTAATTTGGATCTTCCTTTTTCCGGTTTGGTGCTTTCTTGAAGTTTCACTGGCAGATTATTTCGTCATGCTTGGAAGACTCTAGACCTAAATCTGTTCTGGTCAATTCCTGTCTGTCTGCATATCTTTGTTAGATCCCAAGAGGTTAACATTGGGCATATATCATACATACCGCCAAGTTCCCCAAGGAACAATGATTGCTGCTAACCCTGAGACAGTTGAAGGAATGCTTGAGAGTTTAGGTGAAAGTTATTTTTTCTTCTTTACCATTACATGCATAACAAATCCATTTGCAACTTCACGTCTACTAGAATTGGAAAATGAATTAACTAAAATGTTTCAGTGGTGCTCTTTTCATATTATATGATACATTATCATATATCCCTTGTAGAATTATTCTTTCGAAGTACTTGACTATTCTTATATATATGAAAATATTGATAAAAGGAGAGAAAGAAAGACAGACAGCATCTCATTCTTGTCTCATGACTTTGAAGTATGGAAACAGACAGGGACTCCAGTATGATACAAGAAGAACATGTGAATTTAAAAATAAAATTTTCGCACAGCTTGAAGGACATGCAATTAAATGTATGCATGTATATATTATATGTGTATGTTTTCATTATTTTAAATAAAAATATAGATAAGATAGAATAAATTTCTTCCAAATCTTATGAAATTTAATTATATTCATTCTATGTTCATTCTGTAATTATATTAATTTTAATTAGTCTAATCCTTAGTCACCTACAATGCTTATCTGTGCTTGAACATAGAATTGTGCTGAATGCATATCTGTGTTTGACAATGATATGACATTGACACTTTGGGGATTCAGACTAGTCTCATGGCAGATCAATGCTTAAGCAATTCATTTTGACCAAACTTAAAAGGTCATCATTATCCTACAGGAGAACTTACATATCAGTTTACCCTTCTGCAGGTGGGTTATTGAAGCTTTTGGATGTTTCATCTTCTGAGTTAACCTTGTTAACCACGTATGGAAAATTACAGCCACCTCTCGGGAAACATCGTTTAAAGGTATTCTTTACTTTTAAACTTGGATTTTGTCAATTTTGAAGAGTGATCATCATTTTTGTTGTTCATCCTTGTGCATGACTCAGTTATTGCTGATAGTTGAACTTCTTAATTTCTATGTAAAACAACTATTTTGATGGTCCTTTTCTATCGATCAGTAATTGCTCAACCAGAAAATATTAATGGAATTATTTATAATTTGACATGTGATTTTCCAGATTGTAGAGTTTATTTCTGTCTTGCTGACAGTCGGTAGTGAAGCTGCCGAAAAGGAATTGATTCGACTTGGTGCTTTGCAAAGGATTTTGAACTTGTTCTTTGAGTAAGTTGTAGATTCCTACTCTGTAATGATATGATTGCTAATTAGATCCTCTTTCTCATACCCTTAGTTAATTCTGTACACAGGTATCCATACAACAATTTTTTGCATCACCATGTGGAGAACATAATACTGTCATGTTTGGAGAGCAAAAATGTTCCGCTTGTCGAGAATCTTCTACGAGAATGTAACCTTTTGGGAAAAATACTTGAAGCCGAAAAGAATTGCACATTGACTTCTGATTCAAATATGGTAGTTATCGTGTCTTGCTTTAACTTTGCTCGTTGCATTTCTGTAACATACTTCTTGGTTCCACAGCTTTGTGTTGAGCTTGTTAATTTTTTACCCCCTGTTTTAGCTGAGTTGGTGCTGCTTCTCCTTTGTTTTAATCACCGCAGCATACAGTTAGTGCTGAAGGTAGAGCACGCCAAGGATTGGAAATATGGGACACTTGACACGTATATCTAACAAACTTGTTCAGCTTGGAATAGCAGTGGTGAAATTCAGACATATCTGCAGGTTTTTATCTTTCGAAGATATTTCATTACATTCTTTTCAAAAACTTAAAATGTTAGTGTATATTGCAATCTGCAACATTTTATCAACTTTTATTTTTTTATGTGGAATTCTGATTAGAGTCAGAAGTAGAGCTTAATTCTACAATTGCATTATGTTTAACACTAAATCTATCCAATAATAAGTATGCATTTCCATTTGGGATGTCTGATAAATATTATCCACGATCAAGGTTTCCATAGTGTGAAAAACTATGTACTACATTTAGGTTTAAGAACTTTGATAAACGATGGAAAAGGAAATGAGAGTCTTAAATCAGATGATTAACTCTTTTGAGTGCAGCGGATGTATTTTAACTCCATTCATATTCCATTCTCGTATTTTGGGACTATCCTGTGTCAGTTGGGGGTAGCCTTCTCATATGTCATTTAACTCCATTCATATTCCAAGTTCTAACCATTAGATGTTCCCAGGGGAAAAGTTTCTTCCAATTGCTGCCTGAAGCAAAACCTTTTAGTGTGAAATTCTTTTTACACTTCAAATTTACATTCTTAGTTTGTTTGTCCTTTGACAGGAAAACAGTGAATGGGTTGAGTGGCACACAAATGTCCTATCAAAGCGTAATGCTGCAGAAAATGTCTACCAGTGGGCTTGTGGGTATGTCATCTTCCTGATTTTTGTGTGTGTGTGCGGTGTGTTTATCTCTATGCTATCTGCAATTTTCATAATTGGTTGAATTGAAGATTTTGCATTACTCAAATTGATATTCTGTAGGGTGGAAACTTGATTTACTGCCCTTGCCCATGTTAAACAAGGATTATAAGATGTAGTAAACAGTATGGGATATAATCAATGAATGCTAACGGATTTGACTGAATGCAATTTGCTATAATTTTCTAGAATATCCTGAATGAAATAGATGAAGATTAATGGAATAAACAAACTTTTTTTTTTTGATAGAAGTTGGAGGTCTCATTAAAAACCTCCTTCGTAGTTGACTTTTCGAATAGGAAAAGGTCAACTAGCGGAAGGAGGAAAAGAGTACCTCAATTTATTAATAACAGAAGCATACATTATAAGCCTTTACAAAACAACAAATACTTAGCCAATCCCTGCCTTAGCTAACCTGTCGGCTTCCAATTACACACCTAGGAATAAACTGCACTACCAAACCCCTGAACATTACATAAGACTTAATTTCCTTGATTAAATACTAAAAAACACGGAGAGAGACTGGGTAAGTGGACCCACTCCACTGCATTCTTGCAGTCAGTTTCCAGAATTAATCTGCCCTTTGAAGCCCAAACAGAGGAGTAGAAAATGTCGACAGCCTTTCTAATTGCTTTCAACTCTGCTAGAGGGGGTGGCCCTGGCCCTGCTTTCTGAAAACGTCGCTAAAACGAAACCGTTATGGTTTCTGAGGATACCCCCAATGCCGCCCGTCATCCCATCCTTTTTGACTTCATCGACATTAAATTTAAAGAAATCAGCTGGTGGAGGGAGCCATTTCTGGACAGACCTATTAGTAGCGTGAAGACCCTTGAAACTATCTGCTAAAGTAGGATCAGATATTATCAAGTCCACTGGAATCTGCACTTGATGGAACTTTGCTAGAAACCATTTAACTAGCCTGAACTTTACGATGAAGAAGAGCGAAAGTCTGTCCATAACCATTTTATCGAAAACAATAGAATTTCTATAATTCCATATCGACCAAAGAACCACTGCTGGAACTAATTTCCAGATCAGTGAATTAGCCACCAAAACAGGCAAACTTATACCAAATCTCATGAGCCACTGGGCAGACAATAAACAGATGTTGAACCGTTTCTGCACATAATAAACACATCGGACAAAGCTCCCCATCTGATAACGGGACCCCCTGTTCTTCAGCTGGGACTTAACTGACATTTTTGATGAGTAATTTGCCATAGAAAGGATTCTATTTAGGAGGGACCAAACCTGTCCATACACAATTTTTCCAAAGAGGATTACCCACCTGGCCTTTACCAATCGTCTTCCATGAGCCGACAGTAAACAAACCATCGCCCTTCCCTGTCCATGATAAAAAATCATCCACTTCCTCTAACAACTGAAAGTTGTTCAATTGATCATTAGTTCCAGCCATTGTTCCAACTCCCAATCACATAAATTCCTTCTTGTACGAATATCCCATGTCCATCCGTTCGAATCATAACTTCCGAAATCACTTACCCATCCCGATTTATTCGTTGACAACACAAAAATTCTCGGAAACTGAATTTTCAGCGGTGAAGAATCAACCCAAACATCATTCCAAAAAGAAATTGATTTGCCATTCCCCACTTGGATTCTAGAATGAGATCTTAGCCTCTCACCAATCTCATCATTCTTCAAAAAGCTATTAACAATTCCTTTCCAAATCCAAGAGTCTTGTGTTGAATACGCACTACTAACCGACATCGACATACTATCGATGTTATGTTTACAACAAATCAAATTTCCACAAAGTATTTTTCATTAGCAAATTTCCAAATCCATTTCCCTAGCAGAGCTCGATTAGTTAGATTTAAATCTAATACCCCCAAGCCTCCTTCATCTCTAGGACTACACACTGTTTGCCAATTCACCCAATGAATGCGCTTCTTCTCTAAACCGTCCCCCCATAAAAAATCAGCCATCAACGAATTCAGTTTCTGACTGACTTTATTCGGAAGTTTGAAAATTGATAGGAAAAAAATCGGCAAAGAAGTCAGGACTGATTTTAAAAGGACCAATCTACCAGCCATTGATAATGCCGAAGCTTTCCACCCTGCTAGTTTACTATTAAACCTCTGTAGAATTGGTTCCCACAAAACCTCTGAATTCTTCTTAGCTCCTAACGGCAAACCTAAATAAACCGTCGGGAACGAACCAGCATAGCAACCAATGGAGTTGGCCCAATCTAAGAGTGTAGGTTCTTCAATATTGATCCCATATAAATGGCTTTTCGATAGGTTTAGGGCCAGGCCGGCCATCAAGCTGAAAATTCTCAAAATTCGCTTAACATTTCTGATTTGCGCAATGGAAGCACTGCAGAAAATTATCAAATCATCTGCAAACTGAAGATGCGACAACTGACAAGAATAAGCTGACCCTCCAACTGTAAAACCATTAAAAGTCCCATATTTACCGCCTTAAAAATTAGATTGAGTAGCTCCCCAACCAGGTTGAACAATATTGGAGAAAGGCTACGCCTTGTCTTAAACCTTTAGACATCGGAATCTTTGTTGGGGTACCATTCAACAGAACTGAAACCGATCTAAATATTGGATTGTAAAATCAGTTTCTATGGAAGCCTTGATTTTTTCTAGTCAATGTCTCTATACAAGTTGCTCAAAGTGCGCAGCTTATTTGTTTGAAGTGTTGGGATTTTTTAAATTGTTTGCTTGTACCAGCAGACTTTTTTTGCCCGGAATAATGTTTAGTACTCTTTCAAATTTAATTTAGTTTGGTTTTATCTATGTTAACAGGAGGCCAACTGCTCTACATGATCGGAACAGAGATAGTGATGATGATGATTACCAAGATAGGGATTATGGTGTTGCAGCCTTGGCTAATAACTTAAGCCAGGCATTTAGATACGGCATTTATAGTAATGATGATATAGATCAGGTTCTTTCTAGAACTTTCGTACTAATCCAGCTATTTGAATTTATTTGTTACTTGTTGAATACCAAGACCTATAGAATGAACATGAAAATATATTCTGTAGTAGCAATTATTCTACATTTTGTATGGATATATTTTTTACTGTGATTGATGAGACCTGGTTTGATATAATATTGTAGCCATGCAAGAAATTACCCTTATTTCATATTAAAACTACATTCAATACTATTTGATGTGCTTCATTGACTTGCCTTAACCTTTGTCCTTAAAAAAGTGTCTTGATGTTTTCAAAGCTGTTTGTTCAGTTTGTTCAGTTATTTTGGTTTTCCTACTATTCATGTTTATTTTCTTATCTGTAACTGCATTACAAATTAAACTAGCTCTTTACTTTCAAGATTATTTCTCTGTATTTATCTTAAATCTTAACTGGTTTAGGTATGCATTTATTTTTTTACTTGTTATATACTCATTCTGGTGTGAAATTAGTAGAGATTCCAATTTAGAATGTGGACTATTGTGTTTTTATTTCATTTGCTGACACCGTTTTCATATGTTTCAGGTATATGGCTCACTTGAAAGAGATGATGAGGTAAATGTGTGTGTTACCTGAAATTTAGAAACAATAGTTGGACAGTTGGTCTGTTTGAATAGTTATGTGGAAAAAACTTTGCAAACTTACTCTCGGGCTCTTCCACTTTGTGCAGTTAGTGTCACTTTAGAGTGAAGTTATAAGTTTTGCTAAAAATTTTGCTCTGTTTTTTTGGTATTCTAAAAATGATCTCCGTCTTTTATGGTGAAGAAAATCCCCTCTCCCTGCCTTTCTTTCCTTCTTCCTTTTATCATTTAGAATTCTATTTTTGTACAAAATTGAAAACTTTTGCTGTTATACTTTTCAGGATGTTACTTTGATGATGATCTGCTGAGGTTGTAATATCTCTGCGCCTAGGACGACCAAGAAGGTGGGTTGAAATCTTTTTTATTTTTTTGAGCGAACCAGTGGGAATCAGAATTATTCACTTTGTTAGCCATTTTGAAACTTTTATCAAGTTGATTCAATTTCTTGATCTGATTGGGGGCATTTATTTGTTGTCTGTAGGTTCTCTTTTTTCAAATTCCAACTGGTTTGCGTTGAAGATGATAGAGTTTCCAGTGAATGCTCGACTGGTGCTATGGCATCTGCATCACCTAATGCTAAAGTAGCTGCTGTCGACGGTGAAGGTGAGGATGATGACTTAGATGATACTGCAACTTCTTCTCAGGTTTGCGAAGGGAAAATAGTGGATCAGTCTAGTGATCTGTCTAAAGACTCCAAAGAAGCTGGAACCAGTGCAAGTGAACCACCTACATGGGTTGAATGGAGAGAGACCCCAGGTTCTGATGAAACATCTGATATCGTCCGAAATTGTGAAGTGCAAATGAAACTGGTCGATAAGAACCCAGATGATACTACTGATCCCTCTTCATCATCCTCTGTTAATACAAGTGAAACTGCTTTGGAGACATCACATTATCAACGAAAACCTTTGCTTAACCCTTGAGCCATCTGCAAGTCCTCTTGTTACCAAGGAAGAGACAAGTTTGGGAACCGAGTCTGCCCCTGCGATTACCAAAAATGTCGAAGATCCGGCCAAGGAAACAAAGAACTAATGTAAAATTCTCAAGAATTGGTTCAATTGGGCTATTACTCATTACGTGGCAACATTGATCTGATGGGGGTGGGCACTGCTTGGTTGATCAATCTGTCACTTATGCAGCCGTGTGTACATGGTTGTTGATCGGAGTTAATGATTCTCTTCACCACCAATGATTCTTTTCACCCTCTAACATTCTTTTTCCGTTGGGCTCTCTTCATCCTTTATTCTTTGGCATTGGTTTTCTTTTTCCTTTGTAGTTGTTGCGAATTGAAATAAATGGAGAGTTCCTTCAATGGCCGTATCATATGAGGAGATAGAGCAGCAAGGTTGGAACTTTTTTGGATAATCTGTAAATCGTTTGTTGTGGCCTTATGTTGGAAAATGTTCATTGAACTTGTGTCTTGCGTGCATGCATTGGTTGTTTTATTTCTTCAAATTAATTGCTCACTTCTATTAACATATAAACTTATAAGACAGAGGCTCGTCTCTGGCATAAAACCTCTCTACAAAGTAAATTTACAGTGCAAACTGTCTGAAAATTTTCACATCTGATCATCGATTCTGAAATATCTGTTCCCATCTCTCTCTATATGTATATATTGCTTAAATAAACTACATTTACCAGTTACCCCCTAAATTTTTTTTTCAGGAAGTTGTCTCCTTTCTTAATCGTTACCTGTTTGCACTCCGTTAAAAAATTTCACTGACCAATAAAAATGCCATGTCATCATTTTTTTTAAATTTTCTTATTTGAATAAATAAAAATCAATTTAAAAAAATTACATAATATACCAAGCTACCTGGATCAACAAATTGGGAAATTTTCCGGTGATTGCTCAAGGAAAATGGTGATTGAAAAGCTTTGAACATTGAAGAAGATGGGGTGCGACATCGCGCGACAATCTAATCAATTTTGGTTCTGTTTTCCCTTCCAACAGCACTCAGTCATTGGTTGAAAAAGATCAAGTGACAACCGCATCATACAGTCCATATGCAAATGTTGACCACCAATTTTGCATCTTTAAGTCAAAACATTCCATTTTCCTTAACTTGTATGCTCAAACTTTTAAGTAGATCCATCGAGTTAATTGCAATATATGTCTCTAGATAATGGCAGTTACTCACACTTTTAAACATTTTAATTTCATCCCAAATTAAGACTCATTCTAAATTAGTCCCAAAATTTTTGAACATTTCAAAATCATCCCCAAACTATGACCCCATTCTATATTGATATCCAAACTTTAGAATGTTTTAATTTCATCCCCAAACTTTGAATGATTTAATGGTGTTATTGAAATGTTCAAAAGTTTGGAGACCAATTTAGAATGAGTCATAATTTAGGGATGAAATTAAAATGTCCAAAAATTAAGGTCCAAATTAGAATGAAGATTATAGTTTGAGGATGTATGGTGAAATTAACTCCATATCCAATAAACCATTTAATTTATTATCCAAGTTTTAAAAAAATTTGCAACGTAACTATTAAAGCACTTCAACAACACTCTTCCTATGCTCCTCGGCCTAAAATGGAAATCTATACGCTACTGAGTTGTTAAGTACAAAGCTAGACAGAATGAAGCATTACCGAGACTACGTCGCTCGTGTCAGCCTATTTTCTCTGCCTATTGCTTCCAAATTTTCAACATTTCCCCAGAAGCTGCATCGTTTTGTCGGAGTTCAGATTGATATTGGACTGTGATTTATCACCTGATGCAGCATCATTCAGTTTGTTTTCATTTTCCTTTGAATTGAGAAATCGACCACCTCTGGCCCGTCTTAATGCATGCAGATGACGGGATTCATGCAAGTATGGCTGCAAAATCAGTGCAACATTGCAGTGGCGATATAAAGTGTCAATCACATTTAAACGTAAGCATTTGAATTGAACCCCCCACCCAAAAAAAAAAAGAAAAAGAAAATCATAGAACTGAAATTTTACTTACTTTCCTAGATTGGCAAGTTATTCTCTGATTCAGCTTCGCGCGAGATTGTCGACGTCGCAAGATGCCATGATATTGTTTGCATTACAAAGACAGGCTCCTCAACTGCATCTGATGGCAAAGGCACTCCGTCTTGCTGAATACCCATCAACTGAAGATGTACCTAAAACAGAAGCACAAGATAATCGAGCTTTAGCCTGAAAACAATTAGAACCAGCACGATAGAGAGAGAGAGAGAGGGAGGGAGTAATATACCATAGGCTGACCACCATAGGTCTGTGGAGGATATGATGCGCATCATAGGGAGCAAGATTCTATAATAGGGGTCTGGATAGGGGTAAGCAGCCGGTGCCTTCAGTTTCATAAGTCAAGGAACAAATAAAATATCAGATATCCTTACATATTTGATACCTCTCTAGGTTAAACCTTAGCATCTGTTCAGTATACAACTTTCAGCAAAAAGAAATGTTTTTGACAATGTAAAATCTTCTTAAACAATGATTCATAAAAGCACCAAACTAAAAATAAGATTTGACCAGGTGGTCCCCAACTAATCTCCCTGCAAGTCTGATTCCCTGCAAGTGAGTGATGCATTATTAAAAAAAGGGTTAATTTAGCTTTATTCAGCTCTGCTAGCAACTTAATAAAATATAACTGAATACTCCCCCCTGCATCAGACATTTCATCTATAAAATGATAAATGAAACAGTCGATACCACTCAGATGACTCAACATGACTAACAGAAAGCGACCCTTTTATTACAAACAAAACTCATGAATTATGCACGAACCAAGGAACCTTAGAGGTAAAGGAATTGTCGTTATTTCTCGAGGTCCCGGGTTCGAGCCAGGAATGTCATTGGGTGAGCGTTAATGTCAAATGGTGAGAGTTATCTTTGAACAGATTAGTACAAGTCTTTTTAAGAAATTAAATTATAAATAAAAATGAAGAGTGAGGAATTACATTTTCTGAAAAATATGTTGTAGGCTACATTTCAAATTTCTGTAAAAAAAACAGCTCCCAAATCAAATATCTAGGTAAAGGCAGTGTGGTAAGGGGAAAGGCATAAGGGATGAGAGGGTTTTGAGTGGTTTATATCTGAAGGATGGCAAAAATAAAACACTGCTAAAAATTTTCAGAAAAGATGATAGAATGGTTTGGCATCGAAAATGTATCCAAGGCCAAGAAACTTTGATTTTCTTATTAGTTTGAGATGATTACAAGATAGATATGTTCGAAAGACTCTCAACCATTTGACAATGAATGCTCAAACACCCTACAGATGTCGTGCTCGAACCCGGACCTCTCGGAATAACAACTACCCCTTTACAACCGAAGTCGCCTAGTTCGTGCTAGAAAAAAATTGATGATGGTTAATTGATCACAAACTTTAGGACAATCAGCAAAGCTCAAGCAAGACACAGCCTCAATACAATGAACAAAGCAAAGTTGATTCAAAGAGAAAGTAAGCATGAAAAAAATGTTAACGCTGAAAAAAAAAAAAACTCTAAGATGGTACATAGCATGTTGAGGTGTTGTGTAAGGGAGTTTGGGGTTGTGATGGAAGGAGAAAGTCCGGTTGCAGGAGACGAGGAGTGATCCCTAAACTCCGAGTTTTTTTATGTTCATCAGCTTCAGTTTGTCTGGTAAAATAAATTAGTAAAGGTCAACACCATAATCAGAGAGAACTGTAAATGATGAACAGACACCAATCAATAATGCAAGCACTCAGGCAACTAAGATAGAAAGCAGTGCAGGTGGAATAGTGAGAACTGAGAAGTAAATAAATCAATGTTGCTTACATTACCCATCAAATGGCCTGTATTGCATTATGATACAGAAACACAAGGAGCCTTCATCCTGGTTAACAATGAGGAAATGCCTATAGATGCAATTAATTTAAATATCAAATGAACAGCCACCAAAGAGAAAGGTCATAAAATGAAAACATAGAAACAATATAGCAAGCATCCAGGCATAAATAGTGACAATCAAGTTAAATCATGGAGCGCTATAAATCCCAAGTAAACTACCCAGTATGCTTCCTTACTGCACAGAGAAAACCCTCACAAGATGTAAAATGACATATAAAATAGCAATGAGGTAATAACTAATACACATGAATTCAAACAGGGTGGAACTGAAAGATCCTTCCAATCTCATAATTTAAATACAGAACCTCAGTTAAACACCTTAGGGGGAAGCAAAATCAAGAATGAAATGCCATAAATGAATTCAATATTTTTTCCTACTCACAGAGTTCGTAACATAACTACACTGGTACTATAAACATGAAGTTGAAATAGCACTTGACATGAAGAAATACCAGAATGATCATGCGAAGAGGAAGTCATGAGGTTGTGAAGATAGGAGAATCTGCAAACTCAAATCAGGCAGCATAACCAGCCGAGTCGATGTTAGTGCAGCATAAAGAAACACAGCACTTTAATCAAAACCAACAGAGACAGAATTTATGTCAGTTACTCAGTTTTACATCTAAAGCAAGCCTATATATTATAGTCATAAATGATAAAAAAATTAAAGGAAAAAATCACTAGATCGCTACACAGATTCCAACATATCCATTCTCCATTATAGTAAACCATTTTTTCTTTAAAAAATAATATTCTGAGTTCAAATTCTTCAAATATATCTACTCGCTTCTACATCCGAACACTTTAGGGAGTGAAAAAAAATAGCAAAAGTAACAACCAAAAAGTACCTTAGTGATTTACGAATTCTTGCAAATCATCAGAGAACGGAGCCAGAGTCGAGAGATTATGCCTACAAGTCAAAATAAAGTCAATTTAGTAGAACAAGTGATTATTCAAACGCGAAAACTGAGTTATAGTTTCGTTATAATTATGAATTCAACAACTATAAAACGGGATCAATGTGTCTACAACATTAACAAAGTCATATCCATTCAAAATGAGCGAAAATTAGACGAGTTTGTAAATGAGCCCAATTACACATCATCTTCTCCTTAAACATTCTCAACATCCAAACGGAGGAAGAAAAACATTTCCGAATAATTCGAATTTTAAAAGATTAAAGAAACAATAATGTATAAATCGTGTTTATTTGAAAAGGAAACATTAAAAAACGAATTTGGAAAGAGAGACAAGCACAGCTAGGATTTATCGAGAATCGAAATTTACCTCAAACAGAATCGTCGGAAACAGAATGGTTAAGGAATTGTTAGCTTTACTTGGTAAATTTTGGCATATAGAAAGAAAGTTACGGTACATTGGGGTGCACATGGAGCCTAGCTTCAAAATTCCCTTTTGCCATTGTTTTGTTTTAAATGTTTTATAATTATAAGACTTGTTTTTATTGCTATTGCTTGAAAATTGTTTTTAATAAGTATTTTGGTATTTTTTTTAAAAATATCAAAATAAATTAGTATAAAATTTAATTATTTGATTTTATTATCAAAAACTATTATAAAAAGATAAAAAATTATAAATATATTATACGATACAATTGATTGTAAAACATAAAAAGAAACTATTTTTTTACTAATTTTACTTAGAATAATTTTAAAAAATTAAAAATAATTATATATCTGAATTAAAGTTGATTTAAAAAAATCTGATAAAAAGTTCACTATGTTTTCTTTGTTTATTATCAAAAGTATATTTGACTTAAAAAAAATTAGCCGTATTAAAAAAAAGGCCTAACTCCTTCATGGAAAAATAATTTGTATGTTTTCAAATCCAAAAATGTATACATGCCTATCATAGTATTTAAAAAATGATGATAATTTAAAGTGATTAGTTATTTTTAATTTAATTTTTTTTTTGAATAATTTTAATTAAAATGTTTGAAAATTCTTAATTAAAGAGTTATCATTTATTAGTATAAAATTTAATTAACTATTACACTTTTGTTAGTTTTTAATATAATATTTTAAAATTTAATCACAAATTTTATGTTTTAATTTACGTAGATTATGTATATCAATTTTTATTAAAATGAAATTATAAATTATTTATGTTAGGAATTAATGTTTGATACATTGATTATGTAAAAATTATTTCACATAATTTGCTTATTTTATCTCAAATGTTAATATCTAAATCTTATATCATACATTCTAAAATTTATATTCGTGGACGTGCACGTACGGATAGAAAAGTACTTCCGGGTTGAGTTAACTTTCAACAGAAAAGACTTCGGGCAGTAAGGGTGCTGACCGTTCGGCAACTGGAATGAATCTGACCACGAATAATTGGGCCCCACAGAGGGAGAGGATGCAATTTATGGTGACAGCTGACCATCGATCACTAAAATTGTTTTTAAACACTAAAAATCGTTTAATAATTAATTTTAATATTAATATCAACAATTATATATGTTAAATTTAATAATTAAATTTAATAGTTTTAAACCACTCAAATGACAGCTAAAGACGTGATTTAAAAAATTATTTAATGAGTGATTAAAAAATATATTACCTCACGTTATGTAAATTTGAATCTTAATATTCATTCTAAAAAAAAATTTTTATGCTCAATAAGGAAAAACATAATTTAAAAGGATACCCATTGTCTTTTATATTTAAGATTATAAATCTATTCCGTTGATTCTATTTCAACTCAAAAGAAATAATCATATACGATAAATTTAAATAATTTTTATAATAATAATTTTATTAAACATGAGATAATCAAAGCATTCTTTCAGAAATTAAGAAATGTAAGAATGTATTTAATTATAATAACTTTCAAGTTTCTATAATTGTTTTTATTTAATATGATTTCCACTAAATTATATAATTACTTCTTATCAGATTTAGCAGTTATCTTTTTATATCGTTAATCAAAATAAAATATCGTCGTGTTAGTGAGAGTGTTTTTAAATTATATAATCGTATTGTTTCTTATAACCAAAGCATTTTTTCATAACTTTCAAGTTCTTTTAATTGTTTCATGGTGTGTGATTATAATTTTTTTTCTTTTTGTTCTTTGTTCTTGTCATGCGCAGAGGGGGAAAGCTTTGTGGCAACCTATATGGATAGAAGAGAATAAATTAGGGTAATTATTTTCTGAATTTTTTTTTTAGATATTTAATATTTTAATTTTTTATTAATAATCAGCTTTATCTGATAAATTTTTATAAATTCATCATTTTTAAATTTTATAAACTTATTAATATAATTAAAAGTACATTTTATATATTTTAATAATTATAAAATAATAAAATAATACCTCGAGCCTATTATATATTTTATTCTTTTTCATGGGTTTAAAACCCATCTCCATCAGTAACATTTTTTTTTATTTTGGATTGTATTCGATTAATAGGGTTATAACAAATTTATATGCCACTATCTTAATCAAATAAAATTAAAATTGATATATGAATTCTTGATGAAAGGGTGAAAAAGATATAAAAAATAAAAATAAATCAAACATCATTAATTAAAATGAAAGTATCGTAATTTTAGGCGTTTTTCCCGAAAATCCCGGTGACGGGTATATTTACCGATTTAACACTGATCAGATTATATTTCCCGATCTAACACCCGTAGCAGTAAAGCGCGCTATGCCCGTGCTATATGCTGATTTGGCGCCACGTGGGGTATAGCTCGCCCCTGTACCAAATTAAAATTGATATATGAATTCTTGATGAAAAGGGTGAAAAAGATATAAAAAATAAAAATAAATCAACATCATTAATTAAAATGAAAGTATCGTAATTTTAGGGCGTTTTTCCGAAAAATCATCGGTGACGGGTATATTTACCGATTTAACATTGATCAGATTATATTTCCCGATCTAACACAGTAGCAGTAAAGCGCGCTCCATGCCCCGCTATATGCTGATTTGGCGCCACGTGGGGTATAGCTCGCCCCATGTACCGCGCTATGCGCTGACATGGCTTACACGTGGGTTATAGCGCGGTCCTCCGCGCTATACGCCACGTAGGGGTTAGCGCTGCCCCTGATCACGCTATACCTAGGTATGAATTATATTAGCCCGCTATACTTTTATCTGAATAATTACATATAGCGCGGTGCAAGTACCACGTCTTATATGGTTATAATACCTTTCGCTCCGGTTAATTTCTCATATCTCTCTCTCTAACTTATAAATTAATACAACAATTCCGTCAACGAGTAATAATTCTGGTAATTTTCTCATTTTGATTTAGAAGTTCGTGTGATTTTTCGTTATAAATTTTGTTATAAATTTTTTTTATTATACTTATTGTTATTATGATATTTGAAAAAGTATTATACTAATTATTTTCAATTAATTTTTTTGTTTGTAAAATGAAAAGCATGAGCATACATCAAAATAGTTTTGCGTACAAGTAATAATATAAAATATATTATTTAAATTATTTACGTTGATGTGTAAAAAATTTATTGTGTTATATTTCGTTCATATATAATTATTAATATGTTTGTTTCAGTTATTTTTTTTGCAGATATAATATGTCACACTTTTAAACTTAAAGAATGACACGAATTTCAGCTATTGTTAATGATGGTTGAAGCTCAAAATAATTATCAGACGCCGCTATTGAGATGTATGCACATGTTGTTTAAGTGTGCTGTTCGGGGTCAATCTTTAAGCTCCCACTATGGGCTGGTTGAACAAGTTGATCAAGTTGACAGCCCGACTACAGTAATGTGTAATGATTTTAATGCCATAATGGGGAGACATTCATCCGCAACTCCTTACGATATGTACCGAGGTGGGTCCACGAACAATTCGTATGGAAACACCACATCCAGTTCAAGGGGAAGGCATTCATCTGCAAATTTCTTTGACCATATGGAGATGCCATCGAGCAATCATCTTTGCAGTTTCCATTTGACACGATGACTCAAGCTCCAGGGGGAGGCATTCGATTGCGAGCTTTTTCGATCTCAATGTCAATATGTCTTCCAGTTCAAGGGGAAGACGTGCAAGTAGTAGGCTATTCGACCTAAATGTGGAGAGCATGGAGGAACCATCATCTCCACCAAACGAACCGCTTCGTGAGCCTGGTGCAGATGGTGTTGAGACTGGACTATTCATTCACCCAGAATCACCGCAATTCAACATGACGACCAACTTGACAGAGGCAATCAATTCAACTTTAAAGGGTGCACGTCACTTACCAGTAGCGGCTTTGGTAAAGACTATATATTTTCGTTTGGGGGCACTTTTTGCGAAGCTCGGGGGACAAGCTCAAACCTGGATACAAGGCAGTCATGTCTATCACCCTAGATTAGTTGCAGATTTACAGAAAAAAATTGTTGCATCAAATAGAATATCTGTAACAAACTTCTCTAGAAGGCATTAAATATTTCGTGTCACAGAGTTGCCGCAACCTCTTCAAGGGATTGAAGTTTTGTCGTTAAGAGTAAATCTAAGGGACAGAACGTACGACTGCGGGGTTTTTCAAGCTCTGAAGTATCCATGCTCTCATGTGATAGCAGCTTGCTCGCATACACGTCAAGACTATAACCATTTTGTAGATCCCGTATACCTACTATATGAAGTTTTTAAGGTATACGAATTTGAGTTTCCCCCCATAGGTAATGACAAAGACCTTGATGAGGTTCAAGATTGGCTTACGATTGTACCAAATCCGAGTTTATTGAGGGAGCATGGTCGTCCAAAATCCAATCGAATTCATTGCGATATAGATATTCGAGAAAGATCTAGACAAGACATAAGATGTGGGCATTGTAGAAACCCAGGACACACTAGAAAAACATGTCCACTTCTGTTGCCATCAAGTAACAATTAATGAGGAAATGATGTATTTGTTTATCAAATAATAATTCTTGTACTTTGATTTGCATTTACTTCAAGTTAATGTCATTCGATAATCGCTGATGAAGATTAAAAAAATGAACACAATCATTAAATTTTATCAAACTAATAACAATTTGGTATTTGAATATAATTTTAAATACAACAAACTTACAATAAGAATTAAATGGTAAATGATAACCAAATTACAATAACTGATATTAAATGGTAATAAATAAAATTAACTGAAATACATTAAAAAAAGTCCAACAAATTTAACAAAATAAAGTAAATACAAATATAATAAAAAATCTATCGAATGCCTGCGACGCGATGTGTTCAACAGGGCGGTGGCTGTCGATCTCGAGGAGGATTTCTTCATATCACTGGTTCTGACTCCTCGCTGTCATCATCATCACCATCGTCGTTGTCGTCGTCGTCCTGAGTAGGTACATTAGGTTGGTGAGGAGCTGATGAAGATGAAGCACCTCCATATAATAAGGACCCTGGAGGTGTATGAATGACTATCCCACCGGCCTGCGAAAACTGGGAAAACTCATAAAACCCAGACATCGCTGAGTGTAAAAACTGTACAGGAGGTGATTGCGCTGCGGCCATAGGTGATGAGGCTGAACCCGCCAGATATCTAATATATGAACCCTAAGTTAGATCTATAAACATAGACCCATAATAGTCTCCAAGAGGGGTCATCTGTGACGGTGGTGGCGGCGGGGTCATAAAACCAGGTGAAGGCAGCGACAGGGTCATAAAACTAGGTGAAGGCGGTGGCAACATCTGGTAATGGAAAGGCGACGACATCATATATGGATGCGTCATCATAAATAACTGCGGTGGCTGCTGTGAAGGTCCTACTAGTGAAGCTGAGGATGAACCGGAAGCACCTGCTCTCTGTCCACGAGTCGGGGGGCGATGGTGTTGTGTCGGTGAACGTCTCTGTCGATGTCGCGGAAAGGTCTGCCCTCGTGCATCCTCGGGAAGCAGAAACGGTTTCTCGTTACTGTTGAACCACTCATAATAACCATCAGCAACACTCAAGAGGTCAAGAAAATGGGCTCTCTACGAGGAAGGTGCCGATGTCGATCCTCCCACAACACGACCCACTCATGATGCCTCACCAGCCAATTTGTATCTGTCTTGCAGCGTCTATCTAAGCTATGCAACTCGTCCATATTGCGATGTGCTTCCGGAATTGGTTGAAAACAACCAAACTGTCGGAGTACGCGATCAGTAGAGTGCCACTCGACGGTCGCATAACAGATTAGAGGGACCATCTCTATCCAAACATCTGATGAGCCCCTCAACTCAGGTGGGATCACCGCCTCACATCATCAGTACAAATGGCACCCATTCAAACTAAGACAAATATTATATAATTTTTTATCAAAATAATAATCTAATTATATAACTATAATCTAAAATCAATTTTTAAACATTAAAATTCATACTTGTGTGCGAACCTTCTGATCGATTAGTACCCTAATTTTTTCTAAATCATCAGGTAGCTCCTGATGATTTTCCTATCAGTAGACCACCTATTCAAGGAAAAAAAATATTATACGCTGTATAAAATTATTAATATACAAAACAAGTTTTATAATTATCTCATAAGTAGTGGAAATATGAATGGGTTCTTCACAACGGGACATAAAAAGGGCAATCGATATCATGCCTAAGACTGCAGCAGCAGGAGACATCCGTCGATAGCATTACGTCTGTAGTCAATGGCTCCACACATCTCCTTGTACAGCAAAACCAAAATTGTCGAGCCCCAACTGAATGATCCGACCAGACGAAAGTCGCTAAGATGTCGTAACCACATACAGTGAACTAGGTTGCGCGATTTGTCCGGGATCAACAACCCTCCTATCAACTGCAGTATGCATGCCCGTGCATACATCTTAACTTCATCCTCAGAGGCGTCTGCGCTCAACTCCCGAAAATTGGCATCTAACCAATTTAACGGTATCCTACCTCCGATAAAACGTTTCGGGACACATCCTATATTATTCCGGCACAAAATAGTCCAGGAACCCTGCGAGATCCCTGATATCACATCTCCATCCATCGGAAACCATAGGTGTATAGTAACATCCTCAAGTGTAATCGTGCACTCTCCGCACGGAAGATGGAATGTGTGGGTCTCCGGCCTCCAAATAAGGTCTGGTTCTATCTTACAGTGACCTATATCTACTTTTGTAACCAAATCCAGCCTCTACTAAATACATCAAGAACGGCTAGGTATCATAACTTAAGATTCCTAATAAAAGGATCTAATACACGGTCTTTCTCCTAAAATTAATAATTACACAAATTAATTCTTAATCTAATAATCATGCATTAAATAAATCAACAAATTATTACAAATAATTTAAATTAAATTAAACGTTAAAATGTTACCGTATCAGCAAAGTTTCGAGATATATGATTTCCATCCAAGGGAAGTAGAATGCCTTCCATTATATATCTGCAAAAAAATTATATTAGTAAAATATTAAATAAGTAAAATGCTTAAATAAATTAAATAATATTAAAAATATTATAAAATATACCTTAAATAGAGAGAGTATTTGAGAGAATTTGAGAAAATTTGAGAGAATATGGTGTGATGAAAGTAATAGGATGGGGTATTATAGGGAGGATTGGGGTAATTAAAGGTATAGCGCGCCTCTGTACCGCGCTATACCCCACGTGGCACCAAGTCAGCATATCGCGGACAGGGAACGCGCTTTACTGCTACGTGTTAGATCGAAAAATATGATCTGATCGGTTAATCGGTAAATATACCGGTCACCGGTGATTTTTCGAAAAAAAATGCCTAATTTTAGTGAGAGTATTTTTTTAAAAATATTAATAACTCAAGTAAAAATATAAAAATTTAGTGACTAATGATTTAATTTTTCTATATTTATATAACTCGAATGATTAATTTATATACTTTATACAAATATATGTGCTATCTTAAACTATTAATATTTATTGTTAGTACTTAAGATATAATTATTTTTTAAATGAACGATTATAAAAATAACGAAAATACAAATTAAATTGATTCTATGTTGGATCCTTAAATATTGATTTATAAAGTTATATTAAAATTGTAATAATTTACCAGTGGATAACCTATTATCCGGTCACACCAACTAGAGTATTAATTAATAGTATAGAGCTATTGTTATGGTCAAGTAGCCATTCGAGAAGGCAAAGCAGAGGAAGAAGCGTCTTTTGTCAGTCCCAGAGATAATCAGATCAAATTTCCTTCGAAACCCCAGTCCTTTAATCCAACTCAAGAGAAGACAAGTGACAAGCAAAAGCAAAGATCTCCCTGAATTTGCTCTCCTGAAAGCTTTTTCTTCATCTCTACTTCATGGCTCATTCAACTGTATACCAGGTCATTTTTTTCCCTTTTTCCTTTTATTTCAGTTTGATTCCTAGGAAAAAAGGAAAGAAAAGATTTCCCAAGATTATTATGATCGTTTCTTAACTGTTCTCGAATTTATCGAATGGGTTTTATGCAAGTCTGACATTTGGGTTTATTTTTCAGGTTCTGTACCTTTCCTACCGGAAACGACATTTCTCTGAGGAGATATGTAGTTAAGGACTCACTAATTAGTACTCTGGTTTTAGCTATAAGATCGGCGCTGTTTGGTTTAGTTTCATTAATGGGTGTTTGGATCATTGCAAGTCGAAAGACTAAAGTTAGAACATAGTATAGGATCTGTTACATGTTTTGGATATCGAATTTAGATTCCATGGATGGAATTTGTCATTTAACTACTTCGATGCAATGTTGGGGTCGGAATAATGTATGATCGTTGATCTTGATCACCGGCAATCATACTTTTGAGCATCTTTTTAATTGTCTAAATATGATATTAATATTTTAAATGTATATATTTCTGAGACCGAGAGTGGATTTGTCTAAACAAGAATGGCTTCATCTTTCCTGTATTATATTACTTGTTAATTGTCAAAACCAATTAAACAATTGTAATGATAAAGTCAAACGATCATCCCTTCTTTTCCTTGCTTCTTGTTTTAAGAAGTCAAGTTAATGAGAGCAAAACGATCATATGGCTCTTTATTTCTTCTTTTCTTTTAAAATTGCTGCTGCTACTAAACAAGTTTAAAATCTCATATATTTGAATTTTGCTGACAGTAAAACAGATCCAAACTTATTCGATCATTGTTCTAGTGAGTTTCTATATAATTTTGCCTCTGGAGTGGGTTATGGAGACAAGGGTGCTTCATTTGACTGCACAAAATTTCTTTTCTTAATTAACGTTATAGTGTTCGTCTGTTGTAAAGATGTGCTCTTCATGTGTGCATGCATTGTTGAATGTCGCAGTTGTCAAATTGTGTATGCTTGTCAAAGGCAGCATTGTGTAATTGATTTTCCTCGTGGTATACGACAGCATTCACCAATTTTCTTATGAAGCTGTTTCTTGTTAGTATTGTTTGTGCAAGAACTAAGAAGACTTGCAGGATTTTTTTGCTTAGATTCCAGGCTTACTTTTCTTTATCCTGTAAGTAAATCAGTTCTTAATACTGGAGCACTTGGCTTTTTTTGCAGAGGAACATTATTAGCTTTGGTAACAAGTTATGGGCTTCCAACTTATCTTTCGAACTGAAATCACAAAATGCACAGAAGAGAAATCAGTACATAGTATGCATGTCAGTGCAACAAGCCAGCAAATCCAAGGGGAGTTTCGCCTGTTAGAGTTGGAAACTGAAAAGAGCCTCCACTAATTTATTCAAGCCCAAGGAACCTTACTGCTACCATTGTTTCTGTTGAGAGACTTGTCAGTCCAAAAGCTCCTCGTGAGACTTGCCATATTGTGATTGATCGTGGTGGTAATGTTCCATACTGGGAAGGGCAGAGCTATAGTGTTATCCCACCTGTAAGTTTGTCTCCTCTATATGTTGCTGTTTTCTTAATTATTATTGTTTTCAGATAGTTGGTGTAGTAGAATATTTAACTTCAGTGAATGCATTAAAGTTCTGATGATCTATCATGTTGGAGCGTAGGAATCAGATGGTTTTTGACTTTTCAATATGGGGATTGCAATGTTTATCAGGGCTAATTTTAATTCCCTATTTTTGTTCAATTTTAACTTTAGCAGTCTAGATATACAGAATGAAGTCACATGTATCTTCGAACTTTTTCATTTCTTGTCTAAAGTTTCCATTTATTCTCTATTCCATTCATTTTTTTTTGTATCTTAGGGTGAAAATCCAAAGAAACCTGGTTCTCCCCACAATGTTCGTCTGTATTCCATTGTGTCAACCAGGTATGGAGATTCTTTCGATGGCAACAGCCAGTTTGTGTGTCCGTCGTGCTGTCTATTATGACCCTGAGACTGGAAAGGAGGATCCTTCAAAAGTGGTATATGCTGCAATTTCCTATGCAACTACAAGCCTGGAGATAAGTTCAGATCACTGTTATGATCCTTCAATAAAGTGGAACATCCTAAGCACATGCCTTTTTCATGTTAATCTTTCTTTTTTCTCTCTCTCTCTTGTTGCTGTCAGTTGAACTATTGATTTTACAGGTTAATTGGTGATCAGAACTACTAATTATCATATATTAACTCAAGTAGAATATTTTGGCAGGCCCCTCTGCCAAGATATGCTTTTACCTGAAGATAACCCAAATGCCAACCACATAATGATAGCCACTGGAACTGGTGTAGCTCCCTTTAGAGGCTACCTCCGCCGCATGTTCATGGAAGATGTTACATTCAAGTTCCGTGGCCTTGCATGACTTTCCTTGGGGTTGCCAACAGTGACAGTCCTTTACGATGATGAGTTTGCTAATACCTCAAGGACTACCCTGCTCAGTTCCGATATGATGAAGCTTAGCAGAGAGCAGAAGAACAAGAGTGGAGGCAAGATGTATGTTCGGTAAGATCGAGGAATACAGTGATGAGATTTTCCAGCTCTTGGATGAGGGGACATATATATTTCTGCGGGCTCAGGGGAATGATGCCCGGGATCCAAGATACGCTGAAGAGAGTAGAGGAGCAGAGAGGAGAGAATTGGGATGAGAAGCTTTCACAACTGAAGAAAAACAAACAATGACACGTGGAAGATTATTAGTTTTGCATTGCTGGATTTTACCCCGAACTCATGCCCTGTTTGAAGACAAGTTGGCGTCTTCAATTATTTAGTTTATGGGATTTACATGGAAACCTTGATTTAGCTGGCAACATACGTTTCTGGGATTAAATAGTTGATCTAGTTTCGCATTTCGTGCAATAAATTGAAACCCTTCCCATTATGATTGTTTAAATTACATGTTTTAATACCATACAGCCTAATTATTTCCTCCTCAACTTGGAAGATAGATAGAAAGTACCAGGTCTTGCTGAACTTAATCTTTAACGTTTATATTTAGTAGACGTTTTATTTTTGAAATAATTAGACGTTTTAGAATTAGGAATTTGGTCCGTCGTTTCGCCTCTCGGTGGTTTTTCAGTTTAATCAAATTCTGGTTAGTTCCCAATTTTTGGCACCCAAATGCTCGTGGGTTTGAACAGGCGTTGGGTAGTAATTGGTTTTGGACAAAAACTTTGATGTATAATAGGAAAGAAGATGAGCCAACAACTGTTGGCACAAGTGGTTGGGATTCAAGAATTGAGCTTGTAAGGCCAAGTTCAAATCCACTACCTTCACTCTTTGGTGGACAATCTGTAAAGTCCTATGTAAATCTCAATTGAGTCTTAGGTATGTTCTGGATTAGGGAGAGCCACCCTTGACCTAAACTTTTTTTGTACCAACAAAATAGGAAAGATTAGGACTTTGTTGGATAAATGAATTTACAAATAAAAACCCATAAGTTATGTAAGCAAGAACTAAAATAAAAAGAGATCTTCAGGTTTTATGGAAGATGTCGTTTCATAACTCCTAGAGGGTGTTCTTAGAGGAGCTTTGTGTTGAGGAGAAAGCTTTTGCTAGCTACAAGTGGGTGTTCCCGAAATAACCAAATTTGCCTTTACAGTTACAAATCTCCCCCTATTAAACTAAAATGAATTTCCATTTGCCAATAGTCGTGATTTAATTAGTAATGCTGGATTTTTATGTAACTTCATGAAATTAATTATATAACTTTTATCATCATGAAATGATGATTTAATTTTTTAAATTTTAATGTAATTCTTATTTTTATATAATTTGAATTTATTGTTTAGGAAAAAGTTGACCTAATGTTTAAAATATTTTTAATTTAGAACTAAATTAAAATAATATACAAAATTTAAAGATTCAATTTATTATATCAAATTTAAATTTACCACGTCTTTCCCTTAGATGATAGAAGGACAAAATCAATAAAAATGACTGTTTTTGTATCTTTCATAGCCTAATAATCAAAAGAATAAATATTAATAGTCGGATGACTATTTATGAAATTTATCAAGATTCAACCCTTTAAAATTAAAGAATGCAAGTCCGAGATCCAAGTTTCGACCCCTAAAAAATTCTATGCCCTTGATCCGAGGTTGAAGAATGGGTAAAGAATCGGTGAGTTCAATCTTCAATCACGAGTCACGAAAATAATTCAGTATTAATTGAGGATTCGTTTGATTCTAAAATATAGGTTTTTTATATTTTCTTATAAACTTCAAGCAAATAGTTTAAATTAGATACTAGTACTTTTATGGATAAAACATAAATAGTCAATAGATTATATTAGAATGTTTGATCATTTAAATTTCAAAAATATTAATAAATTTGTTAAACTAATACTAAATCTTATATGTCATAATCTAATGATAATTTAATAAATTTAAAGATAATTTATAATAGTTTGATAAGTTTTAATAAATTTGTAATAATATAATAAATTTAATAATTATTATAATTAAAAAATTTATTAGTTACAAGAATTATTTAAGCAATAGTTTATTAACCAGTTTTATATTACCTTATTTAATTATTGGATTTTTTAAAGAAATTTACTACGTAACTTATATCAAAAGAAAAAAATTCATTGCCTAAAGACTAAGGGTAAACATTTTTGGTTCTCTACCAATTACTTAGTTTATATTTTGGTCATTCAATTTTTTAAAAAAAAGTATACCTAATGTATGTTTGATTTTGTTTGACCATTCACCTTTAAAGAGTTATACTGAACGACATGTCACCATGAGATATGACACATCAATATTAAAAAAATAAAAATACTATGTCACATCACCTTTAATTTTTTAACGACTAGTGGTCAAAACATAACAAAATGTAATATTATGTATGATTTTAAACAATAATAATTGAATCTCCATTATCATGGAATGACATTACTTGGGCCTGTAGTGTAACACCCCAACGTATCCGACCCAAATACGAGACTGAGATGTCACATTGACATTTCAAAACCTTTATTCTTGCAAAATAACATAACATTTGAACTTATATTAAGAAAACGATATATTGTGAATTGTGTTTGTTAAAAGTTTGAGGCAAAAACGTATTTATAAACAGTAAAATACGGTATGAACAGTACCATGAACAATACCCTGCTACAGTACCAAATGCTAAAAATTTCCAGATTGTCAGCGGGGAACCGATTCCCCTGCTACAGTACTTCCGTAAAATACATAAATTCATAAAAATCTAAGGTTTCATCCATATAAAATTACCATTACATATACACATTTAAAACATTACAAAATTCAATCATATGATTTTACAAAACCGATTAAACATATCGGATTCAAATCTTTGTTTACATGCCAACCTATAAGTATTACAAAATACATACTATTAACTTCTTTTCTGATCTGATCTTTGGAAAGGAGAACTGACTGTTGATAACTTTTATCAATCTTCCTCTTCTTGGAACCTACGTATGAAACAATCACGCGCTAAGTCGTTGACTTAGTGAGGCATGTAACATATAATAAACCATAAAACATTTATATATCAAATCCACATGTACATATGATTATCTTTTTTATCATTATCCTATTATTATAATTAATACATTTTATCATATACTTATCATATTTACACATCATACCATTTCATAAAGAAATACACTTAACATATAATTCATGTAATACAGTTCATATAACTACAATATATATCTTTCATATAACCAATACATGAATCATGTAATTTATTCCATATAAATCACATATACATATCACATTTAATATATTTGTTTAACTTTATTAGCCCATGTACACTATGAGAACTGAAGGTATGTGAGCATTGAGGTTGTGTACTAATGTTGTCACCAAGCTCGTATAAGTCTCACTGAGTGGCATATGAAATTTGTCCGAAGGACCATGTATTGTCCCGAATGACCACTGTATGTCTCAAATGACCACTGTATTATCCCGAATGACCACTATAACCCTCGACTCTTGGTATGCAACTACCTATAGCTCTCATATCAATAACATGGGCATTATCATTTATACATTTTCGTATTCATATCATTCTCTTATAATCACATGTTCCTTTCTTCTGTCACATACCACACGTATGTGTAAACATATCTCTATGCATATAACTCATTACTCTTTTATTTCATATAATGTAATACTCTTATCATATATTTCATATGTTCTTGCTTTCATATAATCACTTAGCTCATGTCAATTAGTTACTTATGTTCACATATCATATTCGTCACATGTGCATTTTCACGTAAGGTAATCATATAACATATAAGAACATACATCCATTTCTATATACTAATACACACATAATAATTACATAAATTTTTAAAAGTTACTTCTTACCATAGTAACTCCATCATTGGCTCATCGTAAGCAATGTTCGTTAATAACATAAGTACAAAATAAAACTCACCTTAGCCTAACCTTAAACCTTAAAATTGATGTTAATAACTTAAGCTAGTTTAATGAACCAAAATTTCATTTTTCCTTTAGGGGAATCGATACCCCTATAACATCCTCAATACCGGTCAGTGACCAAATTGTAAAGTTTCAGAAATTGGTGATTAAAGTAGGATAATTGAATAGTTCAATGATTTATTGGAAAATGATGAAGTTATTTAGTAATTATTGAATGAATTAAAGGGTAAAATGGTCAATTGACAAGAAATTTTTATTTTCCTTTTATAAGAAAAGGAACCACGTGGGAAAGGAGGGAATTATCCAGAGTTTTCTTTCTCTTCTTCCTCCTCCCGTATCTCCAAGTTCAAAGGTGAGTTTATTTTTATGGATTAATTGTTGATTTTAAGGTTGGGTTTTGATTATGAGATGATAACCAAGCTTAAGGAAACTTAAGTTATCTTAAAATCAAAAGATAAAGGAGTTGGGGAAGATTACAGATTTGGAGTTCTTGAGTGAATATTGAAATAGAGTTCATAACTAGAGTTTAAAGTTAAATTGACTTGTCAAGGGTCTAATTAAGAAGTTAGAAGCAATAGAAGTGAATTTGGAACATGTTGAAAATTTAGTGTAATTCTTGAATTACATATAGAGAATAGGATTTGATGTTAAAGAGGTGATTAATGAATAGAAATGAGTTGAATATGATTATGTTAGTTAAGAATAAGAAAGGGGATGATATATGAAGTAATTAAGCTGAAAGAGTGGATTTTCGGCATAAATTGGAATTCTGGGCTGTGATCGATGCACATTCAATGTGCACCGATGCATCAAGGGTAAATTTCCAGAAATTATTCAGTGTGTATCGATGCACAGGAAGTGCATCGATGCACCCTTAAAAATGGAAACATCGAATGCAATTGGTGCATCGATGCATAAGGAGTGCATCGATGCATCCCTTTAAGATGAAAACATCGAAGGTAATTTGTGTATCGATGCATGGGTAGTGCATCGATGCACATGTTAAAGAATGCATCGATGCACTGTAGAATGCATCGATGCACTTCAATGGGAAATTGAAATAGACATTTCTTTTGGTCTAAGAAATGATAGAGAGTATATTAATTGGATACTAATATGTCAATGTATGATTATCTAGATATCGAACACGAACAAGTTTCAGTATGATCATCAAGTTAAGATTGATCGAAAGAGAAGAAATCTGTTGAAAACATTTGATATTTTGATATAACAAATTAAGTTAAATGAATTTTAAGATTTTCCAATGATTTTCTAAGTATTTCGATAGAATTATTCGAATATCAAAACATTACTCCAAATCTTTCTAAGATCATTTTAATCCTTACTCAAAGTGTAAATTAAATTTTAATCTTAAAACAATTTCAAAATAATTTTACAAGTATTTCGAACCATTTCAAAGCCAAAAATTCCAGATTGCTCAGAGGGAACCGATTCTCCCCCTTGGGGGTACCGATTCCCCCCTGAATGGTTTGGCTCCGAGAATTCCAGTATGCTCGGAGGGAACCGATTCCCCCCAGGGGGTACCGATTCCCCCCTTGTATAACGGTCGAAATATTTGAATTTTACACTTAGGGAACCAATTCCCCATAGGGGGTACCGATTCCGCGCTCCAAACTGTTTATTAATTGTTTCACACTAAAACGACTATATTATTTTCTCTAATTATCCCCAACGTTCAAAAGTGATTCAAGGTGTATTTAAGTAAGCTTAGAAGCCATTGATCAACAACAAGAAACATCAAGCAATTAGAATCAAGAGAGAATCAAAGAGAAAGCATCAAACCTCAAGTTTGAGCATTTAAAGCCTATTTTTTCATTCAATATTCATTTTGCTTTCAAGAACTTATTGTGATCAATTGTATTATTCTTGAGTGTTCTTTCTTTGTTCTAGAATTGTGCAAACATATTTGCCTTGTGAGGTTTTCTTGTAAGTTTGCAAATTGTATTTCTCTTTGAGAAAAGAGTTTTCAAGAATTGGGGTATATTCTTGAGGGAGTTGTAAGGTTATCTCTTTGGCCTCAAAAGAAAGAAAAATTAGTGAATTTGTTGGAAAATCCTTAGTGTGGATAGCTAAGGTAGTGGACGTAGACTTTGGTTAATAAGTCGAACCACTAAATCGCTGTGCAATTTCTTTCAATTTTCTGCAAAAGCTTCCACAAAATTTTTATTGCCAATTCACCCCCCTCTTGGCCGATTCAGTCAATCGATTAACTCAATAATTAGCATCAGAGCCTAACTCATTTGAAGGTTTAATCGCCTCTTGAGTCGATCCGGGAAGAGTTAAATCGATAAAGATGGCGTCTACTTCCGGTTCATTCTTAATGGAAGAATCCAGACCTATTGACGTGCCTCCACACTTCAATGGAACAAATTATCGTCATTGGAAGAGGTGTATGATGATATTCATCAAAGCATTTGACATGGAAGCTTGGATGATAATCAAGAAAAGATATTCCTCTCCTACTAAGAAGGCAAATAAGTGGAGTATTCAAGAACGGAAGGAAGCTCAACAAAACTCAAAGGCTATGCACATGTTGTGTTGTGCAATTGATCCTAATGTATATAAAGGAGTTTCTTCTTGTTCAAGTTCCAAGGAAATGTGGGATAAGCTTGAGGAGATCTATAGAGACAAGGAAGAAGAACAACCAATAAAAGTGGTGTCTCTATTAGCTCTCACAGAGCCAAGGTATCTTTAACTCAAATATCAAATTCAAAATCTTTTAATGAGTTACAATGCTTATGATAAATTATTTTCGGAGTTTGAGACCATGAACTCCAAATAAATAATTTCTAAATTTATTGCTAAAAATGATCTTCTTTTGAAAGCTAAAACAGACTTGGAAAATCAAAATGAATGTTGAGAAAGGAGTTAGAGCTTTCAAAAATAAAATCTGAAAACTTTGAAAAAGAAATTTTCAAATTAAACAAACTTCTTCTAGAAATGAAAATAGATTTTGAAAATCAAAATGAATCATGAAGAAGGATTTAGAACTCTCAAAAATGAAATTTGAAAGTATCGAAAAAGAAAATTTCAATTTGAAAGATAAGCTTGAATGTTAACAAGAGAAAAAGAGATCATTCTAAATAATTCATCTAGTTCAATAATGACAATATGTTCACATTGTCATTATCATGGTCAAGGAACATACTTGTCCTTTAAAGAAAGGAAAACGATTAAAATTAGACAAGTATGGGTTCCAAAAGGAACAAGAGCCATTGAAACTAATGTTCAAGGATCAAAGCAATTTGGATACCAAATCTACTTAAATGTCTCTTGTAGGTGTGTGAGAGCAATGATGATAAAGATAATATTCAAGATGCTCTAGCCACACATGAAAAAGGAATGGGAACTCTAAACTTAATGTTTTTTTATTTGGTTGCTCATTTAGTTTATGCATGCATGAGGTTTTAAATGTTAAATATTCTAAATGATTATGTTTTGTCATGTATGTTGAAAAATGTTGATGAACATAATAATTTTTGGTAATGTTTTATAAACTAGTTCATCATATTAATTTTTGGTCAAAATTGTTTTTAAAATGTAATTGATATCTCTTTAATAATTGATATTGATTTTTCAAGAACTTTGATTTTGCAAAATTTTGATCTGAAATTTTTAATGTTTATGCATAGATTTTTGTTTAAATATTATAAAGTTTTAATGCATAACATTTTCAAAAACTTTATACATGTGCTCTTACTCTCTATAATCAACATTGCATTATGTTTTATATGTGAATGGGTTAAAAGCATAATCTTTGAAAAATAAATTTGATAAAAGATACAATGTTTATTTTAAATGATTACAAAATTGATTGACATTGCATCTATTTTCGATTATGCTTATTGGTCATAAAATAGGGATATCTACATGGTGCATTTAGATTCTTTTGATATGACTAATTTATGCCTAGTTGGTAAGGATGAACATGATAGTTGGTTATGGCATATGAGACTAGGACATGCTAGTATGAGTGTTTTGCAACGGTTAATTCAAGGAGACCTAGTAAGAGGGTTGCCTAAGCTTAAATTTGATAATGATAAAATCTGTGATGCTTGTGCTAAAGGAAAACAAAAGCGAGTTCTTTTAAATCCATTAATGATGTATCACTAGTAGAGTTTTACAATTGATCCATTTAGATCTTTGGGCCAACTAGAACTACTAGCTTTGGTGGAAAACATATGCATTTGTCTTGGTAGATGACTATTCTAGATATACTTGGGTTCTATTTTTAAGTACTAAAGATGAAACATTAGAATATTTCATCACATTTTCAAAAATAATCCAAAATGAAAAAAGTTACTCTATAACTAGTGTTAGGAGTGATCATGGAACTGAATTTGAAAATCTTGGATTTACTGAATTTTGTAACTCTAACGGTATTAGCCATAATTTTTCAGCACCTAGAACCCTCAACAAAATGGAGTTGTTGAGAGGAAAAATCAAACTTTAGAAGAAATGGCTAGAACCATGCTTTGTGAAAATAATTTGCCAAAATATTTTGGGCGGAAGCCACAAATACGCTTGTTATATTGTAAATCGAGTAATGATTAGGCCAATTTTAAAGAAAACTCCATATGAAATTTTCAAAAATAAAAAGCCTAACATTAGTTATTTTCATTTGGATGTAAAGTTTTGTTTTAACAACGGTAAAGAAAACCTTGGCAAATTTGATGCTAAAAGTGATGAAGGAATTTTTCTGGGTTTTCCTTAAATTCTAAAGCCTATCGTGTATTTAATAAAAGAACTTTAGTTGTAGAAGAGTATATATGTTGTTTTCGATGATAATCCCCTTCCGAGGAAGGATTCTTGTGTGAATGATGATGTAGGTTATAAATACAAATGACGTTAGACATGAGTTGGAGAACCATCATTAAAGGAAGATACGAAAAATGAGGAAACTCATGATCCTCTTGAGAATCCAACCATTGAAGAAAGGGAATCTTATCCAAGAGAGTAAACTATGTCAAAGATGGTGAAATTATAGTGATCCATCCAAAGGGGTAACAACTCGATATTCTCTTAGAAATATTTGTAATTATGTTGCATTTATCTCATGCATAGAGCCTAAGAATATTAAAGAAGCATTAAATGATGAACATTGGATTATGGCTATGCAAGAAGAGTTAAATCAATTGAGAGAAGTAAAGTATGGACATTAGTTGAAAGGCCTAGTAATAATTTACTGTAGGTACTAGATGGGTATTTAGGAATAAGCTTGATGAGAGTGGTAATATAGTGAGAAACAAGGCTAGACTTGTTGCTCAAGGTATACTCAAGAAGAGGGCATACTATGATGAAACTACGCTCCCGTAGCTAGGATGGAAGCAATTAGAATGTTATTAGCATTTGCAGTTTCAATGAATTAAATTACATCAAATGGATGTTAAAAGTGCATTTTTAAAAGATTTATAAAAGAAAGTGTATGTGGAACAACCTCCAAGTTTTGAAATTCAAATTTTCCGGATCATTTTAAAATTGACAAAAGCTCTTTATGGTTTAAAGCAAGCTCCTAGAGCTTGGTATGAAAGATTGTCAAATTTTAATTGAAAAAGGTTTTTCAAAAGGGAAGGTGACACTACATGTTTTTGAAGCATAAAGGTAAAGATTTAGTAGTTCAAATTTATGTCGATGATATAATATTGGTTCTACTAATGATGTTCTTTGCCAAGAATTTTCTAAGCTAATGCAAAGTGAGTTTGAGATGAGCATGATGGGGGAGCTCTCATTTTTCTTGGGACTCCAATTCAAGCAAAGAAAAGATGGCATCTTCATCAATCAAGCTAAGTACGTCAAAGATATGCTCAAGAAGTTTGGACTGGAAAATGGGAAACCTCATGACACTCCATTGAGCTCTTTAACAAAGCTGACTTATATGAAGGAGGTAAATGTGTAGATGTTAAATTATATAGGTCAATGATTGGATCTCTACTTTATCTAACTGCAAGTAGACCGGATATTATGTTTAGTGTTGCTTATGTGCTAGATTTCAATCATGTCCTAAGGATCACATTTACTAGCTGTTAAGAGAATCTTTAGATACCTTAAGACCTCATAGTTTAGGACTTTGGTATCCTAGAGACTCTAGCTTTAGCTTGCATGCTTTTTCTGATGCGGATTATGGAGGATGCAAATTAGATAGGAAAAGCACCTCCGGTACTTGCCAATTCCTTGGAAATATGCTAATTTCTTGGTTTCAAAGAAACAAAATTGTTGCATTATCTACCACTGAAGCCGAATACATTTCAGCTGGTAGTTGCTGTGCACAAGTTTATGGATGAAACAACAACTTTTTGATTATGGAATTAAAGTATGTACCATTCCTATCAAGTGTGACAATACTAGTGCTATTTGTCTCACAAAAATCCCATCCACTCTAGAACTAAGAACATTGAAATAGACATTACTTCATTAGAGACCATGTCACTAAGGAAGATGTAGTTCTAGAATTTGTTGATACTTTGCACCAGCGGATATCTTTACAAACCTTTAGACAAGGAACAATTTTGGATACTTAGGAGAGAATTAGGTTTGACCAATCTATCTTCACTGAGTGTTTAAAATAATTTAGCACTTTAATAAATGAAAAATGCTATAATAGTAATTTTTGATTGCATTCATTGCTATTACTTAGGGGGAGTTTATGATTCTTGATAAAAAATTAATTTTATGTTCAAATATCGTTTAAAGATTAATTGAATTATTTGAACATGATTAATTTTCAATATATGAGTTGCCAATACCACTAGAGGAAATTAATTTAGCATTTTGGGTGTTTAAAATCGGATTTTAGCATTTTGGTGTAGAGGGAATCGATCCCCCCTTGAGGGAACCGATTCCCCCTTTGAAGGGAAACCGATTCCCCCCACAGGGGAATCGATACCCCCCTGGGGTTCTGGTTATACACGGGCAGAACCCTTCAAAATCCTCAAAACCCTCTATTTTCTTCCGTCCACCATTTCTCTCCCTCTAAACACTCAAATCTCCATTTTTGCCTCAAATCAACATTTTTAATCGAAATTCACTTCAAATATCATCCTCTAAACCTGTTGGAATCATCAAAAACAAGCAAACTTATAATCTCACTCAAATCCGAAATCATTCAAGGTATTTTTCCAAAACTTCTTTTATCAATTTATGAACATAGAACTAGTTTTAATTAGTTCTAGGTTGAATTTTAGACCGGGCATTGATTAATTAGTGATTAGAAACTAGATATTACAACTAATTTCATCAAAAACACAAGAATTTTCAAAAAATTTCTAAATTTTCGAAATAAAAAAAATTTTAATTTTCAAATTATTGTGTTTTGATTAAATTATGTTGTTGTTATGAAAACTATACATATTGTTTCTCAAAACCATATTTTTCAAAAAAATTTCAAAAACTTTGCCCATTAGGATTGATTTAGAACCTTGAAATATTGAGGACTCAATTGAGTTTTGGGATTGATTGAATTGCATACATGTGTTTTCTAAATTGCAGGTTATCAATTCTATTCGATTTCCTAAACCATGTCCAATCCTAAACGTGCTAGGTCATCATCTAGTCGTTCACACCGTCAACCAAATCCACCTCCAAATCCTTCTCCTATTCCAATTTCTATCCTAATCCCATTGATCCTAACTTGACTATCCAAAATTCGTGTTCAATCATCCTGGTCCTAGAAATCATCTTTTTGGTATTATTAATATTTGACTCTTACAAAATCCGGGAAGAACGTATTCCTTCTCGTCAGCTAGTTACCTATCAATTTTAAATATCTTCCTCTTTTACAAGAGTGGAAATTTGATAAACTCTTTGACCTTGAACCCATCGTTACCATCAACTGTTCGTATTTTCTATTCTAATACCGTTGTGTAAAAACCAACTGAAACCGAAACCATAGGAATTCGTTCCTACCTCCTAGGATAATTCTTATATATGACTCGCTTACATAGCCAATACATTCGGATTAGATAATGATGGTATTTCAAATGAAAAATAGGTTTTAGGATCTCGTTATAAAAGAAGGGATAGTGCAAGTATCTTAGACCTTCATGAACGTTTTCTTCATCTAATGATTTTTTGGTGGTTTCGACCATCCGGAGGTCGTTATTCAACTCTTAGAGCTTAGATCTTTGGTGTTACATTGTTTCGAAAATAATATTAAAATTAACCTACCTCAGATTATTTTTGCTGAAATTGTTGAAACCGTAAATCTTGTTTCTAACAAGAAACTCTGTTCATCTATTGTTTACGGTTGCATTTTGAGTAATCTGTTTTCCAAAGCTGGGCTTAGAGTCGGTCTAGATGTCGTTTTCCCCTTAAGAAACAAATTAACCTTCTTTCTTTAACGAGAGCGGGATGGATTAAGGATAAGGAAACCGATGAATGGGTTCGATCTTCTGCAAATACTCCGGGAGCTAGTTCTTCATAAGCTCCACCCGAAGCTGACGAAGATCTCGAGCTTGAGCAATTAATGTGAGACATCGATGAAGCCGAAGATGAGCCTGAGCAGCACGAGGAGCAGCCCGAAGAGCAAGCACAAAAAACGCATCAAATGCCTCCATATTTCCAATTATTTATGGAGACATTCGATTTTCGATACGCTACCATGGATTCACGCTTTTCTTCTATAGAGTCCCACTTATCCACAATGGGAGCTCAATAATTAGAAATTCTTCGGGAGATGCATGCAAACAATGAAGCAACATATTAATGATCTCACTCACGAAATGGCCGCTATGTGAGCTCGTTTTCCTCCTCCTGATCCTGATATATAATTCTATGTTTTGCTTTGAACTCCAAACTTATTGTTTTAACATTTTGAATATTTTGGAATTTGTGGATTGATTGACTTTGAATTTGTTTGGATTTATGAATGGTTAGAAATTATCTATTTGGTGTGATTAAATTTATTATTGCATCATTTACTTCATGATTAGATATATGACCAATTTTGCCATTTCACATTAATTATGAATATTGATTATGAAACTAATGGCTAACATTTCTCTTGCTTGTGATCTTAGCAGCTTATATATAATCAATTAGCTAAATGATTTCAAAACCTTGTTTAAATTCTTTAAAATGTCTTTTTGATTTAACAAAAAAGGGGAGAAGTGTTAAATGTGTTTTTAAATGATAAATGAGAGAAGTGTTAAAGTAAGGGGGAGTAATTTCAAAACTTGATTTCAAAATCTTAAAATTACTAAAATGTTTTGTTATATCAAAAAGGGGGAGATTGTTGAAAACATTTTGATATTTCGATATAACAAATTAAGTTAAATGAATTTTAAGATTTTCCAAATGATTTTCTAAGTATATTCGATAGAATTATTCGAATATCAAAACATTACTCCAAATCTTTCTAAGATCATTTTTAATTCTTACTCAAAGTGTAAAAATTAAGTTTTAATCTTAAAACAATTTCAAAATAATTTTACAAAGTATTTCGAACCATTTCAAAGCCAAAAGTTCCAGATTGCTCATAGGGAACCGATTCCCCCCCTTGGGGGTACCGATTCCCCCTGAATGGTTTGGCTCCGAGAATTCCAGTATGCTCGGAGGGAACCGATTCCCCCCAGGGGGTACCGATTCCCCTTGTATAACGGTCGACATATTTGAATTTTACACTTAGGGAACCGATTCCCCATAGGGGGTACCGATTCCTCCCACGCTCCAAACTGTTTTATTAATTGTTTTCACACTAAAACGGCTATATTATTTTCTCTAATTATCCCCAACGTTCAGAAGTGATTCAAGGTGTATTTAAGCAAGCTTAGAATCCATTGATCAACAACAAGAAACATCAAGCAATTAGAATCAAGAGAGAATCAAAGAGAAAGCATCAAACCTCAAGTTTGAGCATTTCAAGCCTATTTTTTCATTCAATATTCATTTTGCTTTCAAGAACACTTATTGTGCTCAATTGTATTTATTCTTGAGTGTTCTTTCTTTGTTCTAGAATTGTGCAAACATATTTGCCTTGTGAGGTTTTTCTTGTAAGTTTGCAAATTTGTTTTCTTTGAGAAAAGAGTGTTCTCAAGAATTGGGGTATATTCTTGAGGGAGTTGTAAGGTTATCTCTTTGGCCTCAAAAGAAAGAAAAATTAGTGAATTTGTTGGAAAATCCTTAGTGGATAGGTAAGGTAGTGGACGTAGACTTTGGTTGATAAAGTCGAACCACTCTAAATCGCTGTGCAATTTCTTTCAATTTTCTGCAAAAGCTTCCACAAAATTTTTATTGCCAATTCACCCCCCTCTTGGCCGATTCAGTCAATCGATTAACTCAATAAAATCATTAAAAGGGGATTGAAACTTAGTGAGGCCAGGTGCGTATACAAGTTAGTTTATGATGTTTAATGGAAATAAGACTTGCGACGAGTCTATTTCCTATATTCGAATGCATGAATTATGATCATACATATGTTTGATTTCGGTATATATAATATATATTACATTATGTATTAAATGATTTGTGTGAATACATGTTTGTGATAAGTTATAAGAATAATATGATTGATCTATATGATTACATGGGAATGGAAATAGGTTATGTGATAGGTGAACATACAGTTACATAGTTACGTGATCAATTATAAGAATCAATATAATAGATTTTATGACTACATGAGAAAATGTGATTAGTTAAATAAGATTAGACTATAGAGTATGAGAGTAATATATATTAGTGAAGGGAATTGAGGGTAAATGATGATACCAAACCATAAGATAAGTATTACTTATAGGATAAAATTAGATTATGAATATATATAGTAACTTTATGAGGAAGAATTGGGTGTATATGATTTAGGTATGGTAATGTCTATGTGTAAGTAAATTATGTAATTATGTGACTATGTGTGAAATTGTTTACACTAGTAATTATAAGGTATGTGAATATTGGTATATAAGATAAGTCACAGACTTGATTAGGTGAAATTAAATGGTGAGAATGATATGACAGAAATTATAAGAGAATATGTATGAGAAGATATAAGAACAAGTATAAACTATGTGATATGTTAGCATTATGTAGAGGTTCTACATGCAAGTAATCTACGTGTATGTGTGATTTATATAGAAATGAACTACTTGACTAGTGTGATCCTAAAAAAAATGTAATAATAAGACATGTGACAATAGATGTGTGATTACATGAGGTATGATATAAGCTATGTGAAAGGGATCTATATGACTAATTGTCTATGTGAATACAAATATATGTAATATGATAATGAGATATGAGACTCTACGAGAATATTACACGATCTACGTGACAAGAAGCTATGAGGTTATGCCTATTTGATACGAATGTGAATATCTGACAAACATAAATATTAATGCCCATTTTATGTGTCCTGAGAGCTAGAGGTATAGTTGGCATGCCAAGAGTCGAGGGTCTACGCGGTCATTCGGGACATATATGTATTCCTTGGAACACGTGATGTCTTTTGAACACATACTTGATCATTGTATATGTATATGATTCTTAAGGAATTCTACGTGTTCCTTAGGGACATTTTATATGGTACTTCGTGTAATTCTACGCGGCACTTCGGTGCAATTCTTTGTGGCACTTCGGTGTATTTATACGAGCTGTGGTGACAGCATTAGTGCATAACCTCTAGAGACTCACATATCATAGTTCTCACATATGTACATGGGCTAATCAAGAGATAATAACCAATATATGTTGTGATATGATAATTTTATAACAGGACATGATGAGGTATAGGTATAGTATATGATTAAAAAGGTTAAGTATATGTGCTATGTGATTAAATGATAAGTGACTAATGATAATTTATATGTATGCATGTATTTCTATTAGATAATCTGATTATGATTTATATGATGATGTCTGTATGCTTGGTTAATGAATATGTGGAGTAAAAGAATAGATATAAGAGGATATATTTATAAGATATAAATGATAAGAATATCGATAGTGGACTAAGGTTAGAGATTTAAATAATGTGTGATATGTATATGATATATAATGTTGTATATTTTGATGTGGAATTATAAGATGATATGTTCATGTATGTGTAAATAGTTAGAGTTCTTTTATAACATCCTTATACCGGGTTAGTGACCAAATTGTAATATTCAGAATTTGGTGATTTAAAGTGGAATAGTTGAAAAGTTTAGTGATTTATTTGAAAATATTACCTTGAAGATGCTTGTAATTATAAAAGGTATTAAAGGGCAAAAGGTCATTTGACCAAGAGATGATAAAATAATGATATATGTATGGATAAGGATGAGAGATTTTTCCAGAATCTCTTCTCTCTTTTTTCTTCTTCATCTTCTTCTTCCTCCCGTGAAAGCTCCAAAGCAAAGGTAAGATTCCTTGTAGCTGATATTTGTTAATTTTAAGAATGGGTTTTGATCCTCAGGTAATATTTAAGCATATGGAAAGCTTAGGTTGTCCTAAAATCAAAAGATGAAGAAGTTATGAAAAGATTAAAGAAAATGAGTTTTTAAAGGAAATGTTGGAAAGAGTTAATAAGTGAATTTTGAGAAGGAATTTGACTTGTTATCAATAAAATAAGAGATGTATGAAGTTAGAAAGATTATAACAAAGTTGAAAATTTAGTAAGATTCTTATTTTAAGAATCTGATGAGATATGGGAGATAAATATGGTATATTGATATAAGTTGGTTTAAGTAATGGTAGTTGAGTTTAAGGACATGATAAGGGCTTAAAATAGAAGAATTGAATGAGAGTTGAATAATTTCGTGCTTAAAAGGGAATTTTTGGGTTGTATGCATCGATGCATATCAATGTGCAACGATGCACTCTCAAATAAACAAACATGCGAATGTATTTTATGCACCGATGCACAAGTAGTGCATCGGTGCATCGTTAGGGAATGCATCGATACACTATGCAGTGCATCGATGCATACCTTCATTAAAAGATGAATTGGCTTTTCTTTTAGCCTAAGGAGTGATAGTTTCAAATATCAATTAGTATACTGATAGTATAAATGTATTATTATGTAGATATAGAATGAAAGCTTGTTCCGGAACAAAAACTAAGGATTATAATTGATTCGAAGCAAACGAGGCCCAGGTGAGTGCATACAAGTTAGTTATGATGTTTAATGAAATAAGACTTGCGACGAGTCTATTTCCTATAATAGAATGTATGAATTTATGATCATATGTATATGTTTGATTTGAGTACATATGATATAAATACAGTAGGTGTTAAATGATTTGTGTGAATACATGTAGTGTGATCAATTATAAGATCTAATATATGATCTATTGATTGCATGGGAAGTGAAATAAGTTATGATGGATGACCATACATGTTGCAGGGTATAGATTAATTATGAGAATCAGTATAATATATTTATGACTACATGAGATGGGTGATGATTAAATAAGACCAACTATAGAGTAATATAAGAATATTTAAGAGAATAATATATAAATCAGAAGATAATAAATTAAGAGACTTATGAAAATGGTATATATATAAATTAGGGGACATGAGCATAACGAAGATACGAACCTATAAAAAACACTATAGGAAAAAACTGATATGCTTAAAAGAAAACTATGATATAGAAGTTATAAAATGAAGAACTATAAAACCTTACGAGAAGGTTATAGGAGCTATATAGAACTAAATTAAATGGATAGAATAATTCATAATTAAATAACGTGAGATAAGTGATAAGGGTTATATGTTATTGTACAGTTAGTATAATAAAATCATGTAAGCTGATACAAAGGGAAAATGGGATAAAGATAAATAGATTTACCTATAAGATGATATAAGATTATATGCCGGTGTGATAACATGTACAAGGGAACTAAACTATATGATATGGATCCATGTGTAGTATAAGTAACGTGATTGCATAAACAATATATATATTTATATGATTTGGTATATGCCATTTGATTCCTGGGTATACATGTAGATACTATATGTGGATATAAGTTATGCAAAAGTGATCTATGTGACTAGATGTATATGAAATCTAAGTGATATGACTTATAGGTATTTCTATTATAATGTTACATGATATGTATGTATGTTAAATGAATTATATGATGGTATAAGAAATGATATGAATTATATAGGCGAAAACATGTATATGTTATGAGATAAGACATATGACTATGAGTTATGTGAAAAGCTATGTGATACGTGATATGTGAAAGTGAATTACATATTTATGTGAATATTTGAAATGAAATAAATGATAATGCCCATGTTATGTGTCATGAGAGCTAGGGGTATAGTTGGCATGCCAAGAGTCGAGGGTCTACGCGGTCCTTCGGGATATATGTATATTCTTTGGAACATTTATGAGGTCTTTGAGACACATACTTGGTCCTTGGTATATGTATATGATTCTTAAGGAATTTCTATGTGGTCCTTATGGACATTATATGGCACTACGGTGCATTTTTACGCGGCACTTCGGTGCAATTCTACGTGGCACTACGGTGCATTTCTACGCGGCACTTCGGTGCATTTATACGAGCTGTGGTGACAGTATTAGTGCACAACCTCTATAGACTCACATATCTATAGTTCTCACAAGTGTACCAAAGAGATAACATGAATACAATATATATATATATATATAATGTATGTGCTTTTGGTTACAGGAACTATGATTTATGGGTGTTTCTTGGTGAAATGATATATGTGTGATATGATAACATAAATGATAAGTAGATCAGGTGATAATAATTGGATGATAATGATAGAAATAGTTATAATAATATATGATAATGCTAAGAAAGTAGATGATGATATATGTACATGAGTGTATTTGTTATATAAAAAGATGTGTGATTTTGTATGAAATTGATATATGATTTTGTATGATAAGTTAGTATTAAATGTTCATGCGGTTTGTTATATGGAATGTTTTATGATTTCTATTATATGTTTTATTTACCTCACTAAGTCATCGACTTAGCGTGTGATTGTTTCACACGTAGGTTCGAGAAGAATATAGAGAGCATTGGGGTGCAAGACAGGTCAGTATCTCCTTTACAAAGTTCAGATCAGAAAATATATGTATTTGGCATGTAAATAAAAATTTGAATTCGATATACTCGAATTGGTTTTGTAAAATCATATGATACTAATTTATGTAAATTAGTCAATTGTATTTAGTAAAAGTTTTAAAATTATTCGCTATTTTGTTCAAGTAAAGGTTTAGAAAAGTCAATGTGACATCTCCGACTCGTAGCTGGGTCAGGTACGGGTTGTACGGGTTGGGGGTGTTACATTTAATGGTATCAGAGCTACGGTTTAGCCGATTCTAGGCTTAAATCGAAGTCAACAGTGTTTTAAAAAAATGTACATGGCAACACGAAGTGAAAAAGTTTCTGGTCTGAACGGTAAGAAGTGTGTTGTCTTGGTAATAGAGTTCAATAGTTATTATATTAGATGTTTGATAATGAGAGCTTCAAAAGTGAAGCACAAGGCGATAGACCTGAAGGTAATAGCTTCACCTGCCCTGTCCAGGCAGGGAGAAGAGCGAAAAACCTCAGGGAATGCCTGTACAATATTAGAAAATGTCTTCATGATGTTGAATAATATTTTGATGTGTTTTCAATTTTCCACTTCTTTAACTCATAGAATGAATGTATCGAATTAGTTGAAAGAGTTAAGAGCACCCGAGTTCAAGGGTGGATTTGAGAAAGATTTTGTTGTTACAGACCTTTGGGTTAAATGATATGAAGATAATGATTAGAAGGTTTTCATTTCTACAAATGGAGAAGTTAAATTGAGTAGTTTCGTTACTAAGTGGACAAGCTAGAATATGGTGAACAAGTGTCACCAAGAATGTTAAAGGATCAAAGTTAGAATTGTAAAGAGTTCAAGAATAAGTGCATCAGTGATATGTTTATAAGATGAATGAAATCAGAGTTATGGATTTGAATCAAAGGGGTAGTACTGTGTATAAGTAAGATTGTGATATGATAAAGGTTTGTATTCCAGATAGAAGAGTTAGCGTTGGCTAACAATTGTGTGATGAAATGTATTGTAGTTATAAGATTTTAAGATATTGTCAGGATATGATAACCAAATATGAAGTGAATCTGGATACAATTGTATACTGTGATCATAGTAAAGATATAGTGAAGGAAGTGAGGATTTGTATGTTTGAGTAAAGCTAAGTATTGATAGAAAAGAATTTAAGAATGGATACATCATTAATCCGTTTATAAGACAAAGAAGTTAGAATGTTAAGTGTGAATAATGGAAATTACATGGTGTATGAGAATAAAGGTATTTATAAGTTAAGTAAATTATTGTTGAGATAATTCGAATAGAAATGATGTATATGATTGATTGATTAGGGCTTGTGCCCTAGATTGAACAGTTGCTATTGACGAGTTGTAATAGTAAAAGTGATAAAGTTGTAAATTTGGAAAAGATGTAAGGTTAAGTCAATCAGTCTAATGTGGATTAGATATGGTATATTCTGATAACGTAATGAGGTATAGTTAAGAAGATACGGATTTGTGTATCCAAAGGAAGCTAAAAGATTATGAGAGTCGGAAGAAAATATATGACCTATGCTATAAGAAGATTTTAAATTAGGAAAAAAGTAATCGAATAAGGAAATGAAATGAATGAGTTTCAAAGATCAGATATGATAAAGGTTATGTTGAAGTATAAATTATAAGTTGATTAGAAGTAAGAAAGATTTGTCAGAGGATGTGAAAGATTGCTTGATTCTACAAAATGTATGTTTTAATCATCCATGATGAAGATTTAAAGTTATGTTCTTGGTCAAGTAGAAGTAGTCAGAGAAATAAAGAATGATTTATATGATTAAGAAGTTAAGAGACAGTAAAGTGTTGATAAAATGAAAGTTGGAGTGATTGCAAGGCAATTAGAGATTGATGAGTAAATTGATTGATTTATGATTTTAAGTGATAGAACTGATGTTATTATTCCTGATAATGATATAATATGGATGTATAAGGGAAAAGGTAGATGAATAACTAAAGGAATGAAAAGTAAGTTTTTTGATGGTGACAGGAAAGATTAAGTAAAGGAATCAACATGAAAACATTAGAACACATGTTCTTATCAAGATGTGCAGTGAAAATTCGAGGACAAATTTTCTTTAAAGGATGGGAGATTTGTAACATCCTTAATACCGGGTTAGTGACCCAAATTGTAATATTTCAGAATTTGGTGATTTAAAGTGGAATAGTTGAAAAGTTCAGTGATTTATTGAAATATTACCTTGAAGATGCTAGTAATTATAAAAGGTATTAAAGGGCAAAAGGGTCATTTGACCAAGACATGAATAAAATAATGATATATATATGGATAAGGATGAGAGATTTTTCCAGAAATCTCTTCTCTCTTTTTCTTCTTCATCTTTTTCTTCCTCCCGTGAAAGCTCCAAGGCAAAGGTAAGATTTCTTGTAGCTGATTATTTGTTAATTTTAAGAGTGGGTTTTGATCCTTAGGCAATATTTAAGCTTATGGAAAGCTTAGGTTGTCTTAAAATCAAAAGATGAAGAAGTTATGAAAATAAAGAAAATGAGTTTTTAAAGGAAATGTTGGAAAAGAGTTAATAAGTGAATTTTGAGAAGGAATTTGACTTGTTTATCAATAAAAATAAGATTTATGAAGTTAGAAAGGATTAATAACAAAGTCAAAAATTTAGTAAGATTCTTAATTTTAAGAATCATGATGAGATATGGAAGATAAATATGGTTTATATGGATATAAGTTGGTTTAAGTAATGGTAGTTGAGTTTAAGGACATGATAGGGGCTTAAAATAGAAGATCTGGGTTGTGTGCATCGATGCATATTCAATGTGCATCGATGCACTCTCAAATAAACAAACATCGAATGTATTTTATGCACCGATGTACTAGTAGTGCATCGATGCATCGTTAGGGAATGCATCGATACACTGTGCAGTGCATCGATGCATACCTTCATTAAAAGATGAAATTGGCTTTTCTCTTAGCCTAAGGAGTGATAGTTTCAAATATATCAATTAGTATACTGATAAGTAGAAATGTATTATTATGTAGATATAGAATGAAAGCTTGTTCCGGAACAAACTAAGGATTATGATTGATTCGAAGCAAACGAGGCCCATGTGAGTGCATACAAGTTAGTTTATGATGTTTAATGGAAATAAGACTTGCGACGAGTCTATTTCCTATATTAGAATGTATGAATTTATGATCATATGTATCTGTTTGATTTGAGTATATATATAAATTACAGTAGGTGTTAAATGATTTGTGTGAATACATGTAGTGTGATCAGTTATAGGATCTAATATGAATGATCTATATGATTGTATGGGAAGTGAAATAAGTTATATGATGGATGACCATACATGTTGCAGGGTATAGGTGATTAATTATGAGAATCAGTATAATATATTTATGACTACATGAGATGGGTGATGAGTTAAATAAGACTAAACTATAGAGTAATATAAGAATATTTAAGAGAATAAATATATCAGAAGATAATAAATTAAGAGACTTTATGAAAATGGTATATATATAAATTAGGGGACATGAGCATAACGAAGATACGAACCTATAGGATAAACACTATAGGAAAAAGTGATATGCTTAAAAGAAAACTATGATATAGAAGTTATAAAATGAAGAACTATAAACCTTACGAGAAGGTTATAGGAGCTATATAGAACTAAATTAAATGGATAGAATAATTCATAATTAAATAACGTGAGATAAGTGATAAGGGTTATATGTTATTGTACATGTTAGTATAATAAATCATGTAAGCTAATACAAAGGGAAAATGAGATAAAGATAAATATCTTTTACCTATAGGATTGATATAAGATTATATGACGGTGTGATAACATGTACAAGGGAACTAAGCTCTATGATATGGATCCATGTGAGTATAAGTAACGTGATTGCATAAACTATATATATATTTATATGATTTGGTATATGCCATTTGATTCCTGGGTATACATGTAGATAATATGTGGATATAAGTTATGCAAAAGTGATCTATGTGACTAGATGTATAAGTGATATGACCTATAGGTATTTCTATTATAATGTTACATGATGTAGTATGTTAAATGAATTATGTGATGGTATAAGAAATGATATGAATTATATAGGTGAAAACATGTATATGTTACGAGATAAGACATATGACTATGAGTTATGTGGAAAGCTATGTGATATGTGATATGTGAAAGTGAATTATATGTTTATGTGAATATTTAAAATGAAATAAATGATAATGCCCATGTTATGTGTCATGAGAGCTAGGGGTATAGTTGGCATGCCAAGAGTCGAGGGTCTACGCGGTCATTCGGGACATATGTATATTCTTTGAAACATTTATGAGGTCTTTGAGACACATACTTGGTCCTTGGTATATGTATATGATTCTTAAGGAATTTCTATGTGGTTCTTATGGACATTATATGGCACTACGGTGCATTTCTATGCGGCACTTCAGTGCATTTATACGAGCTGTGGTGAAAACATTAATGCACAACCTCTATAGACTTATATATCTATAGTTCTCACAAGTGTACCATGGGCTAATCAAAGAGATAACATGAATACAATATATATATAATGTATGTGCTTTTAGTTACAGGAACTATGATTTATGGGTGTTTCTTTGTGAAATGATATATGTGTGATATGATATACATAAATGATAAGTACAAGATCAGGTGATAAATAATTAAATGATAATGATAGAAATATTTATAATAATATATATGATAATGCTAAGAAAGTAGATGATGATATATGTACATGAATGTATTTGTTATATAAAAAGATGTGTGATTTTGGATGAAATTGATATGTGATTTTGTATGATAAGTTAGTATTAAATGTTCATGTGGTTTGTTATATAGAATGTTTTATTATTTCTATTATATGTTTTATTTGCCTCACTAAGTCATCGACTTAGCGTGTGATTGTTTCACACGTAGGTTCGAGAAGAATATAGAGAGCATTGGGGAGCAAGACATGTCAGTATCTGCTTTACAAAGTTCAGATCCGAAAATATATGTATTTGGCATGTAAATAAAAATTTGAATTCGATATACTCGAATTGGTTTTGTAAAATCATATGATACTAATTTATGTAAATTAGTCAATTGTATTTAGTAAAAGTTTTAAAATTATTCACTATTTTGTTCAAGTAAAAGTTTAGAAAAGTCAATGTGACATCTTGGACTCGTAGCCGGGTCAGGTACGAGTTGGGGGTGTTATATCTTTTATAATTTAATGTCTCACTAAGTCAACGACTTAGCGTGTGATTGTTTCACACGTAGGTTACAGAAGTGAGAAGAGTAAAGAGCAAAGTGGAGCAAGACAGGTCAACATTTCCCTTACAAAAATTCAGATAAGAAATTAGATAATTTAAATGTGTTTGGTTATTTTTGAATATAGTTGCCATATTGTAACATCCCAAACTATGGGTTAGTGACTAAATGGTAAAGTTTCAGAAATTTGGTGATTAAAGTAGAAGAATGGATTAGTTCAATGATTTATCTAGAAATAAATCCTAAAAGTTGTTAGTAATTATCAAATGAAGTAGAGGGCAAAATGGTCATTTGACTAATAAATGAATTAAAAATAGATATGATAAGGATATATATGTTAAAGGGGATAAGGATGAAGAGATATTCTCTTCATCTTCATATTCATCATCATCATCATCATCTTCTTCTTCTTCTTCTTCTTCTTCATGTACGAGAGAGAGAAGAGCCAAGCTTGCAAAGGTAAAATTCCTTGTTAGCTGATTATTTGTCAATTTTAAGAGTGGGTTTTGATCATTAGGTAATACTTAAGCTTATGGAAAGCTTAAGTTGTCCTAAAATCAAAAGATAAAGAAGTTATGAAAGATTAAAGAAAATGAGTTTCTTAAGGAAATTCTGGAAAAGAGTTAGTAAGTGAATTTTGAGAAGGAATTTGACTTGTCATCAATCTAATTAAGGAATATGGAGTGTTAGAATTAGATTTAAAACATGTTAAAAATCTGGTATGATTCTTGAAGTTAATAAAGATGAGAGGATATTAAGGTTAAAGATGAGATAATTGATTATAAATGAGTTTAAACATGTATATGAAAGTTAGGAATATGAAAGGGGATGAAATATGAAGCATTTGAGTGAAGAGTTGTGATTTTCGGGTTCAAAAGAGGTTCTGGGCAGAGTGCATCGATGCATATTCATAGTGCATCGATGCATCAAGGTTAAAACCCAGAAATTGTTTGAAGGTGTATCGATGCATTGGTAGTGCATCGATGCACTCTTTTAAAATAAAAACATCGAATGCAATTCATTCATCGATGCATAAGTAGTGCAACGATGCATACCAGTAATAATACAACATCGAATGTATTTTATGCACCGATGCATCAGTAGTGCATCGATGCATACTTTCATTGAAAGATGAAATTATCCTTTTTCTTAGTCTAAGGAGTGAACCATTAGAGTATATTAGTTATAATACTAATATAGATCTATGTATGATGATGTAGATATAGAACGTGATCCCATTCCGGATCAATTGAAGGATTATAATCGAATCAAAGCAAGCTAAGGTGAGTGCAATTTAATTTGTACTTATATTATTGAATAAACATTTGGCTTGCGATGAGCTAGTGATGGAGTTACTATGGTAAGAAGTAACTCCTAAAATGTTATTTGATTGGTGATCAATGTTATGATTTATGTGATTATGAGATATATAAGTTATATGAAAGTATATGTGAAATAAGATATGAGTTTATATAATATGTGATATGAATAAAGCTATAAGAAATGATTATGTGAATACATGCATTTGTGATGCGTGTTATATGATATTAGATATATGTTTACACATACATATGGTATGTGCCGAAGAGAATGAACATGTGATTATAAGATAAATGATTACACGTACATTTGGTACGTAACTGAAAAGAAAATATATATGTTCATAAAAGAAAGGATATGAATAAGTAAATTGAACTGTTATGAATGTTAATGCCCATGTTATGTGATAAGAGAGCTAGTGGTATAGTTGGCATGCCAAGGTCGAGGGTTTACCTATGTTCTTCGGGACATATGACTGTTTACCTATGTTCTTCGGGACATATGGACTGTTTACATAGGTTCTTCGGATCTATGGACTGGTCCTTCAGGACGAATACTGAACTAAGGTTCAGTGCCCCATGAGGGAATTGATACGAGCTGTGGTGACATCATTAGTGCACAACCTCAATGTACTCGCATACCTTAAGTTCTCAAATGTATACATGGGCTAATGCAAGGGCTTTAAAGATAATAAATAACTTGTTATACTATATATATGTTTTGTTGTGAAATGACATGGATACTCGATGGTGAGTATAGAAAGGTTCAATATATGCTTACATGATAGAAAGAATTATTAATAAGATATGAGTACTGATAAGTATATTAATGATATATGTATAAGTATGCATTATGTTATATAAATGGTTTGTGGTTTTATTATATGTTTTATATGCCTCACTAAGTCAACGACTTAGCGTGTAAGTGATTTATACGTAGGGAGAGGAGTAAAGAGCGATGTGGAGTAAGACATGTCAGTTCTCTTACTCAATGTCAGATCAGAAAAGAGGTGATTAATATGTACTTTAATATATAAAGTTCTAGTTGGCATGTATTCAAAAGAATATTGTATAAACTCTGAATAGTTTTGCAAACGTTTTGAATAAGTTGAATGTTATAAAAGTTTTAAATTACTCAATATTTTATACAAATAAATGTGTGAAAAGTCAATGTGACACTTCAGACTCGTATCCGGGTCGGATATGGGTTGGGGTGTTACACATATACTAATTGATTGAGTTGAATGCTCTGATCGATTTTGGTTTTTTTGGTTGCTTTAGGTAAATAAACCGCTTTTATTTTAATGAAAGTTTTAAATTTTCTTTGAATTTTCTCAAGAGTCAAAGTTTGAAAAGTCAATGTAACACCTCAGACTCGTATTCGGGTTAGATACGGGTTGGGGTGTTACATTTAATGGTATCAGAGCTAAGGTTTAGCCGATTCTAGGCTTAAACCGAAGGTAAAAGAGTTTTAAAAATGTGTACATGCCAACATAGAGTGAAAATTTCTGATCTGATAGTGTAAGGAGTATGTTGTCTTGCTAATAGAATAAGATTTGTATGATATATTAGAAATGGATTATAAAATTATTGAAGTAAATCGATAGCTGACAAATCTGATGGTGATAACAATTCACCTGCCCTGGCTAGCAGGATGAAGAGCGGAAACCTCAGAAATGTCTTATAAGATTAAAGGTTGATTTCAGAAAGTTGAAATCATATTAGAATAGTGATAGAGAGATCTTCATTGTTTTGAATCGAAAAGCGATATGGATTAGTTTTGTTAGTATATGGATAAGATAGAATATGGTGAACAAGTGTCACCATAAGAAAGTTAAAAAATCAAACGACGTGGTGAGTACTTATAGAAGCTTAAGAATAAGTGTATCAGTGACAAGCGTATAAGATATAGAAAGCCAGAGTTTATGAGTTGAAACAAAGAATGTTGTACATAAGCAAAGTGTGAATATGATAAGAGATTGTATTTTAGAAGGAAAAAGTTAACGTTGGCTAACAAGAATATGTGATGGAAATATTGGAAGTATAAGATTATAAGATATTGTCAGGATATGATAACCCAATATGAAATGGATCTGGATCTGGATATAGTTTATATTCGGATCATGGTAATGTGGTATAGTAAAGGAAATAAGGATTGTATATTTGAGTAAAGCTGAGGATGATAAAAGAGTTTGAGAATGTGTATATCAATGATCAGTTTATAAGACAAAGGAAGTCATAATGTTGAGTTTGAACACCGGAATTTACAGGATGTATGAGAATAGAGGTGAAATTGATAAGTTAAGTAACTAATTTTGAGATAATTTTGATTGGAAATGATGTATATGATTGGTAGAATAGGGCTTGTGCCCTAGATTGAACAGATGTTATTGACTAACTATCAGAGTAAAAGTGATAGAGTTATGAGATTGGAGGAAAAAATAAGTTGAGTTAATCAATTATGATGTGAATCTGATATAGTTGTGTAATCTGATCAGATAACTATGATGTATAAGGAGAAAAGTAATTGTATGGAGCTTTAAGGAAGGAAAATATAATATAAGAGATGTAAAGAATGAAGTTCTGTATAAGTAAATTGGATTATCAAAGTTATGAGGATGCAATGAAGATTGGTACACAGAGATGAGTATAGGTGATAGGACAAGTATATAAATATGAAAGGAAAGATATGATTTTGTATAACGAGATTTCAATTCTGAATGAATAAAGAATAATGGAATAAGAAATGAAAGGGATTAAGTTAAAGGATCAGATACGATAAAGGTTATATGGAAGTGTAGATGAGAATTTTGATATAGAAGTGAGAAAAGTGTGCAAGGTAAAGATTTTTAAAGTGTATATTTAATCATATTTAAAGAAGATTTAAGGTTGTGTTCTTGGTCAAATGTTGATGGGAACTAGGTTGGTTATTATATAAGGTAATTAGAGATGGATTTATGAGGTTAAGTGGTGAAAATTGATGTTACTGTCTACGTGATTAGTGATATTATATGAATTTTATAAATGATCAAGGAAAATGCATAATAGAAGGAGAGAAAAGACAGAAATGGATTGAAGTTACTGGTTGTTGTTTAATGATAAGTGATAGTAAATGAATATATAAAGGAAAAAGGTAGTTAAAGAAATAAGGAAGGAAAATTAAGTAAAGGAGGTAATATGATAACATTAAAAGATATGTTCTTATTAATATGTTCAGTGAAAATTCAAGGACGAATTTTCTTTAAAGGGGAGATTGTAACATCCTCAATACCGGGTCAGTGAAAATTGTAAAGTTTCAGAAATTGGTGATTAAAGTAGAATAATTGAATAATTCAATGATTTATTGGAAATATGATAAAAGTTATTTAGTAATTGAATGAATTAAAGGGTAAAATGGTCAATTGACAAGTAGGTTTTTTATTTTCCTTTTATAAGAAAAGGAACCACGTAGAAAATGAGGGAATTATCCAGAGTTTTCTTTCTTCTTCTTCCTCCTCCCGTATCTCCAAGCTCAAAGGTGAGTTTCTTTGTTTATGGATTAATTGTTGATTTTAAGGTTGGGTTTTTGATTATGAGAGATAACTAAACTTAAGGAAAGCTTAAGTTATATTAAATCAAAAGATAAATGAGTTAAGGAAGATTAAAGATTTGGAGTTCTTGAGTGAAATATTGAAATAGAGTTCATAACTAGAGTTGGAAGTTAAATTTGACTTGTCAAGGGTCTAATTAAGAAGTTAGAAGCAATAGAAGTGAATTTGGAACATGTTGAAAATTTAATGTAATTCTTGAATTACATATAGAGAATAGGATTTTGATGTTAAAGAGGTGATTAATGAATAGAAATGAGTTTGAATATGATTATGTAAGTTAAGAATAAGAAAGGGGATGAATATGAAGTAATTAAGCTGAAAGAGTGGATTTTTTGGCATAAATTAGAATTCTGGGCTATGTGCACCGATGCATCAAGGGTAAATTTCCATAAATTGTTCAGTGTGTATCGATGCACAGGAAGTGCATCGATGCACCCTTAAAAATGAAAACATCGAATGCAATTGGTGCATCGATGCATAAGGAGTACATCGATGCATCCCTTTAAGATGAAAACATCGAAGGTAATTTGTGTATCGATGCATGGGTAGTGCATCGATGCACATGTTAAAGAATGCATCGATGTACTTCAAGGGAATTATAATAGACATTTCTTTTGGTCTAAGAAATGATAGATTAGAGTATATTAATTGGATACTAATATGTATCAATGTATGATTATGTAGATATCGAACACGAACAAGTTTCGGTATGATCATCAAGTTAAGATTTGATCGAAAGAGATAAAATCATAAAAAGGGATCGAAACTTAGTGGCCAAGGTGAGTGTATACAGTTAGTTTATGATGTTTAATGAAAATAAGACTTGCGACGAGTCTATTTCCTATATCGAATGCATGAATTTATGATCATATGCATATGTTTGATTTGGATATATATGATATATATATATATTACATTATGTATTAAATGATTTGTGTGAATACATGTATTGTGATAAGTTATAAGAATTAATATGAATGATCTATATGATTACATGAGAATGTGAAATAGGTTATGTGATAGGTGAACATACATGTTACATAGTATACGTGATCAATTATAAGAATCAATATAATAGATTTATATGACCGCATGAGAAAGGTGATTAGTTAAATAAGATTAGACTATAGAGTAATATGAGATAATATATTAGTGAAGGGAATTGAGGGTAAATGATGACCAAACCATAAGATAAGTATTACTTATAGGATAATATGAGTTATATGAATATTATAGTATAACTTTATGAGGAAAATTGGGTGTTATATGATTTAGGTATGGTAATGATCTATGTGTAAGTAATTACGTAATTATGTGACTATGTGTGAAATGGAGTACACTAGGTAATTATAAGGTATGTGAATATAGGTATATAAGATAAGTCACATGACTATGAATTAGGTGAAATTAAATGGTGAGAATGATGACAGAAAGTTATAAGAATATGTTATAAGAAGATATAGAACAAGTATAAGCTATGTGATATGTGAGCATTATGTAGAGGTTCTACATGCAAGTGATCTACGTGTATGTGTGATTATATAGAAATGAACTACTTGACTACGTGTGATCTTATAAAAATGTAATAATAAGACATGTGCGATAGATGTGTGATTACATGAAGGTATGATATAAGCTATGTGAAAAGAAATCTATATGACTAATTGTATGTGAATACAAATATATGTGATATGATATATATGATAATGAGATATGAGACTCTACGAGAATATTACATGATCTACGTGACAAAAGCTATGAGATTATTTGTCTATTTGATACGAATGTGTGAATATGTGACAAACATAAATATTAATGCCCATGTTATGTGTCCTGAGAGCTAGAGGTATAGTTGGCATGCCAAGAGTCGAGGATGTACGCGGTCCTTCGGGACATATATTTTCCCTTGGAACATGTGTGATGTCTTTTGAGACACATACTTGATCCTTGTGTATGTATATGATTCTTAAGGAATTTTCTACGTGGTCCTTAGGGACATTTTATATGTCACTTCGGTGCAATTCTACGTGGCACTTCGTGCAATTCTACGTGGCACTTCGGTGCATTTATACGAGCTGTGGTGACAGCATTAGTGCACAACCTCTAGAGACTCACATATCAATTGTTCTCACATATGTACATGGGCTAATCAAGAGATAATACCAATAAATATTGTGATATGAAAAATTTTATAGCAGGACATGATGAGGTATAGGTAGTATATGATTAAGAAGGTTAAGTATATGTGCTATGGATTAAATGATAAGTGACTAATGATAATTTATATGTATGCATGTATTTCGTATTAGATAATCTGATATGATTTATATGATGATGTCTGTATTGCTTGGTTAATTGAATAATATGTTGAGTAAAAGAATAGATATAGAGATATATTTTATAGATAAATGATAAGAATATCGATAGTGACTAAGGTTAGAGATTTAAATAATGTGATATGTATATGATTATAATGTTATATTGTTTGATGTGGAATTATAAGATGATATGTTCATGCATCTGTAAATAGTTAGAGTTCTTTTATAATTTAATGTCTCAATAAGTCAACGACTTAGCATGTGATTGTTTCACACGTAGTTTACAGAAGTGAGAAGAGTAAAGAGCAAAGTGGAGCAAGACATGTCATATTTCCCTTACAAAAATTTAGATCAGAAATTAGATAATTTAAATGGGTTTGGTTATTTTGAATAGTTGGCATGTACTAATTGATTGATTTGAATATGCTCTGATCGATTTTGGTTATTTTGGTCGCTTTAGGTAAACCGCTTTTATTTTAATGAAAGTTTTAAATTTTCTTTGAATTTTCTCAAGAGTCAAAGTTTGAAAAGACAATGTGACACCTCAGATCGTATTCGGTCGGGTATGGGTTGGGGGTGTTACAACCCCCCAATAGGGTATATGTTCCCTCTGCATAATCTGTAATTTTTACTTAGAAATTACTGTTCATACACGGAAATTCACTATTTCAACTTCAATTCTTCATGTTTCATTCCCTTTCATATTCTTAACTCAAATATACATACTTAAACTAATTTCTACTTATTTATCACATCAATCCTAAAAAATTTTCCTCTTTATGAACTTAAAAAACATACCCAATTTTTTAACATGTTCTAAATTCAATTCTAACTCTTCATACTTCTTAATTTTATGACAAGTCAAATTTGACTTTCACTTCTAATTATAACTCTATTCCAAGATTCATTCAAAAACTCAAAATCTTTAATCTTCCCTAACTCCTTTTGTAACATCCTCAATATCGGGTTAATAACTAAATTAAAATATTTCATAAATTATTGGTCAAAGTAGATAAATTGAAAGTTTGGAGAATCACATGAAAATGTTGTGTAGGATTTAAATATTAAAGAATAAAATATAGAAGGACAAAATGGTCATTTGTAAGGAAAATAATTATGTGGTTGATATATATGGAGGCCACGTGTATGAGAGGAAGCAAATATCCAAGCTTCCAGAAAACTTCTCCTCCTTTCTTCTTTGTGTGCTGAACCAAGGTAAAGGTAGAATCTTA